>NC_040094.1:46145565-46448596 GCF_003369695.1 Bos indicus x Bos taurus
TGTGTCTGTGTCCCCAGGTCTGGGCGCTCACCTCTTGCTCAGCTCCTTCAGGGCTCCGCTCCGGCACAGGCCCAGATAGTCCCCCAGCAGCTTCAGCTGCTCCCGGCTCCTCCCGATGAGGCGCATCTGCTCCACGTGCTCGTACAGCGACGCATTCACCAGCTGCAGGTTGATGAGGGGCTGGGCCCGGATCTGTGTCAGGAACTTCAGGGCCTGCCTGCAGACCTGAGGACACCACCGGGCAGTGAGGGTGAGACAGGAGGGCCATTTTGTAAGCGCCTGAGGTCGCCAGACGCTGGGCCACCTACTCCCTCGCTCACCCCTCCAGCCACCTGCCAAGGGAAGCGGCACCATCTTCATTTTACAGACAAGGAAACTGAGGTTCAGAGAGAGGAAGTGACTTGGCCAAGGCCCACAGCTCAGATAAGTCAGGATTTGAACCCAGTTGATCTGGCTTCCAAACCTGCTCTTCCCCCTTTGGCACCAGCGGCTGCCCCTCCCTGACCACGCGGGGACGGGAAGGAGGGTCCACACGCCTCTCCCCCTGGGCCTCACAGATCCTTCCCACTATTTCCTGGCCTCCCCGCCCCTGCCCCCACTTTTCTGCCGAAAGGAAACAGACACTACCCTGGGCCGACTCAGGAACCAGGTGACCGATCTGAGTCAGGCTCCAACCACAGGAAACCATGGATCAGATACAGCTTAACCAGAGGTTTCCCGAGCTTCTTCCGTCCTCACTAACAGCACCAACCAGGGCAGGGCCTCCCTCCAAGTCTCCACGTGGAGCTGAGTGATCGATCTGGGTTTCTCCCACTTGATAGACGTGGAAGGTTCTACTCTCAGCCCTGACCCTAACACCAACTACTGAGCACCTATTATTTGCCAGACACTGGGCTAAGGACCTTGACCACATCCTTTCTTCATCCTCACAACAACCCAGAGGGGAAGGTGTCATCATCCCCATTTTACAGATATGGAAACTGAGACTCAGAGGAGCTAAAGTGACTGATCCAAGCCAACAGAAAGAAAGCAGAGCCCAGGTGTGAACTGAGTGCTGTCTCTGCATCCTTGGCCGCCTCACTTACAAAGAGAAGCCCCTTCCCCTGCAGTCTCTTTGGGGAGGATAAGGATGGAGGAGCTGAGGTGTTCTCCACCATCAACCACCCTGCAGTGCTTAGTCTGACTTTGGATCCTGGCTCCACCCCTTCTCAACTGTATGACCTCAAGAAACTTACTTAACCTCTCTGTGATTCAGTTTCCTCATCTGTAAAATGGGGGAAATACAAGCACCTACTGCATGGGATTGAGTTTCAATTAAAAGAAAATCCAGGTAAGCAGCTTCTCAGTGAATGGGAGTTGCCATCAGATTCTGTGGGTGCCTGTGTGGTCCAAGCGTCTGTCTGCTGGCCCCGGGGGATGGGCCAGGGCCAGAGGAGACTGTTAGGCCAAGGCTGCTCTTCCGGCTTCAACCAGCATTTCTCACCTCACTGGTATCTCCACCTTTCCCCATTTCCCAGAGCCCCGAGGAACCAGCCCCCAGCCGACAGGCATCCCACTGGCAAAGGCCTGGTGAGTCAGTGACTCAGGTCAGACTGCTGTTGCCCAGCCTGTCCCACAACTCAGCCCCAGGCTTAGGGTGAGGCCCAGATGAAATAACACGCAGGAATGCGCGCTGGAAACTGCCAAGTACACAGACAGGCATGAGCTTTGAGCTCTCCTGGGACTGTTCCTCCCCCACGGCTGTGGAGGAGACAGACAAAGGGAGAAGCCCCAGGCTTGGGCTGACATCCTGCCAAGTGCCAGCCAGGCCTTGCACAAGTGGGTCAGCCAGACAGTGGACAAGGGGCCCCTACCCTGCCAGCCTGCCACTTTCTATTCTGAACCTTCCTGTCTTTCCCAGGTCTAGCATCTTTGAGAGTTGGATGCTTCCTGACCTTAGGTATGCCAAGGGAATTGTTAGAATTTTCTAGTTGGAAAAAGGAAGTGGCACCAAAATTACCGCAGTGAATAGGGAGACGGCTCAACAGAGGCATCTGGATGTTGTAAACGCTGAGGGTGTTTTATGACCAGAGGGTTCTTTGTACTTGTGGTCATCTTGAGGTTTAATTTTCTCCATGTAGTTAGTTAAATACGTAACACCGAGGGCAGGGGTGAGGATGAGGTAACCAATAAAAAGCCAAAGTGAAGCTAATGTTGGGACTTCTCTAAGCTAATGTGATCCAGTGGTGAAGATTCTGTGCTTCCAATGCAGGGGGTGCCGGTTCGATCCCTGGTGGGGAAACTAAGATCCCATATGCAACACGGCCAAAAAAAGAGAAAGAGAACCAAAGTGAAGGTAACAGGTGTTTTCCATCCCCAGCGGGTGGAGGCCAGGGTGGTACAGGTTCCGAGAATTACGTTCTCTGGGCTCTGATGGGGACATATGAAGAGACAGCATGGCTGGCAGGCCTGGGTCTTGAGAGAAGTTTCCTCTGTTTCTGTGTCTTAACAGAAATCTGTGCCTTTGGGAGAAAGCCGAGTCCACACCTCTTGAGGCAGACCCTGACCGAATGAATTAGGGGCAGAAGGTGAGGCCTTAGGAAAGGGAAGGGGCACCATCTAAGTGACTGGTGGGTTCTGTTTCCTTTAGTCCTCACTGCCCGGAGACAGACACTGTAATTAACCCCCCTTCACGGACAAGGAGCCTGGTGGGCTGCCGTCTACGGGGTCGCACAGAGTCAGACACGACTGAGGCGACTTAGCAGCAGCAGCAGCAGCATGGACAAGGAAACGGGAAGCAGAAGAGTTTGCTCAGGGTAACACAGCTATGTAAGTAGATAAGCTCAGCTGAAGAAGAGGAAAATCTGAAAGACTGCAGAATGCATCATATTTAAAAGCATTTGGTGAACATCAAAAAGTATCTAAGATGTAATACTAACTGAACAAACATGTTATAAAGCAGTATAAGCCCAGAATGATTCCAAATGTAACAAAAAGTAGACGCCTGTATGCCTGGAAAAGGTTGACTGCTCCCAGGGGAAGTGTAGCAGCTGGCTGGCCCATTCATCCATCCATCATCCATCCATCCATCCATCCATTATCTACCCAACTACGTTCATCCATCCACCCATCTATACATCCATCCACATATCTACCATCCATCCATTCATATCCATCCACCAAGCCACCCTTCAACCCATGCATGCAACTACCCACCTAACCCATCCATCCATCCTCTATATCTAATCTATTCTATTATTTCTGCCTATCTATCTATGCTGGTGCTCTAAGCAGTTTTATCTGTGCCCATGGGGAACTACAGTGAACCATCCTGATTCCTACCTGAGGACCAAGGCAGGGATGGACAGAGCTCTGCCCAGGGGCTGTAGACCAGCACCAAATTACTTTCTTGGTCAGCTCCCCCACATCATGGAGCCTAAACTAGTGACCCTGGCTTCTCTAGAGCCAAACTCCCCCAAACATATGAATGGCAGCAGCAGAGAGGAGCGAGCCCTTCTCTGTCACTCAGCAGCGCTGTATGGCTATGACAGGCTGGGCTCAAGACTTACCAGGCGCTTGGTGAGGTCCCAGTTGTGGATGATCCTGGCCGGGATCACTGAGACATCGTCTTGATGGCAGATGTCACAGTAATAGAGGCCAGAGAAGGCACAGAGCTTGGGTCGCACAAATGAGAAGCCGATCTGCCGGGAGCAGCCTGCGGAGAGGAACAGGGGGAGGGTGAGCAGCAGTGGGGCCAGAGTCAGCTCCTGAGCAACACAGGAGCTGCCGAGGCAAAGGGCCTGCTAGCTAGGGAACGCGGCCCGATTAGAAAGGAGAGCATGAAGATAAAAACAACCGCCATTCATATTCCCACCAATGAGAATCAACTCTGGTAATTAACCTTTATGACAAAACACTGTAAGAATTATTGTCACTGTTTCCCAGCTGAAGAAACTGATGCACAGAGAGGTTAGGAAACCTGCTCACTCACACCACGAATGGGTGCACAGCTGGAGTCAAGTTTGGGTCAGGTTGGAGCAGAGCCCGCATTCTCTTATTCCTAACTGCCTCTGTTCAATGTTTCCATGGCTTGTCCTCCAATCCCAGCCTCCGCTAAGCTCACCCCTCCACTGGGGCCCAGAAATGGAAGCAGGGAGTCAAAGTCTCGGCAGGGAGCTGGGGACATGGGGCTGGACATAGAGGTGGTGGACATGGCCTGAAGCCAGGGCCTGTTACCTCGGGATGGGGCACAGGGCCCAGCTTCAGTCCCTCTGCTGGAGTCCCCCAAAGCAGGGGACAGAAGGGATCAAAGTAGGGTGTGCCCACGGCACCAGAGGCAGGGCAGGCCCTGCCTCCTACAGGGCCAGGGGGTGTCCCTTCAGCCTCCTGGAGACTAGAAGGGCTGGTTCTTTGGTGTATGCGCTGTCTCATTCTGACCCTCACTGAATTTTTGCAAGGTTCCAATTCAGCTACTATTTGCTACTTTGTGGGGTTATTACAAAGTTTAAATGAGGTTTTGAAAGTAAACTATGAGATATAAGCCAGATGTCAGAGGCTGGTGGCCTGGCCACAGAGCTCTGTGGGCAGAAAGAAGGCCCAAGCTCCCCAGTTTCAGTCTGGCTGGCTTGGGGCTGGTGGGGGTGGGAGGGATAATGGTGGCAGGTGTGGGGAAAGCTGCCTGCTAGCATCCACATCCCCAGTGGGGAAGCCCTCCTCCTAGCCCTGGGGGCCTGGCCTCCTCTCTGAACCTGGAGCCCATGGGTTAAAGGGCAAAGTGTGAGTGTTAGGGCTGGCAGGTGGGGGAGGAGGGCAAGGGGTGAACAGGGGCTTGAAGACTTTTTTCTGCAAGAAGCTCTGCTCTGCATAGCTTCTCCATCCTCCGGGGGTGGAAGGAGGAGGGGGACCAACCACAGACCACTTCCTTCAGATGCTTGAAGCAGGCTTTCCCCTCCAGTCCCACATGCTCCACCCTGACGGGACGGCTCCTAGACGGCGCACAGCTGCGTCTCCCCGTGCAGCAGGGCCACCTCCTCACAGTTCAGCTGAAAGGCCCAGGCTGAAGGAAATGGGTGTCTGGACTGAGGAGAAGACCTAGAAATGGGATGTGAGCAAGGGAGTATCATGCAGCCTTGAAAGCACGGGAGTGGAGAGGCCCTGTGGGTGCCTGGCTAAGAGCACAGGTTCTGGGTCCACTAAGTCCTCTTCCGGCTCCACCATCGCTCGCTGTGTGAACCTGGGACAGGACTCACCAGTCCTGTGACTCAGTTTCCTCAGCTATAAATAGAGACAAATCCCAACGGGGTTGTTGTCAGGATTAAATGAGACAATCCAAAGAAAGCATCTGGCCCAGTGCCTGGCATGGGAGGACTGGATCTGATGATGCTAATGACACAGCAGATGTACTGACGCAGAAGAATGTGCTAACATATTCCTAACTGGATTAAAGCCAAGCTGCAGAACAATAGATATAGCTGAGCTGTCTAAAATCGTGGCCACCAGCCACAGGTGCCCATTTAAATATATTATTAAAAAGGATTTCCCAGGTGGCTCAGTGGTAAAAAATCCGCCTGCCAGTGCGGGAGACCCAGGAGCCATGGGGTCGAAGAAGCCCCTGGGTCGAGAAGATCCCCTGGAGGAGGAAATGGCACCCTACTCCAGTATTCTTGCCTGGAAAATTCCATGGACAGAGGAGCCTGGCGGGTTGCAGTCCACGGGACTGCAAAGAGTCAGACACGACTGAGCATGCACACACACACATTATTAAAGCCAAATGAAAATTCACTTCCTTCCACACCAGGAAGCCACACGAAATATGCAGTAGCCACACGTGGCTTGTAGCTACGCTACTGGATGGCACAGATTCTAGAACATTGTCATCGTCACAGAACGTTCTGTTGGCCAGTAAGTAGTATGAGCCTATTTTTGTAATTAAATACCTGTGCACACTTGTAAAAGCTTGCAAAAATATTTGAAGCCCTGGCTCCAGAAGAATATAATATGATCATGAAACAGCCTAATTTGCTGCAACATCCCCGAGGCAGTATGGGGGCGCCTGTGGGGAGCAGGAAGGAGTGCAGAGCCTAGAGCAGGAACCCCAGTGCGGGCAGGCTGGAGGTGGGGGACAGGGAGTCAGCACCTGCACAGAAGCAGCCCTGGGAGTCGAGGCCTTTCTCTGTGGGGATGGCCACCAGGTACTGCAACAGGAAGCCGTTCTCCCGCGTGGCAAACTTCAGCACCTCCTGACAGCTTTCATCCAGACTGCCACCGAGGGTCACCGCCTCCTCGGCCGTCTCCAGGTAGGACGCCAGGACCTTGCGTAGCACGTCCCTCCACAGGGCAGCCTCCTCGGCATTCCCGGCCTGCAGCTTCAGGATGGCCTTGGCCGTAATGATTTTGAAGAAGGCTGGGCCCCCGAGGCTCGTGTCCGGCAGGATATCGCGGATGGTCTCGACTCCGTGGCTGTCACTTAACATCTTCTCGTTGTTTCTCACGCGGAAGCACTTGAGGGACTCCAAGGACAGGGAGAAGATGTAGGGCGTCCACGTGCGGTCCGTGTACAGGTAGAGAAGGGACTCTTTGATAGCGTCGGGCTCAGGCACCTGGGAGAAGGACCAGTTGAACTGCGGGCCCTGGGGGGTTTCAGCCTCTATGTGCAGGTCCGAGGGGGCGGGGTGGCCACCCTGGGGGACCTCTGGGGGGTCCTCGGGCTCCTCTGGGTACTGGATGGTCACCCAGTCGTCCTCCTGTAGGGGCCGGCACTTCTGCAGCACCTCGCGCACCCGGTCCAGCCAGTCCTCGGCTTCATCCCGGGACGAGGCGCGCAGGGTCAGCTTCTTGCCAGAGAAGAGCAGCTCGAAGCGGCCGTCGCTGTGGGCTGGCCCCACGGACTCGCAGCGCAGCAGTGAGCAGGTCTCCACGCAGGTGCGCTCCTTGCCACTCAGGAAGAGGCGCAACTCCAGTGGGGAGAGCTCGCAGAAGAATTCCTTCCAGATTCCCATGGCCCCCCGCCGCTCCACCGTGCCCAGCTTCAGGAGCCCCCGGAATGGGTTGGACAGCCCTGCAGGCAGAAAGAGGCGCTTTAGATGATAGGTCTGCCCCTTCGCCACCCTGGATAATATCTGGGGCCCGAGTCCTGTCGTGGGTGTGGACTCTGTGACCACCCGGAGAACATAGGCCACCGCCGGCTGGATGGGAACGTATTTTGAGAGCCTCCCTCCTACCCTCACCCCAGCTGATGACTGCATTCTTGAATTTCACTGAGAAAAGAAAAGCACTTCAACAATCACCTCCATGTGCGCTTCACTACACCCCTTCCAGCATCTGCACCCACACTCTGAGTCCCGTCGCTGGGGATGAACTGACTGTGCTTCTGTCTGAGGCCACCCTCCCATCTGTGCAATTGTGCAGGGGGTCCCCCCACCACCACCCCGCCTACTCAAGGACAAGGACGTCTCTCCAGCAATCTTTTCTGCCCCTCCTGCGTCACTGTCTTCTCCCTCTCTCCTGGATCATTCCCATCAGCCCACAAACTCGCTGTTATTTCTCCCAGCATTAAAAATATCTCTCGACTCTACTCACATCTCTAATTACCACCCTGGGTCTCTGTCCCCTTTACAGAAACCCCCCTGAGGAGGCGTGGGAATGTCTCTGGGACTCCCTCCTTCTATTCTTTCTTGAACGTCCTCCGAGCAGCCTTCTGTCCCGAGTCCACAGAACCTGCCCTTGGCAAGGCTACCAGGCCCTCCTTGTTGCCAAGTCCTAAGGCTAGTCGTTGGTCCCCATCTGGCCTGGCCCATCAGCATCGCGGCACACCGCAGAGCCCCCTTCCCTGGGGTCTTCTCTGCCAACACTGGTCCCCGTCTCCTGTCTCCCGGATGCTCCCTCCTCTCACTGGCCTCTTCATGGAGGCCCTGGGCTTGGCCCTGGTTCTCTTCTCTACTAATACCCACTTTTCCAAGCTGGTCTTCCCTGGTCTTGGGGCTTTATGCCAACAACTCCTCAGTTTTCATCTCCAGCCTGGACCTCGCCCTTGAGCTTTAGATTCCAATCTCCATCTGCTCCGTGTATGTCTAATAGGCTTCTCAAAGTTGACACGTCTAAAAACGTGTTCCTGATTCTCCCACTCCAAACCCACTTCTCTCCTGATGTTCTTCGTCTAGTAAAATGGCATACTTCATCCTCCCAGATGCTTGGGCCAAAAACTTGGGAGCTATCCTTGATTTTTTTTTTTCCTTTCACACCCCACATCTAATCTATCAGCAAATCCTCTTGGTATACCCAGAGCCTTTCTCCACTTCTCAACGCCTCCACCACTCTCACAGGGGCTTGGTCCACCATCATTTCTGGCTGGGCTTATGGCTGTGGCCTCCCTGAAGCCCCTCAAGAAATGAGCCAGGATGACTCCCCTGGAGAGTCCCCAGAGTCAGATCACGTCTCTCTCAGAGCAAAAGCCAACGTCCTTACTGTGGCCCACGAGGCCCCCCATCACTCTGACCTCATCTCTAGTCACCCCCTTCCCATCTCCTCTGTTCCAGCTACTCTGGTCTCTGCTGCTTACTGGACACATCAAGCATGTTCCTGTCGCAGGGCCTTTGCACATGTTCTCCCTGCTTGAAATACAACGATCGCCTCGTGCCTCTCTCCCCACCTTTCCAGTCTCCTCAAATGTCACCTAATTTGTGAGGCCTCCCTTGGCCAGCCTTTATTTATTTATTCACTTTCTGGCCGTGCTGTGCAGCTTGCAGGATCTTCATTCCCTGAACAGGGATTGAACGTGGGCCCCAGCAGTCAAAGTGTGGAGTCTTAACCATTGGACCATGAGGGAAGTCCCTGGCCATCCCTTATGAAACAGTACCCTGCCCACCTCCCAGTTTACTATTCCCCACAGGAGTGATCACCCACCCCACTATATGTTTACTTGTTCATCTGCTTATTTCCTGTCTCTCACACTAGAATACAACTCCCATGAAGATAAGGACCTGGCCTGGTTTCCTGTTGTGTCCCCAGCACCTAGAATAGCACCTGGCACATCGCAGGTGCCCAATAAGTATCTGTTGAGTAGGGAGTGTGTGTACCACACACAGCCCAAGGCTCCCTGATCCCTGGGGGCTAGCCATCTTCCTGAACAAGGGGGTCCAAAGGACACACAATTCTCTCTCCCAGCTTGGACTAGCCTTAGAGATTTCAAATCATTGTGTAGGGTCTTCCTATCCTTCCGGGTACCTGATGATACAGGCATAAAGCACATCTTCTCTGGTATGGTTGTAACCATCACATGCACTGAAAGAAAAACCTAAGAGGAGGTGGCATGGAAACCAGGGCTGTGCCCAGACTCCCTGAACCAGGGCCCCAGAAACCCAGCCAGCATCCTCTGCTGCTGCTGCTGCTGCTGCTGCTAAGTCGCTTCAGTCATGTCCGACTCTGTGCGACCCCAAAGACGGCAGACCACCAGGCTCCGCCGTCCCTGGGATTCTCCAGGCAAGAACACTGGAGTGGGTTGCCATTTCTTTCTCCAATGCGTGAAAGTGAAAAGTGAAAGTGAAGTCACTCAGTCCGACTCTTAGTGTCTGACTCCTAGCGACCCCATGGACCGCAGCCTACCAGGCTCCTCCGTCCGTGGAATTTTCCAGGCAAGAGCACTGGAGTGGGGTGCCATTGCTGCTGGGTCACTGCAAACAGAGAATGAGGCGACAAACAGACTGACCCTAGCACACACTTGCACATTTGTTTGTTTCTGAGGGTTACAGAAAAATTAGGTTATGGTTGTTCAGTGCTTTACGGAATTTCATAGGATGTGGAGGTCGAGCTGGCCTCCTTGTGAACTGCACACAGAGGACACTGAACAAACGGCAGATCTGAAAACCCCATCAGACCTGCTAAATAAACCATTTGCGAGAAGGGCCTTAGGGAGGAGCAGCTGGAACATCTGAGCCTTCAAGAGGCGGGCGGGGCTTTCCTTCTGGGGTCATACTCCTAAGATTATTTTCTGTATCTTACATATAATCTATGGATAATCATTAAGATTTACAGGAGAGTTTCAGGGAAGTTATTTTCCATTCTCGTGTATGCAACAGTACTCGTGTACTCTGCAGGCAGTTTTGAGCATTACTGTCTTAAGAGTTTGAGAGTGGATGTATCTGTGTGGCTGATTCACTTCGCGGTACACCTGAAACTAACACGGCATAGTAAATCAACTATATTCCAATAAAAATTAAAAAAAGATTTTATGAGAAAATACAGTACTCTTCCCGAAATGCCTTCCTGAATTACTCTGCAAGGGTGCTCCTTATTACATTTTGGGATGAGGTTTTTCTTGGGAGAAGATACCACCCAATCAGTAACGCAAAAGAACTGCTCTCCGAAAGGCACTGCTCATGCGCAGTGCGGCACCGGAAGCCCGCAGAGCTGCCTACCCATCTGCCGTCGATGCACCACCCTGAAGTTCCTGTGTTCCGGCGGCGGCAGGGCGGCCCTGCTTCTCCCGCTTCCTGGGGAAGGTGCGCAAGCTTTGTCTAAGGCCTCCATGGAGCAGCTTCGTCTTGGTTCTTGCACTAGGAGGCCAGGCCTTGACTCAGGTATCTCTCTGGGAGAAGCTGTGGCGGCATCAGAAGGACTCTGTCTGGGCTGTTCCCGGGGAGGCCGGTAGAAGTCATCTTCTGAGATCCAGCTCTTGCTTTTCTATTGGGAAAGAAGGAAAGGCAGGTTCGTTTGTTTTTAAAAACACCTTTATTGAGACACGATTCACACCATAAGATTAAACCATTTAAAGTGTATAATTCAGGGACTTCCCTGGAAGTCCAGTGGTTACGACCCTGCCCTTCCACTGCAGGGGGAGTGGGTTCCATCCCTGATTGGGGAACTAAGATCTAGCATGATGTGACAAAAAAAAAAAAAAGTGTGTAATTCGGTAGTTTTAGCATATTCATCGGAGAAGGCAATGGCACCCCACTCCAGTTCTCTTGCCTGGAAAATCCCATGGACGGAGGGCCCTGGTGGGCTGCAGTCCATGAGGTCGCTAGGAGTTGGACACAACTGAGCAACTTCACTTTCACTTTTCACTTTCATGCATTGGAGAAGGAAATGGCAACCCACTCCAGTGTTCTTGCCTGGAGAATCCCAGGGACAGGGGAGCCTGGTGGGCTGCCATCTATGGGGTCGCACAAGAGTCGGACACGATTGAAGCGACTTAGCAGCAGCAGCAGCAGCATATTCATGGAGTTGTGCAACCATCAGCACAATCTATGTTTAGAACATTTTCATTGTTCCATAAGGAAGCCCCATCAGCAGCCACTCCCTGTTTACCCTCAACCACTCCAGTTCTAGGCAGTCAGTAATCTACTTTCTGTTTCCATGTGTGAGGACTCGGTTGTGTCCAACTCTTTGTGACCCCATGGACTGTAGCCTGCCAGGCTCCTCTGTCCATGGGATTCTCCAGGCAAGAATACTGCAGTGGCTTGCCATTTCCTCCTCCAGGGAATCTTCGTAACCCAGGGATCAAACTCACCTTTCTTGTGTCTCTGCACTGCAGACAGATTCTTTACCCCTGCACCACCTGGGAAACCCCCTCTGTTTCCTTGGGTTTGCCCATTTTGAATATGTATAAACGAAATTTAACAACATGTGGTCTTTTGAAACTGGTTTCTTTCCCTTAGCATGATGTTTTCAAGGTTTATCCATGTCCTGGCATGTATCATTACTTCATTCCTTTTTATTACCAATTAATATTCCAATTATGGATTTATCATGTTTTATATATCCACTCCTCAGAGGATGGACATATGAGTAGTTTTCTGCTTTTTGGCAATTATGAATAATGCTGCAGAGAACCTTGATGTATAAGTTTTTCTGTGGATGCATGTTTTCTATTCTCTTGGTAC
The DNA here is from genome assembly GCF_003369695.1 of Bos indicus x Bos taurus. Classification (NCBI taxonomy): domain Eukaryota; kingdom Metazoa; phylum Chordata; class Mammalia; order Artiodactyla; family Bovidae; genus Bos; species Bos indicus x Bos taurus. The sequence goes on from NC_040094.1 coordinate 46,157,421, forward strand.
ACACCTAGGAGTGGAATTGATGGATAATATAATAACAAAAAAGATCTCAATGACCCAGATGACCACGATGGTGTGATCACTCACCTACAGCCAGACATCCTGGAATACGAAGTCAACTGGGCCTTAGGAAGCATCACTACAAACAAAGCTAGTGGAGGTGATGGAATTCCAGCTGAATTAGTTCAAATCCTAAAAGATGATGTGTGAAAGTGCTGCACTCAATATGCCGGCAAATTTGGAAAACTCAGCAGTGGCCACAGGACTGGAAAAGGTCAGTTTTCATTCCAACCCCAAAGAAAGGCAATGCCAAAGAATGCTCAAACTACCGCACAATTGCACTCATCTCACACACTAGTAAAGTAATGCTCAAAATTCTCCAAGCCAGGCTCCAACAGTACGTGAATTGAGAACTTCCAGGTGTTCAAGCTGGATTTAGAAAAGGCAGAGGAACCAGAGATCAAATTGCCAACATCTGTTGGATCATAGAAAAAGCAAAAGAATTCCAGAAAAACATCTGCTTCATTGATTATGCTAAGCCTTTGACTGTGTGCATCACAACAAACTGTGAAAAATTCTTCAAGACACGGGAATACCAGACCATCTTACCTGCCTCCTGAGAAACCTGTATATAGGTCAAGAAGCAACACTTAGAACCGGACATGGAACAACAGACTGGTTTCAAATCGGGAAAGGAGTACGTCAAGGCTGTATATTGTCACCCTGCTTATTTAACTTATATGCAGAGTACATCATGAGAAACGCTGGGCTGGATGAAGCACAAACTGGAATCAGGATTGCTGGGAGAAATATCAATAACCTCAGATATGCAGATGACACCACCCTTATGGCAGAAAGCTAAGAGGAACTAAAAGAGCCTCTTTTTGAAAGTGAAAGACAGTGAAAATGCTGACTTAAAACTCAGCATTCAAAAAATGAAGATCATGGCACCTGGTCCCATCACTTTCTAGCAAATAGATGGGGAAACAGTGGAAACAGTGAGAGATTTTATTTTCTTGGGCTGCAAAATCACTGCAGATGATGACTGCAGCCATGAAATAAAAAAGACGCTTGCTCCTTGAAAGAAAAGCTATGACCAACCTAGACAGCATATTAAAAAGCAGAGACATTACTTTGCCAACAAAGGTCCGTCTAGTCAAAGCTATGGTTTTTCCAGTAGCCGTGTATGGATGTGAGAGTTGGACCATAAAGAAAGCAAGAAAGCTGAGTGCCGAAGAATTAATGCTTTTGAACTGTGGTGTTGGAGGAGACTCTTGAGAGTCCCTTGGACTGCAAGGAGATCCAACCAGTCAACCCTGAAGGAAATCAATCCTGAATATTCATTGGAAGGATTGATGCTGAAGCTCTAATACTTTGGCCAGCTGATGTGAAGAACTGACTCATTAGAAAAGACCCTGATGCTAGGAAAGATTGAAGGCGGGAGGAGAAGGGGATGACAGAGGATGGGATGGTTGGATGGCATCACAGACTCAATGGACATGAGTTTGAGCACACTCTGGGAGTTGGTGATGGACAGGGAAGCCTGGCATGCTGCAGTCCATGGGGTCACAAACAGCTGGACACAACTAAGCAACTGAACTCAACTGATGATAACTACGTCTAACATTTGAGGAATTTCCAAGCTGTTTTCCTAAGTGGCTGTACTATTTGACCTTCCCACCAGCAATGTATGAGGGTTCCAATTTTTCCACATCCTCTCCATCATTATTATCTGTATTTTTGATTATAGTCAGATGAGTGTATGGCTATAATATGCAGTGCACACTTATGCTTTTTATTTGCATTTCTCTGATGTCTAAAAACACTGGGCATGTTTTCATATGCTTATTGGTCATTTGTATATTTTCTCTGGAGAAAGGTCTATTCAAATCCTTTGCCGATTTTCAAATTGGTTTATTTGTTCTTTTGTCGTGTTATGGGTTGAACTGTGTGTGTCCCCCCGACAACCCTGCAAAAGATATGCTGGAATCCTACCCCCCAGTACCTTAGAATGTGACCTTATCTGGAAAGTAGAGTTGTTGCAAATGTGTTAAGATGAGGTCATACTGGGGTACAGTGGGCCCTTCACCCAATGTGACCGATCTACTTATAAGAGGAGAAAAGAGAACACGCAGAGAACACCGAGCCAAGCCAGAGATCCAGAGGGAGAGCCCCGTGTGGTGACAGGGGCAGGGCCTGCAGTGATGTGTCTACAAGCCGGGGAGTGCCCAGGGCTCCCAGGGCTACTGGCGACACTACAGGCTGAGAGAAAGGCGTGGAACAGATTCTTCCTCAGAATCTCCTGAAGGAACCAACCCTGCCAGCATCTGGACCGTGCACTTCTGGCCTCCAGAACCATCAGATACACCAGTTGCCCCTTATCTATGGTTTCAGTTACCCACAGCCAACTTAATTTGCCATTAAGTGGCAAATTCCAGAAATAAACCATTCACAAGTTTTGCACTGTGACCCTTCTGAGTAGTGTGATGAAACCTCTCATCGTCCTTCTCCATCCTGCCTGGGATGTGAATCACCCCTTTATCCCACTATCAGTCACTTCATTAGTAGCCCTCTTGGTTATCAGATCGTCCACCGTGGTATCACACTGCTTGTGTTCATGGAACCCTGATTTACTTAATAAGGGCCCCAAAGCACAAGATGAGTGATGCTGGCAATTCGGATCTGCCAGAGAAGCCGTAAAGTGCTTTCTTTAAGTAACACAGTAAAAGTTCTTGACTAAATAAGGAAAGAAATAAAGGATATTCAAAAGTTGTTAAGATGTACAGTAAGAAAGGGTCTTCTATCTGTGAGATTATGAAGAAGGAAAAATAAATTTGTGCCAGCTTTGTTGCTGCACCTCAAACTACAGAAGTTATACCCACAGCACATGAATAAGTGCTTAAAGTTAAGATGGAAAAGGCATTACATTGGTACAGTAAGATATTCGGGGGGCTGAGAGGTCACATTCACGTAACTTTTATTACAGAACACTGTTATACCTGCTCTGTTTTATTATTGTTCATCTTTTACTGTGCCTAATTTTTTTAATAGATTTTTTGATGTGGACCATTTTCAGAGTTTTTATTGAGTTTGTTACAATATTGCTTCTGTTTTCTGTTTTGATTTTTTGGTCACCAGGCATGTGGGACCTTAGCCTCCCAACCAGGGATTGAACCTGCACCCGCTGTGTTGGAAGGTGAAATCCTAAGCACTGGACCACTAGGGATGGCCCTTACTGTGCCGAATTTATAAATGAAACTTTATCATTGGTATGTGTGTATGGGAAAAAATATAGTATATGTAGGGTTTGGTACTATCCAGTTTCAGGCATCCACTGGGGATCTTAGCACATATCCCTGTGGATCAGGGGTGACCACTATAATACATTTCTGTGTTTGCAGGCCATCCAGTGTATAGTCCTTTGTTACAGAAGCTGCTGCTGCTGCTAAGTCGATTCAGTCGTGTCTGACTCTGTGCGACCCCATAGACGGGCAGCCCACCAGGCTCCCCCGTCCCTGGGATTCTCCAGGCAAGAACACTGGAGTGGGTTGCCATTTCCTTCTCCAATGCATGAAAGTGAAAGTGAAGTGGCTCAGTCGTGCCCAACTCTTAGCGACCCCATGGACTGCAGCCTACCAGGCTCCTCTGTCCATGGATTTTCCAGGCAAGAGTACTGGAGTGGGGTGCCATTGCCTTCTCCGTTCACAGAATAATCAATCATATATCAAATCATCACAAAAATACTATAAATATCTTACAACTTTGTAAATTATACTCAATAAAGTTGAAAAAAAATTTTTAAGATATTTTAAAAAGTCTATTTAAAAAATAATGATGAGGAGGATGATGAAAGCTAACGCTTGGAGCCAGGAACTGGACTAAAAGCTTGATATATAGTAATTCATTTAATTCTCACAAGAAGCCCTAGGAAGTAAATACAAGTTGCAAGGTTTCTTTCTAAGTTCGGGGTACTAGGCCTATATCAGATACATGATCTGCAAATAATTTCTCCAGTTCTGTGAGTTACCTTTTAACTTTTTTGATAGTGCCCTTTAAGGCTTCCCTGGCAACTCAGAGGTTAAAGCGTCTGCCTGCAATGTGGGAGACCCGGGTTCAATCCCTGGGTCAGGAAGATCCCCTGGAGAAGAGAAAGGCAACCCACTCCAGTATTCTTCCCTGGAGAATCCCATGGACAGAGGAGCCTAGTAGGCTACAGTCCATGGGGTCGAAAAGAGACATGACTGAGCGACTTCACTTTCACTTTCTTTAAGGCAGAAAATTTTAAAATTTTGATGAAGTCCAATTTATCTGTTTTTTCTTTTGTCTCTATGCTTTTGGTATCACACTTAAGAACCCACTGCCGGGGCCTTCCCTGGTGGACCAGTGGTTAAGAATCCACCTTCCAATGCAGGTGACGCGGGTTCAACCCTTGGTCAGGGAACTAAGATCTCATGTGCCACGGGGCAACTACGGCAGCATGCCGAAACTAGAGAGCCCCCATGCCGCAGTGAACAGCCTGCACGTGGCAATGAAAGGGTTCCCCGTGCTGTGGCTAGGACTCGATGCAGCCAAATACATAAATACATAAACATTAAAAAAAAAATGATTGCCTAAGCCAAGGTTACAAAGATTTACTCCTATGTTTTCTGCAAAGAGGTTTACAGTTTTAGCTTTTATGCCTAGATCTGTGATCAGTTTTGAGTTAATTTTTGTATATGGTGTGAGGAAAGGATCCACCTTTATGCACGTGGATAACCAGTTGTCCCAGCACCATTTGTTAAAGGGATGTTGAATTTTTCAGCACTGCTTGTAGGGTTTGAGATGGAGGAGGCATGGGCAGACAAGACCCAGAGATATCACTAGCTCCTCTGCATTTACTTCCCATTTCTGAGCAGGTCCCCAAGGCTCCAGGCAGCCAGGCCATGCCCCTTCCTTCTCTGCTATCTCCCTGAATCTGATGTTGCTCACTGGGCTGACGGAAGTGCGGTGGGGGTCAGGAGGCTCGTGGGAATGAATTCTGGCTCTTTTTCTTCACTATTTCAAGTGCTCCCTGTCTTTTTGTGCCTAAGCGTCATGGGAGAGCAGAGGCAGGGAAGCTGGCTGGATGCCCTCAGTGGCTGTCTACACAGAGGAAGTGAGTCACCCAAGGGCTGCAACCAGCCCAGCTGTTGTGTTAAGTACCAAAAACCTCACTCTGATGTTGCTATTTCCAACCCCTAAATTAAGACTGCCCTCCCCACTCCCACAGACAGGGAAGGGGAGCAGGGCTGGAGCTGCCCAGAACGTCGGAAGGATTGGTTTGAACAGCTTCGTCCATTCAGATGCTGTCAAGTTCCTTAAGCCAAGAGTGGTGAGTTCTGAGTCAGGAGCTTGGTGGCAGGGAGGCTCACAGAACTTGGCTTCCAAAGCTTCTTCCAAAACCCTCAGAACCAGCAGGTGCTTCCTTCTGCCAGTGACAGGACAATGTGTCAATCAGGGTGACTGCCAGGGACCACTCACAACTCAGGATCCTGAACAAAGCCTGTCTAAGTCATCAACACCCAGGGGAACTCCCTAAGGAAATTGGGCTGCAGGAGCAATCCCGTGGCCATCCAGGGAAATTCCTGGAGCTTGGCGCACACAACCTGGGAAACCCTTATGGGAGAGACCACTTTTCCTTAAGACTCAGCTCAGAGGTCATTCATCACCTCCTCCTGGAAGCTGTCCTTACTCATCCTCAGCCTACACCCCCTCCAACCCACCCCCAGGTAGGTTTGAGATCCCTTCTGCGCTCCTATGGCATTTTACGCTTACCTCCATCCTAGCACCTACAAAGCTGTTTGGAATGGTCATTCTTTGTGCCTGGCACAGAGTTATAAAAGATGAGGGGGGTACTTCCCTAGTGGTCCAGTGGCTAAGCCTCTGCACCCGCTAAGCAGGGGACCTGGGTTTGATCCTCGGTCAGGGAACTAGATTCCACATGCCACAACGAAAGATCCCACATGCTGAAACTAAGACCTGATGCAGTAACTAAGACCCAACACAGTACAAAAATAAATAAACATATATTTTTTAAAAAGATAAGGTGGGAATTCCCTGGTGGTCCAGTGGTTGGGATTTGGTGCTTTTCACTGCTGAGGGCCCAGGGTTTAGTCCCTAGTTGAGGAATTAAGATCCCACAAGTCACAGGCATAGCATGGTTCCCCCAAAAACCCAAAAAGATGAGGGAATAAATCTTGACTATCCAAATGTTTTCAATGTAAAATAACAAAGGTGGGGTGAGGAAACAAGGAAGGAGACACATGTGGATTTTGTGATGCTGTACGCTGCCGTACCATATAACTGTGCTTATTTCACATGCTAGCAAGGTTATGTTCAAAATCTTTCAACGTAGCTACATGAACCGAGAACTTCCGGATGTACAAGCTGGGTTTCAAAGAGGCAGAGGAACCAGAGAGCAAATTGCCAACACTTATTGGATCGAAAAACATCTACTTCTGCTTTACCGACTATGCTAAAGCTTTTGAATGTGTGGATCACAGCACACTGTGGAAAATTCTTAAAGAGACTGGAGTATGAGACCACCTTACCTGCCTCCCAAGAAACTTGTATGCAGGTCAGGAAGCAACAGTTAGAACAGGATATACAACTGACTGGTTCAAAATTGGGAAAGGAGTAAGTCAAGGCTGTATATTGTCACCCTGCTTATTTAACTTAGAGTACATCATGTGAAATGCTGGACTGGATGAATCACAAATTGGAATCAAGACTGCTAGGAGAAAATATCAACAACCTTAGATATGCAGACAATACCACTCTAGTTGAAGAAAGTGAAGAGGAACTAAAGAGCCTCTTGAAGAGGGTGAAAGAGGAGAGTAAAAGAGCTGGCTTGAAATTCAGCATTCAAAAAACTAAGATCGTGGCACCGAGTCCCATCACTTCATGGCAAATAGAAGGGGAAAAAGTGGAAGCAGTGACAGATTTTATTTTCTTGGGCTCCAAAATCACTTTGGACAGCGACTGCAGCCATGAAATTAAAAGACGTTTGCTCCTTGGCAGGAAAGCTATGACAAACCTAGACAGCATATTAAAAAACACAGACATCACTTTGCCGACAAAGGTCTGTATAGTCAAAGCTACTGTTTTTCCAGTAGTCATGTATGGATGTGAGAGCTGGACCATAAAGAAGGCTGACTGCCAAAGAACTGATGCTTTCAAATAGTGGTGCTGGAGAAGATTCTTGAGACTTCCTTGGACTGCACGGAAATCAAACCAGTCAATCCTAAAGGAATTCAGCCCTGAACATTCATTGGAAGGACTGCTGCTGAACCTGAAGCTTCAGTACTTTGACCACCTGATGTGAAAAGCCAACTCATTGGAAAAGATCCTGATGCTGGGCAAGAATAAAGGCAAAAGGAGAAGGGGGCAGCAGAGGATGAGGTGGCTGGAGAGCATCACGACACAATGGACTTGAATCTGAGCAAATGCCCAGAGACGGTGGAGGACAGAGGAGCCTGGCATGCTGCAGTCCATGACTTAGCGACTGAACAACAACATGCTCACTGGTGAGGGCTTCTCTCTCCAAGGAGGAGAGGGAGACTGCTGGGAAGTATCCACACATGGCCCAGTGACCACAGGCCTCCCACCAGGAAATAAGACTCTGGGGAAAACCTTTTGTTCTCTTAAGCAATAGAGAAAAACAGTGGGAACGCTGGGTCCTTGGAGCTTCTGCACATGAGCCTGGACTGAGCTCTATAGCTGTGCCCCACTCCAGGATCCCGAGTTATTACAGGGAGGGGGAAGCACACCACTGTGCCCCCTCCCCACCTTCCTGCCTCCTGCTCACTCAGGGGCCCCCGTCTGGCCTGTTCCTGTGGGGGGAGATCACCATTGACCCAGGATCTAAGCCAGAGCAGCACCTGCCACCAGCACCCAAGATGGAAGAATGCCACGTGGAGTTACTACAGGTACCGGGATGCTACGCACAACAGCTGAATCCCTGAGAGGCGTCTGGCAGAGGGGTGAGATGTCAGGTCTCTAGACCACTTTCAAAACATCCCTTTTGTTCAGTCTGTCCTCATCACGTCAGGTGAAAGGACTGCCTGTGGCCTGACTTGGCAGAGCGACCACATTCCAGAGGTCAGTGGTCCCTGAAGGGAGTGATTAGAGCCAAGTCTCAGAAGTCAGACTGTCCTCTGGGATTCAAACTGAGAAACCAACTCACGACTTTCCAGATGCCACATACGCAGAGTCACTCCAGTCCTTCCCAGCACTTAACACAAGTGTAACTGTGATGCAGATGGCCTTTGTCTAACCCAGTGTCTGTCTCCAGAGAGCAGGGCCTCTGTTCTGCTCCATCACTCTACCAAGCGTAGTGCTGGGCCCATAGCTGGGGTTCTGAATAAAATTAATTAAAAACAAAGTTTTAAAGCAAGGCTGAATGGCTCTCGGATAAACAGCAATGACTCAGTGACAGCAGCATAGCAAGAGTCAAATCCCAGGGGCAGCACAGGGACTGTCTCCTGGGCAAGGGGGATGGATGGGCACACAGCTGCCCCCTGGGGACAGGCCCCAGGAGGGACCAGCATCTTACACTGGGCTCGGCATCTGGTGCCCTGATGCCGTGTTCCCCAAGCAACCCTCCAGCAACCAGACTCCCCTGAGGCTGGCCAGGAGGCAGCGGGTGAGCTGGCTGGACTGGCCTGCCTGCCCCACGCACCCAGTGGAGTATTCCTCCATGTAAACTTACAGGCTGGCATCTTGAGAGTCTTTGGAGAACTGAAGAACTTCACTGATACCTACTCTCTCTCAGGTACAGTGCTCAGAGCTAAGGGAGCAGGCATGGTCTTTTGTATCACGCAGATAATATTCTAGACAGAAATAAGGCAATAAACAAGTAGACAAAGATATAACAGAATCTAACCAAGTGAGGAGTATCATAAAGTGAAGCAGGTGAGAAGGAAAGAGAGTCACTGGGTAGGGTGTTTTTGAAACAGGGTGGTCAGGGAAGGCTGAACAGACACTGAGGAAAAGCAGCGAGATGGCAAACAGTTCAAGCAGAGGCAACAGCAAGTGTAAAAGCTGCGGGGACTTCCCTGGTGGGCCACTGGTTAAGAATCCACCTGCCAATGCATGGGACACAGGTTCGATCTCTGGTCCAGGAAGTAAGATCCCACATGCCACAGGGCAACTAAGCCTGCAAACCACAACTACTGAAGGCTGACAGCCTAGGGCCCGTGTTCGACGAGAAGCCACTGCAACGAGCGGCCCGTGCACCGCAACAGAGTAGCCCCCGCTCACCGCAACTAGAGAAAGTCTGTGTACAGCAACGAAGACCTAGTACAGTCAAAAATAAATAAGTAACCTTATTTTTAAAAATGTAAAAGCCAGGGCTGGAAGGTGCTGGGTTTGTGAGCAGCTGCATGAAGGCTGGGGTGGGGTCGGGAGAGGTGTCAAAACTTGGTTAGCAGAGGAAGATTTTTGTTGACAAAACAAGCTGTCCCGTCCACCAGCTTTGGGACCCTGGCAAGATAGGATGTCTGAGCCTGCAAAGCAGAAGCTGGCCCTGGACAGGAGTGAAGGCACCCCAGTCAAGGCCACTCTGGGGAACCCTGTTTGGGGCCCACAGCCGCCGACCCCAGGGGACATCCCTCTCCTTTAGTGGGGGCCACAGAGCCTTTCTCTTCAACCTCAGCGTGTGCTGCTGTTTTCATAGTCACAGCCTTCAGGGCCTTGTGACATTCTGGGCTTGAAGTCACCTTTGGGATAGCAAAAAAGGACAGTCTGATCCACACATACACGGCTCCATGATTTATAGTCGTATTCAATAAACGGCACGAGGTCAACCTGACATCCATGTGGAAAACACCGACCTCATACCAGATCTAAATAAGCTCAGGTGGATCATATACCTAATTGTAAAAGGTAAAATAAGAAAGCTTCTAGAAGAAAATACAGGGATTTCCACAGCCTTCATAGCCTTGGGGTAGAAAGAGATTTTAAAAATAGACACAAAACACATTGGTTGAAAAACAGAAAGACTGATAGGACTTCCCTGGTGGCCCAGTGGCTGAGACTCTGCACTCCCAATGCAGGGGGTCCCAGGTCTGATCCTGGCCAGGGAACCAGACCCCACATGCTGAAACTATAAAAAAAAAAAAAAAAAAAAAGACTCCACATGCCACAGTCAAAGCCCAGCATAGCTAAATAATTAATACTAAAAAGATAATACCATTGAGAGGTTGCAAAGAGTCGGATACGACTGAGCAACTGAACTGAACTGAACTGAAAGGCCAGCCATAGATTATATGAACATATTTGCTATTATATATATATGTATTTTTTTCTCCAATAAAAGACACATCCATAGTATATAAAGAGCTGCTACAAATCAATAAGGAAAACACAACTCAATTCAAGAATGGGACAATGACTTTAAAGAATGCTTCCAAAAAGCAGATGAAAAGGCATCAGTATCATTAGTCATCAGGGAAATGCAAATTAAAACCACACGAGACCCCACTATACACCTACCAGAGTAGCCAGAATGTAAAAGATTGCCAATACCACTGACTATGACGAAGGACAATGAAAATGCTCACATTGCTAATGTGAGTATAAGTTAGTACAAGCCCTTTGAAAACTGTTTGGCAGTATCTCAGTTCAGTCCAGTTCAGTTCAGTCTCTCAGTCACGTCCGACTCTTTGCGACCCCATGGACTGCAGCACGCCAGGCTTCCCTGTCTAGAGCTCACCACATGGCTACCCAGTGACCTAGCAATTCCATTCTTAGATGCACACCCAGAAACAAATGGAGAAGGCAATGGCACCCCACTCCAGTACTCTTGCCTGGAAAATCCCATGGACGGAGGAGCCTGGTAGGCTGCAGTCCATGGGGTCGCTAAGAGTCAGGCATGACTGAGCGACTTCACTTTCACTTTTCACTTTCATGCACTGGAGAAGGAAATGGCAACCCACTCCAGTATTCTTGCCTGGAGAATCCCAGGGACGGGGGGAGCCTGGTGGGCTGCTGTCTATGGGGTCGCACAGAGTCGGACACGACTGAAGCTACTTAGCAGCAGCAGCAGCAGAAACGAATACATGGGTTCACTGAAAGGCAAGTATAGGAATGCTCATATCTCCTTTCTTCAAAATAGCCCAAACCTGAAAATAACTCAAACGTCTATTACGGGACAGTGAATACATTACAGGAATTGACTCTACGGGACATTGTGATATATTCTATGGGCTTCCCAGGTGGCACCAGTGGTAAAGAATCTGTATTCTTATGGTGGCGTACTACAGAACAATGGAAAAGAATCTCAGGCTGTAGATGAGGCTCACATATATAACGTTCAGTGAAAGAACTAAAAGAGCATATACTATATGATTCTAAAGTTCAACAACAGGAAAGACTTTATGGGATACAAGTCAGAACTGTGGTTTCCTTTGGAGTGGGGGTGGCAGTGAGTGGAAGAGGGCAGAAGCGAAACTTCTGGTGGCTGGAAATGTTCTATATCTCAATCTGGATGGTGGTTACAGAGTGTATGTGATATGCAAGTTTCCACTGAGGTGTACAATGAGGATCTGGGTGCTTTAAATACATCATTCCTCAAAAAAATGTTTAAAGGGGAAAGTGGGACAATTCAACGGGCAAATAGTCATCTCACCAGGGACCTCCCTGGTGGCCCAGTGGTAAAGAATCTGCCTCCTAATGCAAGGGATGTGGGTTTGAGCCCTGGTTGGGGCACCAAGATCCCACATGCAGCTGGGCAACCATGCTCGTGTGCTACAACTAGAGAAGCTCTTGAGCCACAGTGAAGACCCAGCACAGCCAATAAATAAATAAAAATGTGGGAAAAGTCTTTCCAACAAATGGTGCTCGTATAACTGTATAAGCACACGTAAAAAAATGAAGTCCGGCACCATTCTTTTACCAAATACAAAAATTAACTCTTAAGTGGATCATAGATTTAAAAGTAAGAGGTGAAACCATAACATTTAGAACACATGGGAGTAACTTTCCATGACCTTGGATTAGAAAAGGAGTACTTAGAGATGAAACCGAAAGTACAAGCAACAAAAAAGAGACTATATCAAAATTCAAAACGTTTATGCTTTAAATGATACCATCAAGAAAGTGAAAAGATAATGCACAGAATGGGAGAAAAATCTGCAAATCATTTATCTAGGAAAGGTCTAGCATCTAGAATACAGAAAAAAACTGTAATTTATTACATAGCCCTATTTAAGTCTAGGCAATCTTTTTTGGCCATGGCATGTGGCATATGGAAATCTTAGTTCCCTGACCAGGGGCTGAACCTGTGCCCCCAGCATTAGAAGCACAGAGTCTTAACCACTGGACCACCAGGGAATTCCCAAGAATGAGCAAATGTTTTGAATAGGCATTTCTTCAAAGAAAAACACAAATGATAATGAGCACATGAAAAGATGCTCAACATCATTAGTCATCAGGCAAATTATATCAAAACCAAAATGAGATACCACTTGTATAATAAAAAAAATAAAACAGTAAGAACTGTTGGTGATGATGTAGAGAAATATACTGCTGGTTGAAATATAAAACAAGACAACTGCTTTTGGAAAATAGTTTGGCAGTTTCTCAAAAGATTAAATATAGAGATGCAATATGATCCCAAAATTGTACTTTAAGCTATGCACCCAAAAAAGTTAAAAACATATGTCCGAGCAAAAAATTATACATGAATGTTCATAGTAGCATTATTCACAACAGTCAAAAAGTAGGAAAAATGCCAATGTTTATTAACTCATGAATGGATAAATAAAATGTGATACATCCATATGACGGAATTTACAATGGGATATTAAAAAAAAAAGACAAAGTGCTAATACATGCCACAACATGGATGAACTTTAAAAACATTTTGCTAATTGAAACTAAGCCAATCACAAATGTGATTATATGGTTCTATATATGTAACATGTCCAGAACAGGCAAATCCATAGACAGAGTAGATTAGTGGTTGCTTGGGGTTGAGCAAGGTGAGGAGAGGCAGGAGAGTGGGAGGAAAGGACAGGAGTCATTGCTAATGGGTAGGGGGATTCTTTTATGGAAGATGGAAATATTTAAACTTAGACTGTGGTGATGGATGTACAACTGTGAATAAAAAAAACTTGAATTATACACTTAATTAGGTGAATAGTATGGTATGTGAATTATATCACAATAAAGCTGTTAAAAGAGGGGGTGGGGGTGCCTCCTGTAGTCTATTTCATGGCCCTGGCCCATCCTGAGTTATAGAATCTGGAAGCTACAGGCCAAAGAAGGGACATTTGTGGATGGAGCTGAAAGAGTAAGACTGTATGCCCAACATGAGCCCCAGACACAGCTGGGATGAGCTCTGGGTTTTGTGCACTCCAGTTCCTACTTCTGCTTTTCATGACCCAAGAACAAATGTGAAATGGCACCAGAACTCGAGTTCACAGTTTGACTACTGCTTCGCTGGGCCCCCCAGTTCCAGCCTCTACTCTCAGGGCTGTTTCCAGGACAGTCCCAGGGCTGGCTTCTTCGGGTCATCAACACACTGGAATAGCTTATTCTAGAACAGTGTTGTCCCACAGAAACACAATGCAAGTCACATAGGTCATCTTAGATGCTCTAGGACCCACATTAAAGAAAGTTAAAAAAAAAAGGTGAAGTTAATTTTAATAACTTTAATTTTAAAGTTAATTAGAACTTTATATTTTATTTAAAATACGTACTTAAAATGCTTTCATTTTAATGTGATCAATAAGCACACTTATGGTTGCCAAGAGGAAGGGAAGAGATAGGGAGTTTGGGATGCTATATTTAAAATGGATAACCAACAAAGACCTACATATAGCACATGGAACTCTACTCAATGTTATGTGGCAGCCTGTATGGGAGGGGAGTTAGGGGGAGAATGGATACATGTATATGTATGGTTGAACCCCTCTGCTGTTCACCTGAAACTATCACAACATTGTTAATCAGCTATACCCCAATACCAAATAAAAAGTTCAAAAAAAAAAAAAAGACACACAGTAGCAAAAAAAAAAAAAAAAAAAAAATCTGCCTTGCAATGTAGGGAACTCGGGTTTGATCCCTGGTTGGGGAACTAAGATCCCACATGCTGTGGAGCAAGTAAGCCCATGAGCCAAAACTAGAGAATCCCTGCACCACAACAAAAGATCCTGTGTGCCGCAACTGAGCCCTGACGCGGCTAAGTAAATAAATAATAACACGCACCAAGGAGGAAACCAAAGCTCAGTGAGGCATAAGCTGGTGAGTGTCCGTGGTGAAGAGCAGAGCCTGTGGTCGGGAGAGAACTACCTTCTCCATGGCGTGGGTGTGCTGGTGATAGGAGACACCCGTGGGAGGTGATGGGCCGAGAGCCCAGCTCCCATCCACTACTCAACCCCACAGAACATTAGCTCCATCACCACGATGTTGTGTTAATACCGAACCATGCAAGGCGAGGGGGGCTCAGAGGGAGAAGGCAGAGGCCACTTGGGTCACTAGCTGGGGAAACCCTACACTGGCTCTGAGACATGCACCAACACCCACTCTCCTCCCGTCCCTTCCCCCCAGACTCAGCTTATACCACTCACCGGACTGGTGGGGGAGGGAACCGCAAGACTGAGCCGAGGTCCGCTATCCTCCGGGGGCTTCTGCTGGCCGCTTTCCTGGCTGGCTGCTCTGGTGGCGTCTCTCACGGGACAAGGAGGCTGCTGGCCTGAAGCACTCCCCGAAAGGACAGCTTGGGCAGGGCCCGGCTGCGGCCAGCCCAGGGGGCTGGGCGCGTGGGCAAGCGGCTCCCGCTTGTGGTCCCCATCTCCAGTTCCAGGGGAGGCCTGGGCATGGCGGGGCTCTGCTGTTTCCTCTGAGTGCAGGGACGTGCTGGTGTTGAGGCCAGGGAAGGGGAGCGGGGCCTGCAGCGTGGGAACCTCCGTTTCTCGGATCGGTCCATTGGCTGGCACAGAGTTTACCTGGGCTTTGCTGAATTCCGACAACACCCTAGAAGTTTTTAAACAAAGAAACCCGTGTGATGGGGCTGTCAGCTGGAATGCCCAAGGCTAAGTGGAAAACTGCCGTTTTGTGATGGAACAAAATAACCCCCTTAGTCATGGCGCTGCTCCCAGCTCCCACACACAGACCCTCCCACCAAAGTTTTTCTCCAGCTGGGACTTGGGCAGGTTCGCTGGCCAGGTGAGTTGTGCAGCCCAGGGTGTCAGGTGACAAAGCTCATAAAGCAGAGAAAAGGACTCGAGGCGAATGGGAACTGCCTGTCTTTTACCCTCTGAGCAGGCTAACTGTGGGTCTGGCGAGTCTGCTCAGCCAAATGGCTGTGTGGCCTGTCCCGCCCCTCGCCGACCTTGGCAGAGCCCTGGTGAATGGTGTCTCCGGGCTGGGCTCCAGCACTCTACTCCCTGGGATGTGGGGTGGGGTGAAGTGAGGATCTTTTTTGTCCCTGGAACAGTAACTGGGCAGCAGGGTTGGGGTGATGGGCTGGGCGTGGAGCCAGAGAAGCCTCACAGTTTCAGAAGCTGCTGCTGGAGAACAGTGCACACAAGCGATGTGGTATGCGTGCCCACGTCCACGGGGGTGTGCCTGATGGGGCTGGCGCTTCCTGCCTCTCAGTGGCAACGTCTGGGGCCAAGGGGGCCAATGTCACTGCCTTTGTGTACACACACACACACACACTGCTATACCTTCTGGAATGTGCACTGGCTAGTGGCTGCTCCTCCCTCCCTCCCTCTCGTGAGGCTTCAGAGAATTCGAGTTCTATTTCTGAAGTAAACCTATTTGCTGTCTCCACCTCTGCTTATGAATCCAGTGAGGATGCCATAGACAAATGCAGGGTCTCGTGTCAAAAGAGCTGTCTGGAGCCCAAGACATCGCACACATCTGCCTTAAAGGCTTAGAGTGGGTGCAGAAGACACATTAAGCTCCCCTGTGTGTGGGCTCATGGAAACAAGGATTTCAGATCTCAAGTTTTCATCTGACTGCCTTCTAGGTGAGCTCTGCTCTTATTTATACCATCATGACCCCAAACAACATTTTAAAGCATTCTAGTCAAGAAGAGGTGACCAACCCACACATTTCTGGGCAACTGATTTTCAGCATAGGTGCTGAGACATTTCAGTAGGGGAAAGAACAGTCTTTTCAACAAATGGTGCTGGGATAAGTGAATAGTTCCACGCAAAAGAATGAAGTTGGACCCCTATCTCACACCACATAAAAAAAAAATTAACCCCAGGGGATTTCCCTGTTGGTCCAGTGGTAAAGAATCCGCCTTGCAATGCAGGGAACATGGGTTCAACCCTTGGCTGGGGAACTAAGATCCCATATGTCACAGAGCAACTAAGCCCACAAACCATAACTTGAGAGTCCGTGTACCGCAACTACTGAGCCCATGGGCCACAACTAGAGAATCTGTGTGTTGCAATGAAGATCCCACATGCCACAACTAAGACCTGAGGAAGCTAAATAAATGAATGAATAGTAAAAAAAAAAAAAATTAACCCAGGTAATTCCCTGGTGATCCAGGGGTTAGAATTTGGCCCTTTCGTTGCCTTGGCCCGGGTTCAATGCCTGGTCTGGAAACTAAGATCCCACAAGCTGCGTGGCACAGCCAAAAAAGAAAAATTTAACCCCAAATGGATCAAAGACCTAAAGGTAAGAACTAAAACTATAAAACTCTTAGAAGGAAACAAGCATAAAGCTTCATATCTTTGGATCAGGCAATGGTTTCTTAGATATGACATCTAATGCATAAGCAACTAATAAAAAATATATCTAATAGAAATATTTGCATACAAAATGTGCAAATATTACCATATATCTAAGGGTCTCAGTTCAGTTCAGTTCAGTCGCTCAGTCATGTCCGACTCTTTGCGACCCCATGAATCGCAGCACACCAGGCCTCCCTGTCCATCACCAACTCCTGGAGTTCATTCAGACTCACGTCCATTGAGTCAGTGATGCCATCCACCCATCTCATCCTCTGTTGTCCCCTTCTCCTCCTGCCCCCAATCCCTCCCAGCATCAGAGTCTTTTCCAATGAGTATCTAAGGGTCTAGTACCCAGAATATGGAGCTCTTACAACTTAATAATAAATAACCCAATTTAAAGCCACTTAAAAAATAGGCAAAGGGTTTGAATAGATATAACTCCAAAGAAAGCATACAGATGGCCAACAAAGACAAGAAAAAGTGTTCAAAATCATTAGATAATAGTGAAATACAAATCAAAACCACAATGAGATACTACTCTATGCCCAGTAGGATGGCTATAATAAAAAGGTAGAGAATAACAAGCATCAGCAAAGATGCAGAGAAATTGGAACTCTTACACGTTGTTGGTGGAAATGTAAAATGGTCTAGCTTCTGTGGAAAATGATTTGATAGTTCCTCAGGATATTAAACATAGAGTTACTACTGGACTCAGCAGTTCTCTGCTTAGGTACATACTCAAGAGAATTAAAACCATGTCCACACAGAACACTTGTACATGAACACACATAGCAACATGATAGCTAAAAAGAAAGAAAACAAATGCCCGTTAACTGATGGATAAAGAAAAACTGTAGTGTATCCACACAATGGACAATGGACAGTATTTGGCCATGACAGGTGCTATAACGTGGAGGAACCTTGAAAACATGGTACTGGGTGAAAGGAGACAGTTGCAAAAAGCCACATATTGCATGACTTGATTGATATTAAATGTCCAGAATAGGGGAATTATAACCAATGGGTAAGGGATGAAAATATTCTTGAATTAGATGGCAGCAGATGCTGGGGACTCTCCTGGTGGTCCAGTGGCTAAGACTCTGCGCTCTCAATGCAGGGAGATTGGGTTCGGTCCTTGGTCAGGGAACTAGATCCTACATGCTGCAACTAAAGATCACGCAGGCTGCAACAAAGATACAAGATCCGGTGTGGCGCAACTAATACCTAATGCAGCCAAATAAATATTTTTTAAAAAAGATAGAATAGATGCTGAATTCACAACCTTGAGACTCTAGTGAAAACCACTGAAAACTACACTTTAAAATGGTGAATTTTAAGCTATGTGAATTCTGTCTCAATAAGTAATGTGGAAGACCTGGATTCAATCCCTGGGTTGGGAAGATCCTCTGGAGGACGGCATGGCAACCCACTCCAGTATTTGTGCCAGGAGAATCCTGATGGACAAAGAAATCCATGGGGTCGCAAAGAGTCGGACATGACTAAGCAACTAAGCACAGCACAGCAAATAAATGGATGACCTGTCAGAGAAAGGTACAGCTGTATTTGTGGGAGAGTTATGGGGGAGGCAGGTGGGGGCTCAGTCCTGCTCTAAAGCTGCACTCTAAAAACGGACCCATGAGAAATCCAAGAGTGCAGCTTGTAGGGAGAAGGCAATGATGAGTTCTGGAGAGAAGAGGGGAGTTTCCACCAGCAAAGGAAGAAGGAACATTTGCTAACCAATTGTATGTGTCCAAACCGCTGGGACAGAATGGGACCTCATCTGAAATGAACTAGCGAGGCAGATTTTTGACAAGGTCCTCTGTGAGGTCTCGACTCCTTGTGGGCTCCCAGGAGGTGGTGTGGTGAGTGATTAAGAGCAGGGCCCCTGAGTTCACCTGGCCTTGGTCAGCATGTGGCTGTGGGCCCCACAATATGAACATGAAGTTCATGGACATAATTCCCTTATCTGAAAAACAGATGTGGTAACAGCATCCATCTCTTATGACTCTGACAAAGATTAAATGAGATAATACAGGTAAAGTGCTTAGTACAGGGTTTGGCACAAAGTAAGTACTCAATAAACACTAACCTCATTATCACTGATAAGGCTGCTTAGCCTCCCTGTACACAAATGCAAAAATGTAAGCAAAGGAGAAGATTTACTGAAACACTCACTAGCATTGCCAAAATGGTTATCAAATAGACATGAATCCTGATCTAGAAGAAAGATTTTAATGACAAGAATGGATGGGGTGTTAGAATAAGTTAGTGATTTAATGCCTAGAGAAATGCCACCAAACGGCAAGAAGCCTGTGTGATCAATTAGAGGTTCTGTCAAATCAAAACTAAAGGCAAGGTGAAATGAAGTTCACAGAGCTTCACCAGAACTGGTACCAGTCTTCAGGACCCAGTGAGAATAAGAGACATGTACATCAAGTGGGATAAAGGGATAGAGAGGAGACCGTGAAGCAAAGGCAAAGAAAGAAAACTGTCAAACATTTTGACAGTTTTATATTTGTATTTATAAAATACAACATAGAAATGAAACAGTAAAAAAAAGAAAAACCAAGAAATGAAACTGAAAATGCTACAGTCCTTCCACTGGGGTCTGGTGCAAGGCCCTGTTTACCCAAAACTTTCTATTTGAAAAGTTTCTAACTTTGTGCTTTCACTTAGAGAGCAATCTGGTGGGAAAATATATGTCTTATGAGCACTTATACGTGTAAAGTAAATAAAAAGCATGGCCTGAAAAAAAGATTCAAGAATCTGAATGGTCACCTTATAAAGGACCCCTGATAAGCAATTCTGAGCCTGTGGTTTTCTTGAACATGCCAACTGTGGTGGTGATACACGGTACTATTTGGCAGTCAAGAGCCACTAATAAAAGCACAGAGGTGGGCTGCATATACTCAGAATCATTTCTCCCCCAAGGGAAGGCCTCATGACAGTGACCTCTGACAAATATTACTAAGCAAGGTTTTTCAGCAGTGGATATGGGGACAAGCACAGCTGATGTCACAGGTACCCAAAGTAAGATGACACCACCATGTGGCCAGCATGCATGCTGAGTCAGACACTGTTCTAAGCGCTTGAAGATCTCTATTCGCTGCACCGCCCCAGCATTCCTTTGAAGCATTCTCACCCCCATTTAGCAGATGAGGACATCAAGGTCAGAAAGGTTTACTAACTTGCCTGAGTTGGCAAAGCTGGCTGATGCAGGACTCAGGCAGTCTGGCTCCTGAGTCCACACTCTTTACCACTAGACTACCTGCGCTTCTCAGCGATAATTATAACTCAGAGCTAACGAATGCAAAAGAATTTGTGAGAGCCAGTTAATCCTCTCTGCACAAGGTAAACTGTAAACTGGTTTCTGCCAAACATTAATAAATTTCATTTGAAATGGGCTTTGCGTTTCATGTCTGATTTGTAGTTTTGTTTTGTTTTTTCCTATACAGCCCAGCTTGCTGGATCTTAGTTCCCCTACCAGGGCTTGAACCCTGGGCCCAGAGCAGTGAAAGCATGGAGGTCTAATCGCTGGACCACCAGGGAATTCCCAGTTTGCAGATGTTCTGATTTTATAGTTGTAAGAGTTTAAGCACAATGTGTTTATGCCCAATTTTAAGTTACATACATTTAAGTAACACATTAAGTAAACTCTTTAAGTGTTGGTGAGAATCTCCCTTAAAACATACACTCCAAGAAACGCTGGTCTCTGTGGATGCTCTGAGAACACTGGTGCTGGCTGCGTGCGGTGTCTGGTCCCCACATCACTGTCCAGCCTGGGTCTATACTTCCTGACCTCATCTTCCCTTTCGTTCCCCCAGAATACCCAGGACAACACTTCCCCTGAAGGAGGGCGGACGGTCACTGATTCAACAACCTTAAGCTGGAATTTTCCAATCACAAGACACATGAAAGATAAAGGCGAGACACATGACAGAGAGAAGCCTGGCTGGTCTGCGGGGGGAGAAGCACCAAAGGCCAGGACAGGTGGCTGACGGTCAGGCACGCCTCGGGCCCTGCCATCTCTGGGGCAGGGGTTGCTCCTTCTCAGAACATTATATCTAATCCTTCCATTTGGACACATGAAAATTCCACCTGATGTGCTCAAAGTTCAGAAGCCGTTTCTGGGAACTACCACACATTCTTACGTGTGCAACTGATTGATGGGCATCTCATTTGACTTTTAAACGGCCCTGTGAGGGAATTTCCATTTTAAAGATAAAGAAACAATGAAATAGTAACTACAGTAACCATAAGGACCTACTGTATAGCACAGGAAAATCGACTCAATACTCTAATGACCTATATGGGAAAAGAATATAAAAATGAGTGGGTGGATGTATATGTACAACTGAATCCCTTTGCTGTACGGCGGAAACTAACACAACATTATAAATCAGCTATACTCTGGGAAAAAAAAAAAAGACATACAGAACCTCCAAAAGAGTTAGTAATATGCAGGACACCACTGAGCTTGTAAGTGGTGGAACTGGCTTGAAACTGGATCTGCTTCCGGGCCAGTCCAAGACACCCAGTCCTGGTGGGATTCCCACAAGCCCTGGAAAGACCTGAACCAAGGTGGCGGTGAGGGTGGGGACAGCAGTTGTGGAAAGAAGGTCCTAACACAGTTGATGGAAAAATAGTCCTACCTGGAGGGAATGCTTCATAAACAGCTACCGTTTTTACCTATCAGATGAGCCAACATCCAAAAGTTTGCTGATACCTTCTGTTGTCAAGGCTGAGAGGACACAGGCATACCCCTGATGAAGTGTAGATAGGCAACGTCTATAAAAACTGTTAATTAATCTACCCCTTGGTTCAGTAATTTTTCTTCTGGGAATTTACTGAACAGAGAGAACTTGCATAGAGCTAAAGGACCACATTCACAGGTTATTTGTAGAAGCCCTGAACTCCAATGTCCATTAAACTCAGGGATGGTTCAATAAACTAAGGTACATTCATACAGTGGACAAATATGTAATAGAAAAAGAAGCTCCGATATGACAAGATCTTCCAAATAAGGTATGTGTGTGTATGTTAATCACTCAGTCGTGTCTGACTCTTTGTAATCCCATGAACTGTAGCCTACCAGGTTCCTCTGTCCATGGAATTCTCCAGGCCAGAATACTGGAGTGGGTTGCCATTTCCTTCTCCAGGGGATCTTCCCAACCCAGGGATTGAACCTGGGTCTCCTACATTGCGGGCAGATTCTTTACCACTGAGCCACAGGGAAGCCCTGGTAAGGTATAGAATGGTATATTTATAATTTGTACTAGCTTTTGTGGAAAGAAGTGGGAAAATAAGAAAGAAGAGATTAAGGACTTCTCCTGTGGTCCAGTGGTAAAGAATCTGACTTCAATGTAGGGGACGTGGGTTTAATCCCTAGTTGGGGACCTAGGATCCCACATGCCACGAGGTAACCAAGCCCGCGTACCCCAACTACTAAGCCTGCGCTCTACAGCCCCTGAGCCACATGTGCCACAACCAGATAAGCTGTGTGTGTCACAGCTAGAGAAAGCCCATGTGCAGCAACGAAGACTAGCGTAGCCAAAAAAAGAAATGATAATAAGAATCTATAAAACGATATATATATGTGTGTATATATATATATATCTGAAGCTAACACAACACTGTAAATCATCTATACTTCGATTAAAAAAAAAATAAGAAAGAAAAAGTTCAAATCTATATATTCACACATGGTATAGCTGGATTTAGAGACACTGGAAAAATATGTAAGAAATTAATATTTATGGTTACAGGGGTGGGAGAGATTTTTCACTGTACACATTTTAGATTTTTTTTAACTATAAAAATAGATGATCAAAAATCAATGTTAAAAAGCCTGAATGAAGGAAGGCTCTGCCCAGGCTTCTGTCTCCAGTCAAGTTTGTCCCTCCATGTCCTCCTCCTCCACACACTTGCTCGTCCCCATTTGCTTGCCACTCCCGTGCGGGCATCACCCAGGTTTTATGTCCTCCAGAAGACCTTCTGTGAGGTCCTAGAAGATCACGCTGGGCACTGTGTTTTACTGTATTTTTTGGAAGTTGTACACAGAGCTCTGAACTATTGGTTTCCTTCTCTCTAGATGAAGATGACAATGATATCTGACACTGAAAGAGAGACTAACTAACTTGTCACAGGTCACCTAGGACAGAGCTGGGGCTGGAACCAGCTCTAAGCCCCATCTAAAGGCATCCCAGGGATTTCCCTGCTGGACCACACTAAGACTCCGTGCTCCCAATGCAGGGGGCTGGGGTTTGATCCCTGATCAGGGAACTAGATCTGACATGCCGCAACTAAAGATCCTCCATACCACAACGAAGATGGAAGAGCTCAAGTGTTGCAACTAACTTGGCACAGCCAAATAAATAAATAAATATATTTTTAAAATGCATTCTATGCATTTTCCCCACTAGCCCCAGTCTGCCTCCAGGTACAGCTCCCAGGAACTCTGCTCCCTGAGGGAGAGTTTATGACCTCTGTCTGTCTTTCTGCCCTAACAGAGTCCTGAGCTCAGTGACGCAATCACGTGCTCCAGGAAGGGCGGGAGGACAAGAGGAAGAGAAGCAGGAAGGAAGGGGAAGGCATGGGGGAGGGGAACTCACTCTTGCAGAGACATGTCCGAGTCGTCGGCATTGGCCATCCCCAGGTCTGAGTCATAGGACATGGGCTCCTCGGAACGGTCTGGACTCTTGGAGCCATTCTCTTGGAGGAGGCAGCTGTCAGAGTTGAGGCTGCAGGAGAGCTGGGATGAACTGGCCGTGTCCAGGCTGAGGGAGGAGGCGGTGAGCTGCCGGTTCCGTCGGATCTTGTGGCCTGAGTGCTGGACCTCGATGTCCTCTGAGCCCGAGGAATGGGAGATGGAGTCCAGAGACTCCTTCCGCTGCAGTTGAGCTCCAGGGATAGTGAGGGGGTCGAGCTCTGAGAGCGGGCAGAGCCCCGAGAGGGCCAGCGGGGTGAGCGTCCACTCGTTAAGGATGGCAGACTTGTAGGAGAGCTCAAAGGATAGGGACGTCAGGCCCTGAAGGAAGCTCAGGAGGAACTCGCCCTCCTCGGCGTCGCGGAGCAGGGCCGTGGGCTGGTAGTACTCGCACAGGCGGGCCTTCTCCTGTAGCAGCAGCTTCAGGTAGCACTCCATCAGGCCGTCGTTGAGGGCCAGCCGCAGCCAGGCCCGGCAGCGGCCCACGTCCGTGCTCACAAAGATCAGGTGCTCCAACTCCGAGATGATGTGTCTGGGAAGATAGAGAACAGACACGTTTCAAGAAATGACTGCCAGTCACCGAGATGTCATTTTATCCACTGGCTAGCAAGAGCCGAGAACAAGGACTGCAAGTATACACAGGCATGAAGAATTCTTGGATAACAGCATTTGAAGGGGAATTCAGAAAGACTCAGCTATCACCCCCAATGTTCTTAGGTTGGTATCATGAAGGATCATTCATGACAACTATCTGTCTGGCCCGAAAACATCTGCTCATCTGGGACACGTTTGTTGAGCCCCCAGGGCAAGGTCTTTGGAGCTGTGAAGACACGGGGTCAAGACATGGTCCCTACCCTCGGTCCAGGTAATGACTTTTCAAGGGCATACTGAGGTAAGCCCTATTGTTAGCAGCACTGTGGTGGGGGCCAGGCAATCATTTCTGGGTTGGAGTAAGAAAAATGCCATAGAAAGGGGGTCTCTGCGCTGGGCCTTGAGGGATTTCAAGAGGCAAAGATGGAAGGAGAACTTACAAGGCATAAGAGACTGATAGAGAAAAAGGCATAAAGGGGAGAAAAGCAACAGACTATAATAGGAGTGGGGAGTGCTCTGGTTACAGCTTGGGGAGGAGGAGTGGAAGATCGGGTTGCAAGGCAAGGTAATAACACAGTCTTGAGTATCAAATGGGGGAAGCAGAGTGGGGCAATGGTACCCACACCTGGCTGTGCATTAGAACTCTGTAGAGAATGAGACCAGGATACAGGTTCCGGGGCCCCAGGCAAGTGAATCAGACCCCAGCCTGACAAATGGCAGCCTATGGCTACAGGGTTTTGCTCAGGAAAGCTACACGCCCACAGCTATGCAGACTTCAGGGTAGGGTGTTCCATCCGGGCCCCATGTGTACCAAACTCAGCTCCTAAAATGTTTCCGTCTGCTGTAAATGCCCCTCCTCTGACTGCACCATCCCCGGTGCGTGGCTCCTCCACGGGAGCACTGACCATACTCTGCAGAACCCAGGGATGGAGCTCTGGTCAGCTTAAGCTCACTAAAGGCTGGCTGACTGACCGAAGAAAAGACAGAAGGAGATAAGGGGGACACTTAGAAAGGCACTTCCACCCAGAATTAAGGTAAGAGCCTGAGACAGAGCAGTGGCAGTAGGCACAAAAAGGAAGATTCGAGACTGACATGCCACCTTGGGGCAGGACTGACAAGACACCAGGGGCATTTAATAGGCCAGAGAGGCTCCATGCCAGCTGCCTGCTCCAAAGCCCAGGCGGTTCAGGGCAGGGCAGACAAGACAAATGTCTCAGGGCACACATTCAGATGCTCTGGCCAGAGGCTGCTCTTCTTAAATTAAAAAAAAAAAAGCCCTACCTCCTTACAAGTATGATACTTAGCACACAAATACGCAAACATCCTCAGGCAGGGTCAGCAAATTTCTGGAAAGGGGCAGACAGTAAAGATTTTAGGCTTTGCAGACCACACAGCTTCTGTTGCAACTACAGAATTTGCCAGAGGATGGAAAAAAGCCGGCTCCTGCTTCCACTCAGGGTGCCCAGCCCAGGGGCTCAACACTGTGCCGGGCCACTGCCTGAGGGGCCCACTGAGGCCTGGTCTAACACCACCCTCCTCTGGCCATCTCCTCTCCACGACACGGGGCTCCCTGTGGCTTTCCACAGAAAAGCCCTGGAAGGAAGAACCTGGAGCCCCACATTCTGAAGCTCCACCCCGACGTGAACCCCGCCCCCACCCAGCGGCTCTCACTTGTGGGTGACAGCTTTCAGGAGAGGCCAGAAGACGGGCTGAGGCAGAGGCTTCTGGTGGGCGCCTTTTTTCCTCTTCCCTCCGGCCTCGGCGCGGATGTGCTTGGCGTGCAGGCCGTGGATGAAGACGGCCTCCAGGGCGCTGCACATGGTGTTGGCATCTCCATCTTCGCTCGTGACCACCGTGTCTGAGGACACATACTGCTTCTGCAGCGCCTTCACGGAGCCCACTAGCTTCTTCTTGATGACCTGGGTGGTGCCAGACACAACACAGGTCTTTAGAGGCTCCTGCGGCGACCCCTGCAATGTCACTCTGCTTGTCGCCAAACACGTGGGTCCCCATGTAAGCACAAATCCGTGTATCTATGCAACAAGACTAGGACAGGCCGGGACTTCCCTGATGGTCCAATGGCTAAGAGTGTGCGCTCTCAATGCAGGGGTCCCTGGTCAGGGAGCTAGAGCCCACATGCCCCAACTAAATATACTGCATGCAGCAACAAAGACCCAGTGCAGCCAAATAAATAAATTAAAATTTTTTTCTTTTAAAAAATTTTTTAAAAAGAAAATCAAAAATTTTTAATTTAAAAATAAAAGAAAAAATTTAGTACAGGCTAATGGTAGAAAAAAAAGAGAAAGAAGAAAAAGAAAAAAAATCACACTGAGAACTGTTGTTATTATTATTATTGCAAAGATATTTGTGGGGTTTCTTGCTTGGTTTTCAGTTTTTTAATTTATTTACTTATTTATTGGCCATGCTGCGAGGCTTACAGGATCTTAGTTCCCCAACCAGGGATTGAACCTGGGCCACAGCAGGGAAAGCACCAGGTCCTAACCACTGGACTGCCAGGGAACTGCCTGTTAGCTTGTTTTTTAAACCAAACTTCAGTGAGCCGTATAAAACTTGTGTTTAAGTTCTGACTCCACCATAGTTACAGATATGGGAGCTGAAGTAATTCATCTAGGGCAGGACTGAGATTTTTCCATCTTAATCATATGACCAACATTCCACAGAGAGTCAATAAGTTAAGAGGCAAAAAGCGCTGTGTTAGAACAATAAAAACACCCAGAAACAGAAGAGTGGATTATAGGAAGAAAGATCCTAGACCTGGCAGTCAGAGCCTGCGTTTAGTCTCAGTTCTGGTAGTCACCAGCTGGGTCATCTCAGATATTCCACTTATCCTCTCTGAGCCTCAATTTCCTATCTGTTATACAGAAATAATACCTTGTGATTTACAGCACTGGAGTGGGAGTACTCTTTGAGGGCAGGACTAGCTTTTTATTCATTCCGTGCCCTCAACAATGGTCCTGGTTCTCGGCATGTGTACTAGTAAATGTTTGCTAAATGAGTAAATCATAAAACATACATAGGAGCCTTCGCTGGTGGTCCAGTGGTTAAGAAACCACCTTTGGATTCAGGGGAAGAAGCTAGGGTTTGATCCCTGGTCAGGGAATTAAGATCCCACATGCCTTGGGGCAACTAAGCCCGAACACTGTAACTAAAGAGCCTGTGAGCCACGACTAGAGAAGCCCACGCACGCTGCAACTAGAGAAAGCCTATATTTTAAAATACATAAAGTCCTTTGGAAATACAGAGTTAAGAGTGTTCTAGCATAATAGAAGTACATATGTCAAAATTACCTAAGGGTTTGGAAAAGGACTGGAAGGGATTACAGAAAAACTGGTTTGAATTATTAGGTGACAGGATTATGGACAAATATCTCACTGGTTTTTATTTTAGAGAACACAATCCATGTTAATGGTCTTTGAAAAGTTAAATGTTCTTCTGTTAGAACAGCTTTAATGAGACATAATTTACATATCATAAAATCCGCTCACTAAAACACACAGCTCGGTGGTTTTTAGTACATTCACAGAACTGTGCAACCATTTCTACTATCTAATTTTAGAACATTTCATTGCCCTCAAAAGAAACCCTGTACCCATTAGCAATCACTCACTATTCCCTTCTTCCCCTAACCTCTGGCAACCACTGATCTACTTTCTGTCTCTATGGATTTGCCTATTTTCTGGGCATTTCATATAAATGGAATCATACAACATGCAGCCTTTTGTGTCTGACTTCTTTCACTTTAGTATGTTTTCAAGTTTGTCAGTGTTGTAGCATGGATCAGTAGTTCATTCGTTTTTATTGCTAAATAATATTTCATCGCACGGATATATCCATTTTATTTATGCATTCGTCAATTAATAGATATTTGGGTTGTTTCCACTTTTTTGGCTGCGATGTTCCTATGAACATTCAAGTACAAGTTTTTGTGTAGACATGTTTTCAGTTCTCTTGGGTATACACCTAGGAATGGAATTGCTGGGTTGTATTTAACACTGTTTCACTTTTTGAGGAACTATCAAAGTGTTTTCCACAACAGCTATACCATTTTACACTCCCACCAGCAAGGGATGCGGATCCCAACTTCTCTACAACCTCACCAACACTTACTGTTGTCTGCCATTTTCATTACAGCCATCCTGGTAGGTATAAAGAAGTATCTCAGTATGGTTTTTCCGCACCCCCACACTGCTCAGCATGTGGGATTTTAGTTTCCTTACCAGAGAGTTAACCCACACCCCCTGCAGTGGAAACTCAGAGTCTTAACCACCGGACCACCTGGGAAGTCCTTCATTATGGCTTTTTTTTTTCCTATTTTATTTTAAAAATTTTTGTTGGAATATAGTTGATTTATAATGTTGTGTTAGTTTCAGGGGCACAGCAAAGTGAATCAGTTATATATATATATAGATAAATATAGAAGAGAAGAGAAGAAGGCGGCAGTGGCACCCCACTCCAGTACTCTTGCCTGGAAAATCCCATGGATGGAGGAGCCTGGTAGGCTGCAGTCCATGGGGTCGCTAAGAGTCGGACACGACTGAGCGGCTTCACTTTCACTTTTCACTTTCATGCATTGGAGAAGGAAATGGCAACCCACTCTGGTGTTCTTGCCTGGAGAATTCCAGGACGGGGGAGCCTGGTGGGCTGCCGTCTGTGGGGTCGCACAGAGTCGGACACGACTGAAGCGACTTAGCAGTAGCAGCAGCAGCAGTGTGTATATCAGTCCCAATCTCCCAGTTTATCCCTCCCCAACCCTTATCCCCCGATAACCATAAGTTTGTTTCCTACACTAGTGACTTTACTTCTCTTTTTCTCATTATGGTTTTGATTTGTCTTTGTCTAACATCTAATGATATTGAGCCTATTTTCATGTATTTATTGGTCATTTCTTCGGAGAAATCCTTGGTCTTCAGGTAACCTATAGTCAATCCCCATTGTTTTATGTAAATCCCCATTTTATCATCAATAAGATGATTTTGGGCAGGATCTTTTGGGCGCAACTTTTTCTCAACCCGAGGCTTCTCTTTCTAAACAGTGCTAATTCATTAAAAAGTGAGAAAAAACAAAGACATGGCTGTCCCAGGCACCCCTTCCCCCACCCTGATCTTCCCTTGTTGCCTACCGGGATGGCAGCCCGGGGGTCCAGTCCATTCTCCACCCCTGAGAGCATTTCCACTCCAGCAGCAGCTCCCCAGGAGAATCACATGACACCTGCAGAGAAGACATGGCCATAGGAATAATCGTTGCGCCAGCCCGCCTCTTCACCACACCGCACCCCCATCTTATGCAAACTGCAACTGAAAGGACTGAATACAAACGTGAAAACTGAGCGTGGATTTTAAGGAAGGAAATAAGGAAGGAAAAAAAGGCTGATGGATTGGACCTCGTGAGGAGAGGAGCCCTGGGTGCCAAGGGTGGGTCTGTCCCAAAAGGTGGGTACAGAGGGCCCTTTGTGCTTAGTTGCTCAGTCATGTCTGACTCTTTGTGACCCCATGGACTGTTGCCCGCCAGGTTCCTCTGTCCACGGGGATTCTCCAGGCAAGAATACTGAAGTGGGTTGCCCTGCACTCCTCCAGGGGATCTTCCCAACCCAGGGACTGAACCCAGGTCTCCCACACTGCAGGTGGATTCTTTACTGTCTGAGCACCATCAAAGCCCAAGAATACTGAAGTGGGTAGCCTATTCCTTCTCTGGGGGATCTTCCCGACCCAGGAATCGAACTGGGGTCTCCTGTACTGCAGGTGGATTCTTTACCAGCTGAGCTACCAGGGAAGCCCAGAAAGGGCCCTTCATGCCACACCAAACATTGGCACAAAAAGGCAGGGGACGAAAGGCAGATCTGATACAGAGCTGAGGGTGCAAGGGGACTGCTGCGGCTGAAGGCGCCAAGAACCCACAGGGGCTGAGAAACAGGAGCTTACAATTCACATTCAGGGCCTGGGCCTTGCAACTGTCCCCTGACTCCTCTTCTAGCCCAGGCTCGGCCAGCTCAGCGGGGAAAAGTACAACTGACATGGCTTCAGAAGGAATGGCACTCCTGCCACGCTGCTGCTTCTCCTTCAGGCCATGAGGGTCCAGCCTGAACAGCACAGGCACATGTCTAAAGGGTAACAACATGGGTTCTAGTCCTAATTTGCCACTAACCAACTTGGCACACTGGGGCATGTATCAGACCTCTCGGATGGAGACTATAAGTGTGGATAGTGCCAAGCACAGGGCCTGATATTTACCAAGGGTAAGTGGTATCTCTAACCCTAGTGGATGTGGCCGTCCAAATTTACAGGCAAAGAATGCCACTGCCTAAGTAAGCGTGTACGGCAGCTCAAGTCAGTACACAGAGACATCTCTTGGGGTAGCTGGCTTTCTCCTGAGGCAACCAGGCCCAGGGTGGCATGGTGGGGGATGGTGGGGACTTTGGCCTGAACCTGAGGGGGCTGCTGCCTGGTCCCACCACAGCAATTTGTACAGACCGGGCCCAGAGAGGCACACTCACATCTAAACAAATCTCGAGTGGCCACACAGCTGAGCATGAGGGGACACCAAAAAAAGAAAAAAGGGTTATTGCTGTCTCTGCTCTCAAAAACTCATGGCCCATGGGAGTCCCATGGCAATCCAGTGGTTAAGACTCCATGTTTCCATTGCAGGGGCTGTGAGTTCAATCCCTGGTTGGGAAACTGAGATCCCACATGCCATGTGGCGCAGCCAAAAAAAACAATCAACGGAAACTCACGGCCCAAAGACGTTACTAAAACCAAGGCACGCTCAATGGGGTTTTGTACCTTTTACATTTATCGCCTCATTCATTTCTCATAACCACCCTGGGAGTGTTTTATTATCTTAGTCTGACAGATAAGAAACAGAAGCTGATGTGGGTCAAGGAAATTCCCAAGATTCCAAGGCGGGTAAGTGGCCAACTCTACCACCCACTGCCAGCACAAGGGTCACCCCTGCTCAAGGGAAACCCTCAGACTGATGGAGTGTGATCACCTCCCTTCTGGAAGAGGTGGGTGTGGGCAAGGGCTGAGGCAGGGAGGGACAAGGGGGCAGGGAGACCTGGGGGTCCAGGTGAGGGGCTGCAGTGGGACACTGAGGTCAGCCTGGTGGGAAAGGTTTACAGGAGGACAGGAGCGCGACACTTGGAAGTGACAGAGGCAGTGTGGCCTTAACAGTGGGAGATGGTCTGATTCAGACCCTGGTCCCTGGAGCTGGCAGAGGGTAAACAGGACCCAGAGCTGACCTCCCCCAGTAAAGACACACGGAGTGAGGGGGGTGTTTGGAGGGTGGCCCCTGCAGAGCCAGCCCTGGTCAGGGCGTGATGGACCACAGGATGCAACCCTTGACCTCAGGCACTGTCTTACTACCTCACCCTCACTTCACTCCCCCTCCCACCTACAGGGATTCTCGGGCCCTCGTCCAGTCTCCGGCCACCAGCACCCCAGGCGGAAGGACCGGTGTTAGAGACAGTCCCTCTGGACAACGTTCCTTCCAGGACACCTTGTGTGGCTCAGGAGGCCAAATCCAGGTGTTCTGGCTCCAAGACCCTGGGCTCCAATCCCCTTCAGTAATTCCAGCGGCCACAGGCCTCCCCTCAGGCCACAGGCCTCCCCTCGGGCCTGCCTCTTCTGGAAGGAGCCTCAAGCCCCACAGCTGCCCTTCCCTCAACCAGCCACAGGTTGGGAGAGGAAAGGCTTAGGCCTCAGCAACCCGAACAATAGCCTGGGTTCATTAAGACCTCATAATGAATTAACTGAAAATAATATTCATGGGCGGGGAGGGGGGCTGGTAGCCTTGTTAGTAAGCAGGTGCTCCAGGCCAGAAAGGGTCTCTTCACAAGTAGACTGACGCTGAGGTCAGAGCAGGGCCAGACAAGTACCTGTCGCTTTTAAAACCAACTGTCAGAAAAGCTACAGAATGACAGCGCAGAGGAGTTCAGAAGGCAATGGCCACTTGACAATTCACAAAACAGGACTGAGGCTATGGGGTTCATGCCACACTTTAGGGCACACCTTTCTCTGCAAGAAGCCACAGCACCCCGCCTATGTGGGTCTGCCCCGGCATGCCTCAGGGAGGCAGGAATCAGCTCAGGGGCAGGAATGTGATGGTTGATGACATGAGAACTTGCTGATGGAACCAGAATGGGGCTTGGTCTCCTGACTGCTGGGTCAGCACTCCATCATTCTCCAGGCCCCCCCAGTCTACCTTCCCGTGGGACGGGTTTCACTTCCTGTCCTCAGAACACTCTTCACTGACACCAAAAACCAAACCAAAGGGCGGGGGCGGGGCTGCAAAGAGACCGAGGCTAAAAAGAGTAAGGGGATAATGTGGGGAACACTGCTAAAAGGTTCTTCAAACACCACTGGTGGAGTTTGGCAGAACAGATGACTTCTGTCTGCCCCTTAGGCAAATCCTAACCTTGAAAAGTCTATGTCCCCCGCTAAGTATCAATTCACCCAGACTCAACGCTTCAAGCTTCTCTAATCTCATGTAACTCTTAAATCAATCCTGTGAGAGAAGGGTGATTATCCCCATTTTACAGAGGAGAAAACAGAGGCTCAGTAGGGATAGAACTCTTTGGTTTCCTCATTCTAAGTCTTGTGTCTTTCACCAAAGTGTTTCAGGTCTTTGATTTCAAGAGCTTCAGGCAAAACTTATTACTTTCGAACGAAGTAATAATTAACTTTGCACTCAGAAACTCAAACAATCTTACCCATCAAGTCTGTAGTCCCAACCAGCTGAGGCCAAGTCCTTTCCATGGTACCCAGGTTTCACAGTTGTCTTTTCTTAAATGTTCCAACATACAGGAAGGAATTGTTCTGGTTGCTTTTCTTTCTTATGCTGCCTGGCCTTCTATGTATGTACAATATCACTTCCTCCAGAGACCAAGGAAGAAAGAAAAGAAAAGAATGGCTTAGATGAGACTTACACTAAAGGAAGAAAAGAACTGCTGGGCTTCTTCAGTTCTGAAACACTCCATCCATCAGTAAACAGCAGCCCCCTCTCCTTAGAGACTTCTCAGCTATTCCCAACAGCCTGCTCTCTACGGCCTGAAGCCAACCCTGTACCGGGCTATTGAGAACAGTCTGGCATTTAAGCCATCCAGCTGCTGTATGAACTGATGAGTCATGGTTTACAGTTGGAAAAGAAGGACAAAGTTATCTTCTGATTCAGAAGGGCAGCTGATCTTTCAGACATGTGAGTGCTGGGTGAGTAAAGTATACCTCTTTCCACCTGAAGACAGCTGAATTTCTGGACAAGTGTCTTGAGGCAGGAGAAGGGAGTGGAACAGGCTTTGAAGTCACCAGATGCCAGCTAGAGGGAGAGAAATTTCTAGCCCTGTGATTCCCAAACCAAAGGCTAGTGAGTAAGGCCAGAAATGTGAAGTCAGTGAAGACAGAGCAGTTTTCTTTCCTCCTTCCTTCCTTCCATCAATAACACCCATCTCCCCCATATTCTTGTCCCATCCTTAGGATTCCAGCAAGGACCAACTCTGAATGAATGATAACAGGAACTCTATCTGACTCATTCACCATTGCATTTCTGGTGCCTAGAGCAACACACAGCACACAGTCGTGCTCAAAAAGTATCTACTGGATGAACCGAAGAATAAAACAAAAATAAGGCTCAGGGCAGGAATCTCCATTTCACAGGCTGAGGGAAGCTGAGGTATACAGTTCTCAGCCAGGATGGAACACCTTCCATTAAACCACCCTGCCAGCTGGCTAAAACTATTTCAATATATCCCACCTTAATAGGGTGGGGCGTAGACACTGAAGGGAGAAGAGCATTCAACTTTTCAAAGGAACAAGACTATAAATGGCAAGAGGGCTTCCCTGGTGGTCCAGTGGCTAACATTCCATGCTCCCAATGCAGGGGACCTAGGTTTGATCCCTGGTCAGGGAACTAGATCCTGCATGCCACAATTAAAAAGATCTTGCGTGCTACAACTAGAACTCAGTGCAGCCAAACAGGTAAATAAATATGAAAAAAAGAGACCATGAATGGCACACAAAGACAACAGGTCCTACTGGGGACCCTTTAAAATTGCTACCAAATGGCCTCTAAAGCTAGGTCGTCAGAATTGGAAGAGAATGTGTATCCCCAAAGCCCAGGCAACGATAAATGATGAAAGTGGGGCCTCAGGAATGTCCCTCTGCCTCAGCTACTCAGATATCTGGGCTCCTCATGTTCATGGGTAACCAAATGGCCCAAACTCAAAGATCCAGCACCTGCAGAAAGAGGAAGTGATTCAACAGCGCTATACCCGCCTGAGCCTTAGCCTCCTGGGAGCCCTCTCACCTACGCTCTTCACAACGTGTTACATCATCTCTGGCATCCACTGCGTGCCCTGTGTTCAGTGTCAGGACAGGCCTGCTCTCAGCTCTAGCTGGCAGGAGCACCAGGCGAGGGCGCATAACAAGTGACCACACACATGGACACGGCTCTGTGAACACTGCCACACAGTGGTGCTCCCTGAGCTTACTCCCGGCCAGAAAACCAACCAACAGGAAGTGATGGCTTCCACTGCCCCAGGCTATGTGGGAGCCAGGTGAGTGGCCATTCTTCACCTTCCAGGTATCTGGTGACACCTACCATTCCAGCGGCAGCACAAGTCATTTACTATGAATGTTAGACATACAATTTCAGGGGGCAAGTCCAGGGGACCAGACATCTGGGAAAAAATCCCTGACCCTGACCCAAGGCAGGGAGTTCTACTTCTCCACACTTACCTGCCACCTGAGGCCCTGCCTGCACCCATCAAGCCCCTCAGTGTCTAACTGCTGGGTTCCCGGCAAGCAGTGACATTTGGCTGTTGAAGGGCAGCTAGTGAGGTTGGCGGGGGGACTCTTCACTAATTCTCAGACTGAGTGGGGACTGGGTTAAGGGAAAAATGGGTGTAGAACTGAGATGGGGACAGCAGAGGTGAGAGAGCAGGAGACCTCATTTTTAATAAGATTGGGTGAGAATGCTAAGAAC
Organism: Bos indicus x Bos taurus; assembly: GCF_003369695.1. Taxonomy (NCBI): domain Eukaryota; kingdom Metazoa; phylum Chordata; class Mammalia; order Artiodactyla; family Bovidae; genus Bos; species Bos indicus x Bos taurus. The sequence continues at coordinate 46,192,422 of NC_040094.1, forward strand.
TGAGCACCAAGAGTCGGGGGCAGTTTAGCAAAGACTTAGGGACAGGAGTGTCCTCTGATGGTTGGAGATGGATAGGAAGTCTATGGTGGGCTAAGAAGTGAGGGGTTGAGTCTGTGAAGACAAGAGGCATGTAAAATTTGAGAAAGGGCTGAGATCAGAGTTATCAAAAAGAAAAGCGTGTGCTCAACAGGGCATCTACTTTGGTGGTGGGTCTTAAACGACAGTGGGACAGAGATGGGGTGTTCAGGATGGGCATACCTTGGGGAGCTGAGCAGAGGGTGTGGAAGATTAGGATAAGAAGGCTGCTCAGGAAAAGGGCGAACCGAATCAGAATCGAGGCCAGTGTGCAGTATGAGGATCGCCAAAGGGGTTGAGAGGTAAAGACGACATGTGTTGGGGGTAAGCAGAGGCATGTGGTCAAGGTCAGGGGTGGAACTGGGCTACAGTGAGGTCAAGGATAAGGCTGCATTTACGCAAGACCGGTGGTGGTGGGGTGGGGTGGTAAGCCCTAGGGTCAGGTCACGAGTGGCAAATGGAGGGGAAAGGCCAGCAGCGGCAGTGCGGCCGAAGGCTACAGTCGGAGTGGGGCGCGGAGCTTGGGCTGGGAAGGGTGAGGGCTCAGAAGCAGGGCAGTCTCAAGGCAACCAGGGGTCTGGGCTCACGGAGAGGGCTGGTGTCCCCTTGCCCATATGCGTCCCGGCCTCGCCGCCCCTCTGCTGCCCGCCTCGCCCCGGATCCTCAACTCACCGAAGGGAGAAGCGAGGGGGCGGGGGCACTGCCAGCCGCTGCAGCCCGTAAGCCTCGGATGGGACGCCGCGGCCTCCCGGCCACTGACAACAGGAAGCGGCTCCCGCGGCGCCTGACGCCGTCACGTCAGCTCTGCGTCCGGTCCCGCCCCTGCCCGTGGAGCCAATCGTGGGGCCCGGAGGGGCCTCGGGGCGGGGCCAGCGCTCTCCGGTGCCGGAGGATTCCCAGTCCGGGTGTAGGTAGATACGTGGTCTGGGAGGCTCATGGTCACCGTACCCTAGCGGGGCGCGGAGAAGCAAGGCCGCCGGCGTCCGGCGGAATGCGTCCTCACTGCCCGCCTTCCGCTGGATCTGTGTCAGACGAGATCCTGGCTTCTGAGTTCCGGACCTCATCTGCGTAGAACTGGGGCCGTCACTTGGCCTCCAGCGAAGGTTCCCCGTTTGTAAAATGGGACCAACGCCTACCCTATTTTTGCCTCCCCCAGGGCATCAGTGTAGCCAGATGGGCAGAGCCCAGGCCCAACTTGGAGGTTCTGTCCCGCCTGGCGTTTCTCAGGAAAAGAGTGTGTTTTAAGCACAGCTTGTATCAAGGAAACACCTTGAGGTCCCCTGGGCATTATCTAGTAACGTACCATCATGCCTGCGCCACACTCGCTCAAGCAGTTATTCTCACGTAGCCTTGTAGTTGTTTGCTTTCTGTTGTAGAAGCGATATTTCTCTTTCAAATGGAATCATAATAGGGACTTACTTGGTGGTGCAGTGGTTAAGACTCCATGCTGCCAATTAAGGAGGTTCCATCCCTGCTCAGGGAACTAGATCCCACAACCCAGTGAAGACCTGGCGCAGCCAAATATTTTTAAAAAAGGGGGGTATTGAGAACCAAAGGTCAAAAGTGGGGGTGGGGGGGGTGGGTCCTGACATACTTGAGACATTTACCACGCGCAGGTATCGATCTAGTGAGACTAGGGCCTGCGTGTGGAAGAGGTACCACTACATGCAGGGCCGTGGGACTTTGGGGTGGCTTCACAGGACTGGGGGATGGGGGACACACCAGTTCTTGGGAGGAAGCTCCACTGATCCCTGCTGGAATCTTATGCTCCATCCACCTCTTCAGGGAAGGTGTCCCTCATATCTCTGGGAAGGTTGAGGTCCCAGTGTAAGCAGATAGGATGGGGGGATGGGGAGGTCCTAGGAGGAAAAGAACTCAATATAGCTTTTTGACATAAGAGAAGCCATTTTCGGCCTAAGCTGTTTTGTGCTCTAAGCCTGGCCACAATGCTTGCCCTTGAACAGTTCTCAGTAATTAATGATCTGAAAAGAACAAAGGATTGCAATCAGGAAACAATAATTCAGCTATGAAACAAGAATCCTAGTTCCTCCTCAAGGGCTGGACATAACAATCTGATACACATCTTTGAGTTTTGTTACAGGAACTAAGTCTCCCTTGCCCCCCTCACCCCCCACATCCCCACCCTCCCTCCCACCAGGTGGCGGGTGGTAACTGCATGCTTAGTTACCAGCCTGGAGGAAAAATAAGGAATGATGTTGACCTTTCTGACTTTGGGACTTCAATCAACTAAAACTTGAACTCTGTCAACGTTTTCCTTAGTCTACGTTAAATCCCTCTGCTGAAGCCCCTTCATGAAGGTGCATACACTATCCAAGCCCCTTCATGAAATACACATGTTCAGAAAGGCAAAATGGTCTGAGGAAGCCTTACAAATAACTGAGAAAAGAAGAGAAGCAAAAGGCAAAGGAGAAAAGGAAAGATACCCATCTGAATGAAGACTTCCAGAGAATAGCAAGGAGAGATAAGAAAATCTTTTTAAGTGGACAATGCAAAGACACAGAGGAAAACAATAGAAAGGGAAAGACTGGAGATCTCTTCAAGAAAATTAGAGATACCAAGGGAACATTTTATGCAAAGATGTGCACAATAAAGGACAGAAAGTGTATGGACCTAACAGAAGCAGAAGATATTAAGAAGAGGTGGCAAGAATAAACAGAACTGTAAAAAAAAAATGTTCATGACCCAGATAACCATGATGGTGTGATCACTCACCTAGAGCCAGACATCCTGGAATGTGAAGTCAAGTGGGCCTTAGGAAGCATCACCACAAACAAAGCTAGTGGAGGTGATGGAATTCCAGCTGAGATATTTCAAATCCTAAAAGATGATGCTGTGAAAGTGCTGCACTCAATATGCCAGCAAATTTGGAAAACTCAGCAGTGGCCACAGGACTGGAAAGGTCAGTTTTCATTCCAGACCTAAAGAAGGGCAATGCCAAAGAATGTTCAAATTACTGCACAATTGCACTTATCTCACATGCCAGCAAACTAATGCTCAAAATCCTTCAAGCCAGGCTTCAACAGTATGTGAACTGAGAACTTTCAGATGTACAAGCTAGATTTAGAAAAGGCAGAGGAACCAGAGATCAAATTGCCAACATCCATTGGATCATAGAAAAAGTAAAAGAATTCCAGAAAAACATCTACTTCTGCTTCATTGACTATGCTAAATCCTTTGACTGTGTTCAGTTCAGTTCAGTCGCTCAGTCGTGTCTACTCTTTGCATAGATCACAACGACTGTAGAAAATCCTTAAAGAGATAGGAATATCAGACCACTTTACTGCCTCCTGCAAAACCTGTATGCAGGTCAAGAAGCAACAGTTAGAGCTGGACCTGGAACAATGGACTGATTTCAAATTGGGAAAGGTACGTGAAGGCTATATATTGTATGTCAACCTGCTTATTTAGTATGTCAACCCTTCTTATTTAGTTTCTATGTAGAGTTCAGTTCAGTTCAGTCACTCAGTCATATCCGACTCTTTGCGACCCCATGAATTGCAGCATGCCAGGCCTCCCTGTCCATCACAAACTCTCAGAGTTCACCCAAACTCATGTGCATCGAGTCAGTGATGCCATCCAGCCATCTCATCCTCTGTCATCCCCTTCTCCTCCTGCCCTCAGTCCCTCCCAGGATCAGGGTCTTTTCCAATGAGTCAGCTCTTCACATGAGGTGGCCAAAGTTTTGGAATTTCAGCATCAGCATCAGTCCTTCCAATGAACACCCAGGACTGGTCTCCTTTAGGATGGACTGGTTGGATCTCCTTGCAGTCCAAGGGACTCTCAAGAGTCTTCTCCAACACCACAGTTCAAAAGCATCAATTTTTCGGCACTCAGCTTTCTTCACAGTCCAACTCTCACATCCATTCATGACCACTGGAAAAACCACAGCCTTGACTAGATGGACCTTTGTTGGCAAAGTAATGTCTCTGCTTTTGAATATGCTATCTAGGTTGGTCATAACTTTCCTTCCAAGGAGTAAGCATCTGTTAATTTCATAGCTGCAATCACCATCTGCAGTGATTTTGGAGCCCAGAAAAATAAAGTCTGATACTGTTTCCACTGTTTCCCCATCTATTTGCCATGAAGTAATGGGACCACATGCCATGATCTTAGTTTCTTGAATGTTGAGCTTTAAGCCAACTTTTTCACTCTCCTCTTTCACTTTCATGAAGAGGCTTTTTAGTTCCTCTTCACTTTCTGCCCTAAGGGTGATGTCATCTGCATATCTGAGGTTATTTATATTTCTCCCAGCAATCTTGATTCCAGCTTGTGCTTCTTCCAGCTCAGTGTTTCTCATGATGTACTCTGCATATAATTTAGATAAGCAGGGTGACAATATACAGCCTTGACATACTCCTTTTCCTGTTTGGAACCAGTCTGCTGAGCACCGAAGAACTGATGCTTTTGAACTGTGGTGTTGGAGAAGACTCTTGAGAGTCCCTTGGACTGCAAGGAGATCCAACCAGTCCATTCTGAAGGTGATTGGTCCTGGGTGTTCTTTGGAAGGAATGATGCTAAACCTGAAACTCCAGTACTTTGGCCACCTCATGCGGAGAGTTGACTCATTGGAAAAGATTCTGATGCTGGGAGGGATTGGGGGCAGGAGGAGAAGGGGATGACAGAGGATGAGATGGCTGGATGGACGTGAGTTTAAGTGAGCTCTGGGAGTTGGTGATGGATAGGGAGGCCTGGCGTGCTGCAGTTCATGGGGTCGCAAAGAGTTGGACACGACTGAGTGACTGAACTGAATTGACCTGTTGTTCCACGTCCAGTTCTAACTGTTGCTTCCTGATCTGCATATAGGTTTCTCAAGAGGCAAGTCAGGTGGTCTGGAATCCCATCTCTTTCAGAATTTTCCACAGTTTATTGTGATCCACACAGTCAAAGGCTTTGGCATAGTCAATAAAGCAGAAATAGATGTTTTTCTGGAACTCTCTTGCTTTTTCGATGATCCAGCGAATGTTGGCAGTTTGATCTCTGCTTCCTCTGCCTTTTCTAAAACCAGTTTAAACATCTGGTAGTTCACGGTTCGCGTATTGCTAAAGCTTGGCTTGGAGAATTTTGAGCATTACTTTACTAGCGTGTGAGATGCGTGTAATTGTGCAGTAGTTTGAGCATTCTTTGGCATTGCCTTTCTTTGGGATTGGAATGAAAACTGACCTTTTCCAGTCCTGTGGCCACTGCTGAGTTTTCCAAATTTGCTGGCATATTGAGTGCAGCACTTTCACAGCATCATCTTTCAGGATGTGAAATAGCTCAACTGGAATTCCATCACCTCCGCTAGCTTTGTTCGTAGTGATGCTTTCTAAGGCCTACTTGACTTCACATTCCAGGATGTCTGGCTCTGAGTGATCACACCATCATGATTATCTGGGTCGTGAAGATCTTTTTTGTACAGTTCTTCTGTGTATTCTTGCCACCTCTTCTTAATATCTTCTGCTTCTGTTAGGTCCATACCATTTCTGTCCTTTATACAGCCTGTCTTTGCATGAAATGTTCCGTTGGTATCTCTAATTTTCTTGAGGAGATCTCTAGTCTTTCCCATTCTGTTGTTTTCCTCTATTTCTTTGCATTGATCGCTGAGGAAGGCTTTCTTATCTCTCCTCGCTATTCTTTGGAACTCTGCATTCAGATGCTTATATCTTTACTTTTCTCCTTTGCTTTTTGCTTCTCTTCTTTTCACAGCTATTTGTAAGGCCTCCTCAAACAGCCATTTTGCTTTTTTGCATTTCTTTTCCATGGGGATGGTCTTGATCCCTGTCTCCTGTACAATGTCACGAACCTCCGTCCATAGTTCATCAGGTACTCTGTCTATCAGATCTAGTCCCTTAAATCTATTTCTCACTTCCACTGTATAATCATAAGGGATTTGGTTTAGGTCATACCTGAATGGTGTAGTGGTCTTTCCTACTTTCTTCAGTTTAAGTCTGAATTTGGCAATAAGGAGTTCATGATCTGAGCCAGAGTACCTCATGGGTAATGCCAGGCTGGATGAAGCACAAGCTGGAATCAAGATTGCCAAGAGAAATATCAGTAACCTTAGATATGCAGATGACACCACCCTTATGGCAGAGAGCAAAGAGGAATAAAAGAGCCTCTTGATGAAGATAAAAGAGGAGAGTGAAAATCTGGCTTAAAACTCAACATTCAAAAAATGAAGATCGTGGCATCCAGTCCCATCACTTCCTGGCAAATAGATGGGGAAACAATGGAAACAGTAACAGACTTTATTTTCTTCGGCTCCAAAATCACTGTAGGCAGTGACTGCAGCCATGAAATTAAAAGACACTTGCTCCTTGGAAGAAAAACGATGACCAATCTAGTTCAGTTCAGTTCAGTCAGTTGTGTCTGATTCTTTGCCACCCCGTGAACTGCAGCACGCCAGGCTTCCCAGTCCATCACCAACTCCCGGAGCTTACTCAAACTCATGTCCATCGAGTCTGTGATGCCATCCAACCATCTTGTCTTCTGTCATCCCCCTTTCCTGCCTTCAATCTTTCCTAGCATCAAGGTCTTTTCCAGTAAGTCAGCTCTTCACATCCGGTAGCCTAAATACTAGAGCTTCAGCTTCAGCATCAGTCCTTCCAATTAATATTAAGGGTTGATTTCCTTTAGGATTGACTGGTTTGACCTCCTTGCAGCCCAAGGGACTCTGAAGAGTCTTCTCCAACACTCCAGCACTTAGCCTTCTTTATGGTCCAACTCTCACATCCATACGTCGGAAAAGACCCTGATGATGGAAAAGATTGAAGGTAGGAAGAGAAAGGGATGACAGAGGATGAGATGTTTGAATGGCATCACCAAGTCAATGGACATGAGTTTGAGCAAGCTCTGGGACATGGTGAAGGACAGGGAAGCCTGGCATGCTGCAATCAATGGGGTCACAAAGGGTTGGACAGGACTGAGCCATGAACAACAACAAAGAATGGAGAAGCAGAACTTAGTTCTCAAGTCACCTTTTCAACCCACTTCAGGTGGAGACACCATATGTATAGGAGGGTCCAGTTTAAAGGGAGTAAATTGGAAAGAGAGGGAGGAATAGCCATGAGTTATCCAGTACAAGGGTGTGGTTTGGGCCAGTAACTGATGCAGTGCTCCTTTTCAGTCCTTAAATGGCTTTTCCAGTTGTCATGGCAGTTGTCAACTGTCCTTGTGCTGATGGGTGTGTCATTTAGTATAATAGTTCATACAGTGAGTATATAATGAGGCTCAAAGTCTACTGGAAGTCAAATCTTCCAACATCTTGGACCTAGTTGGTTATAACTAGTTCTTGTTTTTCTCTTTGCACTTTCTCCTGAAACTTAGGTAAGAGCAACTAGTTTCCATTTGAGGGAGAGGCAGCAGTATGAATCTGGAGCAACAGCCTTAATAATAATTGTGTCTTTTGGCTCAACACCCAAGAGGTGAACCCAGCTTTTAGGGAACACTGGTGACTGTTCCCACTTATAAGTGGCTGTTGGGGCCAAGATAGGGATAGGTAGTCTTAGTCATGAGCAGGATATTGGCCCATAAATGAAGAGGGGAATTGTGGAGCCCTATACAAAGGTCACCGGAGACGGCAATGGCACCCCACTCCAGTACTCTTGCTTGGAAAATCCTATGGACAGAGGAGCCTGGTAGGCAGCAGTCCATGGGGTTGCGAAGAGTCGTACACGACTGCGTGACTTCACTTCCACTTTTCACTTTAATGCATTGGAGAAGGAAATGGCAACCCACTCCAGTGTTCTTGCCTGGAGAATCCCAGGGACAGGGGAGCCTGGTGGGCTGCCATCTATGGGGTCGCACAGAGTCGGACACGACTGAAGCGACTTAGCAGCAGCAGCATACAAAGGTCACAGGTGTGGAGCCTTATACCAAGGTCCCAGGAAAAAAATGTCTAGAATTAACCAAGCCCCATAGCAACTGTTACCATGATCCTCCTGGTTTAAACCAGGCAGTTCCCTGACCCCACATTATGTAAAATACTCACCCTATTCAGTTCAGTTCAGTTCAGTCATTCAGTCATGTCCAGCTCTTTGCAACCCATGGACTGCAGCACTCCAGGCCTCTCTATCCATCACCAACTCCTAGAGTTTACTCAAACTTATGTCCATTGAGTCCATTGAGTTCAAGGTTGATTTCCTTTAGGATTGACTGATTTGATCTCCTTGCAGCCCAAGAGATGTCAAGGGCTTTGGCATAGTCAATAAGGCAGAAATAGATGTTTTTCTGGAACTAATTGAGCCGGTGATGCCATCCAGCCATCTCATCCTCTGTTGTCCCCTTCTCCTCCTGCCTTCAATCTTTCCCAGCATCAGGGTCTTTTCACATGAGTCAGTTCCTCTCCTCAGGTGGCCAAATTATTGGAGTTTCAGCTTCAGCATCAGTCCTTTCAATGAATATTCAGGACTGATTTCCTTTAGGATGGACTGGTTGGATCTCCTTGCAGTCCAAGGGACTCTCAAGAGTCTTCTCCAACACCACAGTTCAAAAGCATCAGTTCTTTGGTGCTCAGCTTTCTTTATAGTCCAACTCTCACATCCATACATGACTACTGGAAAAGCCATAGCCTTGACTAGATGGACCTTTGTTGGCAAAGTAATGTCTCTGCTTTTGAATATGCTGTCTAGGTTGGTCATAAGTTTTCTTCCAAGGAGCAAGCGTCTTTTAATTTCATGGCTGCGGTCACCATCTGCAGTGATTTTGGAGCCCCCAAAATAAAGTCTGTCACAGTTTCCACTGTTTCCCCATCTATTTGCCATGAAGTGATGGGACCAGGTGCCTGATCTTAGTTTTCTGAATGTTGAGTTTTAAGCCAAATTTTTCACTCTCCTCTTTCACGTTCATCAAGAGGCTTTTTAGTTCTTCTTCACTTTCTGCCATAAGGGTGGTGTCATCTGTGTATCTGAGGTTATTTATATTTCTCCTGGCAATCTTGATTCCAGCTTGTGCTTCTTCCAGCCCAGCGTTCCTCATGATGTACTCTGCATATAATTTAGATAAGCAGGGTGACAAAATACAGCCTTGACGTCCTCCTTTTCCCTTGGAACCAGTCTGTTGTTCCATGTCCAGTTCTAACTGTTGCTTCCTGACCTGCACACAGATTTCTCAGGAGGCAGGCAAGGTGGTCTGGTATTCCCATCTCTTTAAGAATTTTCCACATTTTGTTGTGATCCACACAGTCAATGGCTTTGGCATAGTAAATAAAGCAGAAATAGATGTTTTTCTGGAACTCTCTTGCCTTTTCGACAACCCAACGGATGTTGGCAATTTGATCTCTGGTTCCTCTGCCTTTTCTAAATCCAGCTTGAACATCTGGAAGTCCATGGTTCATGTATTACTGAAGCCTGGCTTGAAGAATTTTGAGCATTACTTTACTAGTGTGTGAGATGAGTGCAACTGTGCAATTGTTTGAACATTCTTTGGCATTGCCTTTTTTTGAGATTGGAGTGAAAACTGACCTTTTCCAGTCCTGTGGCCACTGCTGAGTTTTCCAAATTTGCTGGCATATTGAGTTCAGCACTTTCACAGCATCATCCTTTAGGATGTGAAATAGCTCAACTGGAATTCCATCCCCTCCACTAGCTTTGTTTGCAGTGATGCTTCCTAAGGCCCACTTGACTTCACATTCCAGGATGTCTGGCTCTAGGTGAGTAATCATACCATTGTGATTATCTGGGTCTTGAAGATCTTTTTTGTACAGTTCTTCTGTGTATTCTTGCCACCTCTTCTTAATATCTTCTGCTTCTGTTAGGTCCATACCATTTCTGTCCTTTATTGAGCCCATCTTTGCCTGAAATGTTCCCTTGGTATCTCTAATTTTCTTGAAGAGATTTCCAGTCTTTCCCATTCTGTCGTTTTCCTCTATTGCTTTGCACTGATCACCCACACCGTAACATCCTAGCCATCCCAATACCACCCTTCCAGTAGAATTTGTCTCTGTTTAAGAACTTCCCTGGTGACTCAGATGGTACAGTGTCTGCCTACAATGGGGGAGACCCAGGGTTCAATCCCTGGGTTGGGAAGCCCTCTGGAGAAGGAAATGGCAACCTACACCAGTATTCTTGCCTGGAAAATCCCATGGACGGAGGAGCCTGGTAGGCTACAGTCCATGGGGTTGCAAAGAGTCGGACATGACTGAGTGACTTCACTTCACTCACTTCTTAAGGCTATAAAGATTTGCAACTAACCCTTGAAAGGGGTCAGCTCTCTCTTGAGCTGGCCTGTTGTTCTAATTGCGTCTCCCACTCTAATAAACTCTAATAAAACTCTATTCTCTTCTCAAAAAATAATAATAATAATAATAATAATAACCCACCTACCTGGCTGTTGGCATTGTGGTCTGCCCCTTTTGAAATTGTCCAGGAGTGAGAACCACCCCATCTTTGGCTTTGGGCTTGATGAGTCTGACTGCTGAATGCGTTCACCAGAGTTAATTTTTGATCAGGAAGATTAGAAAGAAGGATATAGAGGCAAAGTATTCTCACTGTTAAACTCCTTTTTAAAATTAATTAATGTTTTTATTTTTGGCTGAGCTGAGTCTTCATTGCTGCGCACGGGCTTTCTCTGGTTGCAGTGAGCGAGGGCTTCTCCCTAGTTGCTATGAGAGGGCTTCTTGTGGTAGCTTCTCCTGTTACAGCACATGGGGCCAGCTGCCCTGCATCACAGGGGATTTTCCCAGACCAGAGATCGAACCTGTGTCCCAGCACTGGCAGGCGGATTCTTAACCACTGAACCACCAGGGAAGTCCCAGTGTTAAATTCATTTTAAACAAGGTGGAAAGTAAGAGAGTTACTAGGGAAATCTGGTCACCTTGGCCAAAGGGCAGTATTTTTGGTCAAGCATACCCTCCCCTCAAATGGAGCATTCAGTGTTCCTTGGTTATTCTGATAGGGACAAGTAAAGGGACAAGATAGGTGTTTAACAGTTATTTCCACTAGGGCATTGTAAGGAGAAAGAATAGCATGGGAGACCCCTGTAAGAAAGCAGGGGTTTGCTTAATCACAAAACCAAGCAGGCTCGCTGAGCAAGAAAAACGCGCAACAGAAGCACAAGACATGCCCCAAACAATGAAACAGTGGTGACAGACGACCCGCAGCCTGCCCAGTGGGCTCAGTAATTTAATGACCCCTGGACATACTCTCTGCAGACAAAAAAAAACAAGAATTTATGGAAATGTGGCATTTCAAAGTGAAAGGCACTCATTGTAATGAGACCTGAAATACTTTCACCATAGTCATGACAGTCCCAGCTTGACCACACAGGGACAAGAAAACTATGTTCCCGCCCCACCCCCATCCCGCCACGAGATAGAGGAGGAGCTAATGGTGGAAGTCTATTCATGAGTGAGGAAGAAGATGGTCTTTTCCCCTCCCTACTTTTCCTTTGATTAGAAATCTGTAACCCACTAAGTTCTTGGGGCAAGGCAACCTCTCACCGCCCGCTTGTACACCTCAAAAGCACCCTATTCTAATGAATCACTTATCTATCACTTTGCCTCTCACTGAATTCTTTCTGTTCTGAGACATAAAGAACCAGAGCTCTTCAAGCCCCCTGAAATGCCACCCAGCAATTTCAATTTCAGTGCATTTTTGCACGACTGCCATCTGCAAAAGCTGTGGGAAACCCCTGGAATAATCTGTTGTCTGATTTTTCAGGAGCACGCCCATCTCTCAGTCCTCTCCTTCTTCCCAGGCTTCTCAGCCTCTGTGCAAAGTCTGCGAGCTTGTCTTCCTCTCTTCCTCTTGTTCTACAAGCCTTTGTGAAACTGAATAAAGCCTTGAATCCTGGCAGGGGTTGGGGGGTTGTTGGAGGGTTGGAGAATGAAGGTGAGTGTGCATTCCCACAAAAGATTTTATGTGGACCATGAGTGCACCAGGTAGGCTCCAGCCAGAAAAGGAGCCTCACATCACCACGTAATTTGAACAATAATAAGGGCATCCACAAAGTGTTAGACAGGAGAGCTCAAAAGGCATCCTGGAGGAGGTGGCTTTTGATCTGGGCCTTCTTGTCAATAGAGGATCCCACATACCACAGGTAACTATATCGCATGCTGAAGCAATGACCTGTTGCAACCAAATAAATAAATATTAAAAGAAGAAGGAGAAGAAGAAATGGCTGGTGGGTAGAAATGCAAGCTGAGCTCCGGGGAGGGTGGACCAAGATGGGGAGGGGAAGCAAGGAAGTAATGAAAGGGAAAAGTCAGAGCAGGGGGTCAGGATAAAAGGGAAGATAAAGATAGGTTCCACCAGAGAGAAAGGGAGGAGGCACAGACACAGTTGGAGACCAGGGCAAGGAGGGCTCAAAACATTTGCAAAGGCAGTTCATCTCCTACTGGTCTGAAAGCTTAGATTTCTAGCACTATCCAGAGTTATCTGAGGCCAGATAGGAGAACTGCAGCCATCCAAATTCCCTGGGGACAGGTCCAACATATAGAATCCTGAACTCCACCCCTACTCTAAAGAGTCACTACAAGACAGGGTCCAAAAATTTGGGCTTGATCATCCCTCTTGTCTTCTGCCCTCACCTCTGATGGATGTGAAGCATAATACAATGTGAGAATCTTTGCCCCAACCTGGGAGATGAAGGGTAAGGGTTTGACATTTGTGGAAAATAGAAGCTCCTACTGTTTGCCAGGATGGAATTGTGATCTGCCCTTACCAAGCCCTTGGGAGGTAGGCGTCCTTGGTATGCCCATGGTATTGCAGGAAGGGGGCCTCCTTTCAAGGCCTGAGAGTGAGGTCTTGTCTAACATTCGGAGATGAGTTGTCCAAAGGAGAAGACATGCTAACAAAGCAAGAGACTTTATTGGGAAGGGGCGCTCCAGCAGAGAGCAGTAGGGTAAGAGAATCCAGGAGAACTCTGCCATGCAGTTCACAGTCTTAGGTTCTATGGTGATGGTGTTAGTTTCTGGGTTGTCTCCACCCAGTCATTTTTTATTATTATTATTTTTATTTATTTATTTATTTGGCTGCTCTGGGTCTTAGTTGTGGCATGTGGTATCTTTAGTTGTGGCATGCAGAATCTCAGTTGCAGCATGTGGGATTTATTTCCCTGACCAGGGACTGAACCCAGGCCCCCTGCATTGGGAGTATGGAATCTTAGTCACTGGACCACCAGGGAAGTCCCTCTGGCTGATCATTCTGACTCAGGGTCCTTCCTGATGGCATGCACACTGCTCAGCCAAGATGGATTCCACCGAGAAGGATTCTGGGAGGTCGGTAGGACATATGGACTGGCGTCTCCTCTCTCCTTTTGACTTTTCCCAACTTCTTCCTGGTTGGTGGTAGCTTGTTAGTTTCATGTTCCTTCCCAGGACCTCTTGTTGTAAGATAACACATGCAAGTGGTTATTACTGGGTCTGGCCAGGGAGGATGGTTTTGGTCAGTGCTTCCCCTAACAACTGTACAAATAAGAAAACAGGCTTAAGAGAGGTTAAGTGACTTGGGGCCCAAGGCTACACAATGAATAAACAGCAGAAGCAGGATTCTCACCCAGCTCTTTCTGATTCTGGTTGGTGAGGAAGCATAGTTCAGTGGCAGAGCAAGTGAGCTTTGGAGACAGGAATGCTTAGTTTTGAATCCCATACTGTTTGCCGATAGTAAATGGATGGACATGTGTGCTCAGTCATCTCCGACTTTTTGCGACCCCATGGACTGTAGCCTGCTAGGCTCCTCTGTCCGTGGAATTGTCTAGGCAAGAATACTGAATACAAGAATACTGGAGTAAATTGCTGTTTCCTTCCCCAGGAGATCTTCCTGACCCAGGGACCGAACCTGCATCTCCCATGTCTCCTGCACTGGTGGCGGATTCTTTACCACTGAACCATCTGGGAAGCCCAGGTGTTTGCTAAGCTTTCCCTAAAACAGTCCAGGCTCAGGGCCATCCAGTGAGTGTGAAGCTAGGACAACTGCCACAGTGTTGTTAATTTTCATGGGTCCCTTGAGATATCACTGAAAATGAAACTTCTAAATTGAGTTTTATTGATGTTTAGAAAAGAGAAGTAAGTCACAACATCCTCTGGCCCCTTAGCCTCAGGCAGAGTGGTCCGGAATGTGTGACTTCAGGGAAGTTCCTAAAACTCGCTGAGCCTCAGTTCCTCATCTGTAAATTGGGAAAAACATCAGATTAAATAAGATAATATCATTAAGACAGTTTCTGGTCTGTAGGAAGCACTGAAAGCTGACTATTATTATTACAATTCTGGTAATTCTTCTGAGCCACCAGGGAAGCCCCAGAATACTGGAGCAGGTAGACTGTCCCTTCTCCAGGGGAACTTCCTGGCCCAGGAATCGAACCAGGATCTCCTGCATTGCAGGCAAATTCTTTACCAGCCGAGCTATCAGGGAAGCCCAAGGCAATTCTTACCTTCCCAATTCAGTCAGGCCCCTGCCTTTCACTGCTCTTCTGAGCGCCGGAGTGAGATCTTTTCTTCTTTGGATCCCAGATATATTCTTACTCGGCATCAGGTTAAAATCATGAAACAGATAATTACTGCAACCATTTCTTTCAACAATGGAATAGCTGGTGTTTTCCCAGGCTCTTTAGTAGGGAACTGCTTCTTCCCTCTCTCTCTCTCTTTCTCTTCATTTCGGCCACATGACATGGTTTGCCGGATCCTAGTTCCAGGACCAGGGATCAAACCTGTGACCCTTCTAATGGAGCCCTAACCACTAGACCACTAGGGAATTCCACGTCCCATTCTTTTTAAAAATGGATTTAAATTTTTAAATTGTCAATTATACCTCTTATTGGAAAAAAAAAAGTCACCAAGTAATGAACTGGAAAATAAACAAAAACCAACAAAAAATTGTATTACATGCAGTTTATATTCAGATAGTACCAAGTGAAATGAAATGGGGTGAAACACAAGGACTCATAGCAGTTCCTTGCCCCAGACCAGGTCCTTGCCTGCCTTCCCGAGCCTGCTCAGTGGGCCTAGGCACCTCTACGGAGCAGGTTTTAGATGGATCTTCTGCTGCTTTTCTCCATTTCTCTTTGCATATCTAGTTCTTGATTTATCCATTTTAGACCCTGTCTATTGAATTCCTAGTTGGCACTGGCAAGGAGTTGCCACCCCCAAACTATTCTTGAGACTTAGTTACGTCACTGTCTCCAGGTAACTAATAGTTTTTGCAGGGAATTCCATGGTGGCCCCGTGGTTAAGACTCAGATCTTTCACTGCCCAGATTTGGTTCAATCCCTGGTCATGAAACCATGTGACTCAGATTGGGATTTGAACTCACAGTCTTTTAACTGGTATCACACACCTCATCTCAGGACTTAATGAAGCTCAGTTTCTTGATGTCATCACAGAAAGAATTCAGTGAGAGACAAACTGATAGGTAAGAAGTGAGATTATTTAGAGAGAAACCTACTCTGCAAACAGGGCCGTCTCAAAGGGGAGAGTGGCAGTGGAGTACGGGTTGTCAGTTCTATAGGGCTGGGTACTTTCATAGGATGAGTGCGAGGAGTATTCCGGCTACTTTGAGGAAGGGGTGGAGATTTCCAGGATCGAGGCCACTGTCCACTTTTTGACTTTTATGGTCAGCCTTGAAACTGTCATGGTGCCTGTGGGTGTGTCATTTAGCATGCTGATGTGTTGCAGTGAGGGTCAAGTTCCAGTGGAAGTCAATTTGCCAGCCATCTTGGGCCTAGTTGGTTCTAACCAGTTCATGTCCTGTCCTCCCACTATGTTATTCTTTTAAAGATTGTTCCTTGCCCTCTTCCTGTCTTACCCCCATTCCCTCCTTAACTGACCTGGATACAGGTTACAAGCAGGATCCCTGTTCCCTGTTACACCAGTTCTCAAACTCGTTCAGGAGGCAGGGTGTTTGTAAAACAGGAGGGACAGGGCAGGGCACAACCTTTAGAAGAATGACATAGCTCTTTGAGGACTTATTTTCCGAAATGACCACATGTCCTGGAGGGGAGTTCATGCCTTTTGAGACATTCTGTCTATGGAATGTATATCTCTCTAAATAAATCTACTTTTTACCTATCACTTTGCCTTTCACTGAATTCTTTCTGTGATAAACATCAAGAACTTGAGCTTCATTAAGTCCTAAGGCCAGTTTTGTGAACTCAACTCAAAGACAGTGGGTTCAAGTCCCATCTGAGTTGTGTAGTTTCAGCTGGCAAGAGCAGCCCCAGGGCATGGGGCCATCTCGGAAACCGAGAGCGACCATGGGAGAAAAACCCCACACAGAGTGCGGGCCATCTCAGAAGGCAAGAGGCTCGAGGTCTACCAGCAGTCAAATCTTCTGCCATCTTGGACCTCACTGGTTCTAGCCAGTTTGTGTCGTATATTCAAGGACTATGGTGTTCTTTTAGAGACTGTGCCCTGCCCTCTTCCTTCCTGGCTCACTTGGAAGGTGTGCATTGTGCAGAACAATTCTTTCTGTTATAGAACTAGGAATGACCTTATCAACAGGTCCTATGGCTGCTGTTTATTGCGGAATAAAATCATGATCATCCAAATTTATTTCTCAGGAAAAATAATGCTGCCAACCAGTGCTTGACAGTAGGCTGTTTTTCCTTTAACATCCCCTGGCTACTTCACGTTGTTGTCTATGAGTTCACAAGAGCAGAGAGATGGTGGCAGGAGCTAAATATTTACACCATGAAAAAAAATTAAATGTGAAATCACAACATCTATTAGCTTACTTTGTTTTATGCTGATTGCAAAGTACTATCCTGAGAATCACTGTCCTGGTATGGTGACTCTATGTGGAGATTTCTAATCCCCAGTTGATGTTGTTGTTTTTAATAATACAAGTACTTCATACAAATACATGACAAAAAATTCAAAAGGTACCAGAGGGAATATGGTGCTGCAGCCTCCTGGTTTCCTTCTCTGAAAGCAACTACCATTACCAGTTTCCTCTGTGTGCTGGACATACTCTGTCCCAGCATCATCCAATAGACCCATGATGATGAAAACAGCCTACCTGTGATGTCCAGTATGGTAGCCGTTAGCCACATGTGACATCGAAGCCACAGGGGCTCTGATGAACCATCTCATTGTTCTTAAAATTGTCCTTAAGTCCATGTGGATCCCTTTTGTATTATTTTGTATTATTGCGCTTTTGTATTATTTATTTGGCCATGTCTCGTGGCTTGCAAGATCTTAGCTCCCCACTCGGGGACTGAACTCTGGGCTCATGGTGGTGAAAGCACTGAGTCCTAACCACTAGACAGCCAGGGAATTCCCTAGGGTTGTGCTATTTTTATTTTTTTCAATCTGCGTCATAATTTAACCAAGGCTCAAGCATAACTAGAAATGTACTGTTTTATTTCTTTTTAAAGATTTTTTGATATGGACCATTTTCTTTCAAGTCTGTATTGAATTTGTTATGGTATTGCTTCTGTTTTATGTTTTGGCCCTGAGGCATGTGAGATCTTAGCTCCCCGACCAGGGATTGAACCTGCACCTCCTGCATTGGAAGGTGATTTCCTACATTACTTCCTGCACTGGACCACCAGGGAAATCCCCAGGATTGTGCTTTTAGACAGTCTTCCTCTTAGGATATTTCAGGCAATGAGAATCTACCCAGTTTCCAATGGCATCTAGAGAAAGACATTTCACTACCCTGTTTTGATGTTTACTCTGTACAAATGCTTTCTTCTGTGAGGTCTCTTCGGGCAGCAGTGGATACAGAATTCAGTCTCAGCCAGATCTGGGTACAAAACCCACCTCCAAATGGCATAGTCCCTTTGCAGCTTGTGGAACAAATACATAGCGTCATGTGCTGCCCTTCAGGAGCTCAGTCTGTGTTTCACAAGGAATCATATGGGGAGAATGAAGAAATGACCTAAAAGTCACTCAAGAATATCCCTGAGTCATTGCCGGGGGCAGGGCCTGCTCCTATACACTGGGGATGGGAAGAGGATGTGATTCTTGCCTTGTCAGGGTTCCTGACATAATAGAGAAAGTGTATGGGTCTGGACAGTGACTTTCACAACGCTCCATTTATAGGTGACACCTTCAAGAGTGGAAGGTGTGCATTCTGCAAAACCCTTCCTTCTGCTACAGAACCAGGACTACCCTTACCAACAGGTCCTATGGCAGCTGTTTATTGATGCAGAACAAAATTGCAATCATCTGCACACATCCCAAACCAAGACTCACCATATCCCGGGATGGATAGAATCATTAACCCTGATCCCTTATCCCTCACTACATCTATACTCATCTCACTGTGGGCGGAGTGGACTGTCCAGTCCTTGGGCTTGGTCATGTGACTTACTTTGGCCCATGGAATGGGCAAAAATGAGAGTGTGGCAGTTCTGTGCCAGGTTGGAGAAGGCCAGGTGATGCTTCCTCTCATATACGTCACTTGGGCTGCTGCTGCCTCTTCAGCCTGGGCCCCAGGATAAACACACTTGGAAAAAAGCTACCTCATCTGGTCTGCAGATCAGCAGTGAGGAGCAGAGTGGACCCAGCCAGCAGAGGGTTAAACCACAGCTGCACCAGCCAAACTGCAGACTCATGAGAATTGCTATCTTAACCCACTGAGGTTGGGACCAGTTTATTACATAGCATTATCATGGCAATAACTAACCAATACATGTGCACACTCCTTTATTAGATTACAAGTTAAGCCACTGCAGTAGACACCCTACACCATAGTGAGTTAAATAAGAAAGACATTTATTGATCTTTTGTGTAAGAATCTGGGTAAGCAGCCAGAGTTAGTTTGGCGGCTCATGTGCTGGAGAGCCAGGCTCCACCATTCTCGCTGTAGCCCTCTTCCACCTACAGCCTTCATTCACAGATCAGTTCCTGCAAGTCCAATCACGCCACAGCGCAGTGCCAAACCCTCTTTCCTACTTCACCCTCCAACACCTGAAGCCTCACCCTGAACCATGTTTCCACTTCTGCTCCAGGCCTCAGGGCCTGTCTTTTTCTTGGATGGGTGTGCTCCCACCATGTCTGCAAGCTGCTGCTCCACTGCCCTCCCCTAGGGGGTCTCAACAGCATCTCACTCTCACCAGAAGCCAGGCCTGGTGCTCCCCAGGAGTGAGAGGTCCTTACCTTCCTGGGGAGTGGGAGGGGTGAGCAGAGATGTCCATTCTGCCTCCCAGTCATCCTTGCAGCCGACGTCTCCTACCCTCAAATTCCTGCTGACCTCTGGCCCTGAAGAAGCCAGAGAACCTCTGCATCCCACACCTCCCTGGCCCCCTTGCTTCCATATCTCAGCACTTCAGTGAACACAAGAAGAAGGGGTCCCCCTGCTTCAGAGTGTGACAGAGGCTGCAGGGGTGGGCATGTGGGTTTGGACAGTGACAGACTTTCTCCTGGACTAAATTCTAGCCAGGCTCCTCTGAACCTCCCTCTAGATTCAACCTTGGCCCATAAAGACTTGAACAAACCCCAATGTAGTTTCTACCAGTTCAAGGCTGCAGCTCTAGGAAGACTCTGCTGCTGCTGCTGCTAAGTTGCTTCAGTTGTGTCCGACTCTGTGCGACCCCATAGACGGCAGCCCACTAGGCTCTCCCGCCCCTGGGATTCTCCAGACAAGAACACTGGAGTGGGTTGCCATTTCCTTCTCCAATGCGTGAAAGTGAAAAGTGAAAGCGAAGTTGCTCAGTTGTGTCAGACTCTTCGCGACCCCATGGACCACAGCCTACCAGGTTCCTCCATCCATGGGATTCTCCAGGCAAGAGTACTGGAGTGGGGTGCCATTGCCTCTAGCCCCCCTTAAAGTGCCTGCCTGGAAAAACTCCAGGCTGCCTAAAGAATTTGCTGTTTGTTCCAGCCAACACCTGAAGCTAGGGACTTTGTCTCCCGGCTGCTGGGACAGGGTCGGAGCCCACCTCTGATAAGTGTCAGTTAGCCAGCACATGTGGGTTTCACATACAAGACCAATCTTTCATCCTTAAAACATAAGCTCCTTATATTAAAAAAAAAAAAAAAAAAAGCTCTTGTCCTTTCAGTTCTTACTCATCTGCACCCACTGCACAAGCCCTTCAGCTGCATCAAAACCTCTGGTCTGGTGCCCCATTTTCTTCCGGTTCCTACTTGGTCTACATCCCCACGTTGATCTCTTGGCCTGACTACTTTTAGGCCACCATCAAAGTACTCTTTATAGAACTCAAGCTTGGTCGTGTCTCTCTTCTCTGCTTAAAACATTATAGTCTGTGCTCTGTTTGGTCAGGTCCACGTGCCTTTGCCAGGCCCTTCAGGACTGGTTCCCTGCTCACCTGCACAGCCTCATCTGCTGCCCTTTCCCCGCTGAGCTCCACGCTTGGGAACACCAGACGGCACATGCTTCAAGCCCACCGGCGATTTCATGCTTCTGACCTCTGTACTGTCCTCCGTCGAGAATGCCCTTCCTTCGTCTCGTCCTCCTAAGAAGCTTCTATGTGGCTTTCTTCCTCCTCCTCTCCTCCAAGCCGCCCTTCGCATTCACTCCTTCCCAGTCAACCAGGAACTGAACCACTTCTTGGTCCACTGCCACTGTCTCGCCAACACACTGTCTTCTGTGTGCGTCCTCAGGTGTCTGGGCCTCCTGTTGGGTTTAGGGTCCCTCATGGCAGTGACTTTGTCCCAATCAACTCTTTCCCCAGCACCAGGAGCAGTGTCTGGCTTATAGTCCAGGCCCAGCTTAAGTTCTCCCTTTTTCATGGACTCTCCCTAGCTTCCTAATCTTCCCTCCTCTGAGTCTTACAACTTTTCTGTATCATTTTTGCCCTAATCATACACTGTCTCATTTCATTATCTTTTAAAAGATGGCTAATTTCTCTGACAGATTTAATCAGAATCAGTGAGATTTTTCATTCATTTGGTAGCTATTGGCCTTGTGTCTCCCTCTCTCCTTCTGTCACTCAGCTCTCAATAAGGAGCTGGGCTCTGCGCTGGCTTGTCCATCATGTGATGGGGACAGGGGCAGCCCTAGGCAGACAAGCTTTGTGCCACCTGACCCTGGGCACTCTTCTCACTTTCAAGTTCTCTCCAGGGATGTGTCCCTGATCCAAGGAGAGACATCTCACTCGTAGGCTGGCCAGGTGATGTCTCTGGGCTCTGGCAAAAACACTGCCCAGTCTAGGTCAGAGGACGAGATGGTTGGATGGCATCATCGACTCAATGGACATGAGTTTGAGCAAGCTCTGGGAGAGCGTGAAGGACAGGGAAGCCTGGCGTGCTGCAGTCCATGGGGTCACAAAGAGTCAGACATGACTGAGTGTCTGAACAACAACAGCAACCTTTAGGTCAAGTTGGGCAAAACAGACTAACTTTTGGGAATTTTAATCAAGAAAACTGGTAGGGTAGCATGTGAGACCAATATAAAATTGTGCAAATTTGAGGTAGTATAATACAAAAAAATATGGTATCTAAACCTCACTTTATGTACCAATTTTTAAATAATGAAAATGTTCCCAGATAGGAACCCGGAGCTCCTGGGAATCCTGGTCCATGCTTTGGGAAGCCCAGCAGTGCAAGGATCGCTGCCCCTGGTCTTGTCAACTCCCTGACTTTGTGTCTACCTCTCTTACTGAAATCAACCTCCCTTTCATTACAGAGTTTTGAGCAGACATGGGGACTTTCTGCTCTTATGAACTAATAGTGAAACCAAAGCCCCTAGTATATGGTACCTGGCGCATAGCAGGTGCTCAATAAACAGCAGCCACCTCTTCCCCCTAATTATTATTATCATCACTGTTATTGACTCTTTGGTGGCAACCAAAGGTTCTGTACTTCTCTCACCCCTATTGGAATCTAGCAGTTCTGCGCTACAACCCTAACACACTCTGAATGTGTGGCCTGGGGCACTTGAGCAGGTAACCTATGTTCTTCTTTGTTGAATTTTCTTTGTTTTTGGCTGCATTGGGTTTTCGTTGCTGCACATGAGCCCTGTCTAGTTGAGGTGCATGGCTTCTCCTGTTGCAGAACACGGGCTCTAGCATGTGGGCTTCAGTAATTGAGTGGCGCACAGGCTTAGTTGCCCCACAGCATGTGGAATCTTTCCGAACCAGGGATTAAACCCGTGCCCCCTGCCCTGAGGGATGGATTCTTAACCACTGGACCCTCAGGGAAGTCCAGGTTACCTACATCCTTTAAACCCTGTCTCCTATCTGTCAAACAAGGATAACAAGATATGTTTCCATGGATTGTTGGGCTAGATAAGACTATAAAATGCCCAACCCAGGGCTGGGGACCACACAAGCAAATCGAACATGCTAGCTGCTGCTGCTTCCTATTATTAATATTACTGGGCATGCACTTTAAACAAAGCAAATACTCGCTGGCTGAAGTTACCGCCCGGAGAAAACATTTGCTTTTCATTCTTGGTGAGAAACTTTGGGAGATGACCTGGGCAGGCACTGAGAGAACAGATGTCTTCATGAAGCCCCAGGGAACTCATAAACTGGAAGAAACGGGTGGGCTGACCACTTTGCTTGAAACCCCACCCAGCTAGCAGAACCTGCTGGGCTGTCTCTCCGGCCCACTGCTCCTCTGGGGGACTGTGCGCTCTCATCCCACGCTTTGCACCGTTCTTCACCTCGTATTATTAAAGCTCCGGTGCTATCTGTGGTCATTCTGGTAGATTATCAAATCTTGTTCATTCGGAATTTCTTTTGCTTATTAATATATTTCTGTCTCCCTGACTTACTAAATGCGATTGATTAATGATTTTCTTTGCAGAAGGACTGGAAGAGCCTTTGCACCTTCCCCGGACAGCACTGTCATTACCTCATCACCTGGAGTCAAGGCAGCCCTGGGCACGTGCTGGGTGAGGCAGGAGTGGGTTGGGTTTGGTGCTGGAGGGAGCCGAGCAGCACAGGACTGACCCTCAAAGGGGTCAAGAGAGGCTGGGGCCTGAGGAGGACCATCTTGGGTGCTCTCACATGTTTTTCTTTATCCTGTCCCTCGGGCCCCTCCCTGCTAGCTATTCAAAGGCTCAGATTTTTGTTTTTTAAAGAAAAAATACAACCCAATGTGCATTTTCCACCAGCTTGAAGGGGTGGAGAACCCCCTACCAAGACAGGGAGCACATCTGTACATGAGTTCGAGAGCTTGGGAGAAAGTCAGGCCTTGGTCCTGTGGTGGACGGAGACCCAGTGATCCAAATATTCTGTCAGCCCCAGTGACTTACAAGAGGGGTCGGAAGGGGATGATCCTCCATGAGCAGGAGGTCAAGTGTGTTGTAAATACTTGTACTTGATGAACCAGGAGAGCGAGCACCAGAGAAATCATTATTTGATTTAATGATCTATGCCCCCTGAGGATGACCTGTTTTCCAGTTCCCAGGGGCTGGTTATACTGGGGAAACAAGGGATGGAAGGCCCCCTCCATCCCTGTATTTATCCTCTTCTGCCCGCGTTTCCTCTGGTGGAAGTTCTGGCTGCCCTGAGGGAGTCTAGTTTCAAAAAAAAGCTCTGCTCTTTTCTTGCAGGCCCTTGATAGTGATACATAAATACTCAACTATTGACATTTTAATTCCTTACCACATGGTTAGAATTGGTTATGGATTTATACATTTTAATATGAGAAAAATAAGTATTTTACAAGTGATGTTGAGAAGCCAGTATTAGAAAATAAAACCTGCAGGTGGCTTGTGGCAGGACAGGGCTCACTCTGTGGCGGTGTCGGCAGCTGCCTCGCTCTCCTCACCCGTCGGCTCTTCAGCAGCTGAATCTGTAGCCGGAGGAGCCTCCTCTGTCGGCGCTTCAGGGGCCCCCCTGGGATAAGAAGAAAGAGCGCCAAAGCGTTTAGTCTCGAAAGGGGCAATTAAACTTTTCATTATTTCCTCATCTGAGGTAAGAAGTAGAAATTGTCCCCTATCGTTTACCCTGCATTCTTATTGAAAATCTCATCCTCTTCTGAAGACTCCTTGTCATGTAGCTTCTGTGCCATGTTTTTCTTGCGTGTGGCGTTGAGAGGCCTGTACATGTCCTGAAGCCAAAGTGGCCGCCGCCTCCAGAAAAAGCCCTCCTGGGACACAGAGAGCGACATGTTAGTTCTGCTTCTCCCCTGCTTCCTCTGGCCACAGGGCTTTATCTCTCCCAAACCTACCTGACTCTCACTTGTCCCTGAGCTTCTCTTATGCAGCAGAAATCCAAAAAAGCCCCTTGGAGGAAAGCACACACAGTCAGTGTCACGTGCCGCTTTCCGTCTCTCACAGTGTGTTTGCTCTGGTCTCACCAGGGCTAAATGGGACTTCAGTCAGCAACCACAATGAGCAAAGTCACCACAGACCTGCGGTGTTGAGAATCACTCCATGCATGCTGGCCTTCCAGAAGCTCTCCGGGTCTGTCCAAAATGGCCCCCCACCCGCATCTCTGGGGAGACCTGTGCATGTGGCTTAGCATGGCCTACAGGCATGACTGCAACCCCACTCACATTTCTCGGCCCTCAGCCAACTGCCCTCGTGCAGTGAACACGCTGCACAACCGTGCCGGGCAGAGGCACGTTTCTTCCAGGAGCATTCCACACTAGCCCCCTGGGACTTAGTCTCACGTGCAGCATTTGCTGGGGTGGGGGTGGGGGAGGGGAGGAGGTGCTTCTGTTTTCTTAGCTGCTCTATCTGACAAACTGCATCTCAGCAGGTAAACCCCTAAGTCCAACTAGCAAAGTTATGTAGCACTCTGACTTGCATATGGCAGGTTGTCACTGAGGTGTGAGTGAGTTGTGAAATCAGTTTAAAGGTTATGACCAGCAGGAAAACACAAAAGTATTCTTTTTGAAAACAAAGAGAATTGAAAAAAACAAAACAAAACGGAGTACACAATGAGTTTGTATCAGAAACCACTTCTGTCCATAAGTATGTGTGTCCTGAGCTGTGACATAAAATGCAGCTCACAGCCCACGCGTAGTGTGATCATGAGGGGCCCTTGTTGGAAAGGCACCACCTTCTTTCTGATAATCACTATCAGCGTGACCACGGGGCCAGATGTTTTCTCTTTCTCCATTTTTTTTTTTTTTATTATAAAAGGAAAAGACAAACTACTGTCTAAAGTTTCTTCCAGTTAAAACTTTATGAGGTTTGGATAAAGGGAATACGGATTGGGGGCTGAAAACCAGGAGGATGAGAAGGGAAGCTTTCCTCCCCTTTACAGAAAGAACACATAATTTGTTCTACTTTTCATCAGCTTTGAGTAAGGCTAGCCCCCAAATCTCTAACTTCCCTACCCCAGAACCTCCAAGAACACCTCTGACCTCGCCTGATGCCTACCACCGGCAGGACAACCGAAACCTCTCTCCATCTACCCTCTTTCCTTCGAGAACAAGTGAAACCAGATGAATCCGTCCCAGTCCTGTGCTAGGCCAGATTTGGTTGGGGAGCTAGTTCTGCTGATAAATAAATTAGCGTAAAGCATTAGGGTAAATAAAGCTTCTTCCTGCCTTTGGTGAGGAGACTAAAACAGATGAGTTCTCAGCTCTCCTCTAGTTCTAAAATTCTACTTTAAAAGACCAATATTTACCTTCTGCTTCCTTCTTCCTCTGATGTTGTTCTATGAGAATAAATCTGTTTTAAAAGAAAACATGATCACTATCATGACAGCCACTTCCAAATCTTTATTCATTACTTTTTATTTTCAGTCTTATGTACCCAGTGAGTTGATAACATTTTTAAGGACAGGAATTCTATCCTGTTTAAGAATTCTTTGACTCTCCCACAGTACCTAACCTTGGGTGCTGCATGCAGCTGGTGATACATTTTATGGACCATTTTAGATCATGTTCAACAGATAATTCCTAACAAAAAACTTTCAGAAGTAGGGAAAGAAAATAGAAGTATTGACCAGAAACCTAAGCACTGTTTAAAAATCAAGAACAGGGGGAAGATGCCTATCATTACTGTTACTATTGATCACTGTGGAGAAGGGGGGTCCTAATCAGTACAGTAAGAAAACGGTAGAATTGGAAAGGAAGAGATAAACATATCTGCATATGAATGATGGACTTTAGAAGATCAAAGGAATCAACCGAAATTTTAAGTACTGTAAGTAATACGAGAATTCAGTAAGATGGCTTATGTATAAAATCAAGAAATCAACATATAAGCTTTAATAGCTTTCCTATATAGCACAAGTAACTAGCTAAAAAAATAGAAAAAAGATCCCATTTATAATATTAATAAGATGCATAAAGTAACTAGGAATAAATTCAACCAAAAATGCATAAGACTTATGTAATGAGAATATTAAAACCTTCCTGAAGGACATTGAGAAGCAATACATACATGGCATGGGATTCTATCTTCCGAGAATACTGTAAGGATGTCAATTCTCCTCAAATTAACCTACAAATTCAATGCAACCTTATTTATATCCAAGGAAATTTTTAAACAAAACCAGGTGAGCTGACATTTGGTAGAGAATATATGCAAGAACACTTATGAAATGTATGAAAAAGAAGATCAAAGAGCAGGGCCTTACCCCAACAGATATAAAATTACATGTTATAGAGTAACTGGAGTTAAGCAGTGTGATATTGAAAAGATAATAGGAAAAGATAACTGGATCAACAGAATAGAATCCAAGTAAAGATAGTATTTTAGACAGGGGAGAAAGAATGAATCATTTCGTACTGGGGAAAAAGTTAGATTCCCTACCTCAACCACACTAAAAATCAAATACAGCAAGTTCTAGGCAGATTATAAAAGTACTTGAAAATGATGATTAGAGATGATTTTTACATCATGAGGTGACAAAGGCTTGGTGAACAAAACCTGCTGCACACGAGCCTGGAGGCGAGGACGGCCCAGTGTGGTGGCAGGCTGTCAGTGCCTCTCCTACTCTTCTCAGCCTTCACCCCCTTCTCTCCTGGATTGTCTACCTTCTTCCTGGTGATTTATAAAACCCCTTGGAGTTCCCTAGTGGTCCAGTGGTTAGGACTCTGTGATTTTACTGTGGTGGTCTGGATTTGATCCCTGGTCAGGAACGAAGACCCTGCAAGCACAGCACGGCCAAACAGACAAAAACAACCCCCCACCACAAACCTCTTTATAATAAACAAACATTGGCTTTCATTGAATTTCAGCATTGTCTCTGGCTCTAAGGAGACAAGACAAAAGAGCAGAGTAGGGAGCACAGGCTTTGCAGTCGGGTGATACTGGCTCCTGCTTTTGGTTTGACCACTGGGGCCTCATGCTGATTTCCTTCCTTCCCCACGAAGAGAGAACTCACATCTTCCTCTTGCGGCAGTTTCACTTTATCAATAATATCACAGGACTGATCAAAAATAAGAATGCCAAATTCTTACTTGACAATGAGAAATACATCTGTTCTACAGACAGGACACCTTTGTCTACACAACCAGAGAATTAAACTTCTGTAGAGACAGGCCTCCAAGGCACACCAAAGCACAACCACACACTCAAAAGGCTACTTGGTGAGAACAGAATTAGAACCAAAGCAATCAGCTGAATCCCACATTAAATGGAAAGGCCTGCGGTAGCCAGATGCTCTCAACAGGTGCTGCCTGGTGATGGGCCTGACTCTTCAGTTACGCTGCCTCAGGTGCCATCTCTACTCTTGGACAAGGTGAGGCTAGGCACTGCCGGTCCCTCTTCACCTTTTCTGTACTTTCACTACTGACCATCCCTCCTGCAGACGGACACATTTCTCTTTAGCAGGTAACACATCATGTCAGGTTTTATTCAAGTCTGACAGACCAGGAAGCCATTGGTCCCTACACCGCTCTGCTCCCCTCCATGAGGCTCTTATGGAGCCACCTTCTAAAGAACTGTTTACCACTTTTGTAAGTTCTGAGGTGAGGGGACTGCTTTGCTGGGGCCTCTAAGAACTGGTGACAGGCCTCACGGGACTAGGGTCAGGAGGTCTGGATTATTCCGGGAAGTCTATTTGAAGAAAGATGAACTTGAGTTGGCTTTTGAGAGTCAGGACTCCCACAGGCAGAGTAAAATAAAGGAATTCGTCTGCGCAAAGCCACATGTAAAAGCAGCAATGGGTACGGTGTAATGAGCACGTGGTGAGGGGCTGCTTTGGCTGGAATAGAGGGCTGCCGGGACAGAAGAAAAGATAAAGTGGATTGACTTGGTAGAGTAGAATCAAGATGGTCAGCTCGTCAAAATTGCACTTTTGGACTTCCCTGCTGGTGCTGTGGATAGGAGTCCGCCTGCCAATGCAGGAGACGTGGGTTTGATCCCTGGACCAGGAAGACCCCACATGCCATGGAGCAACTAAGCCCGTTATGCTGCAACTACTCAGCTCCCACACGTAGAGCCCGTGCTCTGCAGCAAGAGAAGCCACCACAATGAGAAGCCTGTGCACAGCAAGGAAGAGTAGCCCTACCACTTGTCTTGACCAGAGAAAGCCCACACAAAGCAACAAAGACCCAGGGCCACAAAAATAAATCAATAATTAAGGTTATAAAAAAAAAAAATCTTCCTCTGAATGTTAGCAACTGCCTGTTGGGGAAAGTAATAAGCCATTATGTAACTGAAGGAAAGGTAAGGAGGCTAGCTCCAGGAAGATGCTACTCTAAACAGGACATACTTCAAGGTGGCCTAATGCAGGATTCTTACTTGTAGTGCTCTCATGGAACCTGTTTACACAATGCCTAACACACTGGAGAAGACAGCTGCCAAGGAGATCTAAGGGACTGATAAGATCGCACTTCTATCTATCAGCTGGATCCTTTTAGCCCTCCTAGGGTGACCGACAGCTACGTGAGGGTGGAAACGATGTATCTCTCATCACTGCAGCCACCAAGGAGAGAAATCAAGGTAGCGTGAGAGTGACTGTGAGTACATCAAATCCACATGGTGTTCTGAGTCAAAGAAATGTTACTATCGTGTCAACTCTGGCTTCTTATAAACTTAACTGGTCAGAATAGTCTAATGGCTTGTTATCTTGGATTCAGTTCCACAGATATCTCCTGGGAGTGGAGCTCCTATGAAAACCCTGGGAACACACCCTTCAGTAAAACAACAAAGTACATCTCAGTCTTGTGACTGAAGAGGAGTATCAAATACTAGCAGGCGGAAAGGTGGCTTTGAATTTTCGGGTTGGGGGTTCTGAATCTGAATTAATAATCATCCTTACCTCAATGAGACAGAACATTATAATCAAAAACATCACTACTACAGTCACAGATATTGCCAAGATGAGTTTGTTGTTATAGCCGTAACCTGGAACTTCTTTTGCGAGCTAAAAATAAATAATAACAAGTTTTTAAAAACAGGGAGCTGGAAAGGATGAAAGCTGAGTATTCTTAAACCTATTCTAAATAATAGCTAACTATTCTTAAACTACTAGAAGACTCCATCCTTTTCAGATGGATAGCTTTTATCAGAAAAAACCATATTTAAAGTTATTGATCTCATCGTTAGCATTTTCTTCTACAATGTATTTATCTTGTGTGTTATGTCCTCTTCTCATCTACCCCAGGAATAGTGCCACCTTCTCTGAATGAGCAGAGTGGGAGGTCATTGTCTTAGCCAGCTTGGCCGAGACAAGATACAGACCAGGAGCCCCAGGTTTTCCTGCTTGGGCACTTCAATGGCATGTCCTAAGGTCCCATGTTTCAGGCGTGATCCTCACCTCACTGGGCTCCTGTTCTTTCTGTTCACTCTGGGCTTCTGTGCTCTCATTGATGTAGTTGTCAGTTTTCCACTGGTCCGTATCCCATTCTGCCTTGGACACCTTTATTTCTTGCTGCTCACTGAGAAGCTTCATCAAGAGGCCTGTTCTGGAGATGAGTTTGGCGCACGCCAGCTGCACGTGGGTCTCAGAGCAGTCCATTTTCAGAGTCCGGATGACGTGAGCAATGAGCTTTCTCACGTCATTGTTGGGGATGAGGGACCGTAGCTGCTGGTTAAGCTGACTTTCAAACTGATCGCCTGGGGATGAGAGCACTGGGAAGCTGACGCTTGGGGGCTTAGAGGCGAACTCAATGCCCACGTTGTGGTACTCCCATTGTGTTTCATTGGTGTGCTTAACAGGTGGCATGAAGTCCGCAGCAACAGTAGAATGTGCACTGGAGACATTAATTTGAGCAGTGATTCCAGGTCTGGTTTCTTTTGGCCGAGTAATGTTTCCCGAAGAGATAACTGCTTCAGAAACATGTGGAGTATTGTTCACTGAACTAGAGTTTTCTTTAGGAGGGTTTGAAAGAGAATATAATTCTGAAAAACGGTTTTCCTGAGGATCCAGTAATCCTGAAGATGAAAATGCCTCTCGTGGAGGGGAATTGATGAGACTCCTCACTGCAGAGAACAGAGGCCTTCTGGCCAGCATCATTCTATTGAGTGAACCTTTCTTTCTCAGCTTTCGACTTACTTTGGCCTTTAGTGTTCTGTGGGGCATCCGAGAGCGAGTTTTATGGAAGATGTATTTCTTTCCGGAATGCGAGACTGGTTTGGAAGACTTCATGTTTCTCACTCTAGCATCAGCATCTTCTAAAACGAAAATGGTGTAGGACAAGTCTTTTGATTTGTTTTTAGCCTCAGGTTGGGGTTTTGGAGGGAGGGGGTCAGAAGGCCTGCCCCGAGAGTACTGTTTCAGGAAAGAAGAGACGGCTGCCTTGTGTTCCTTCATGAACGAAGGCTCTGTGTTGAAGGAGTTCCCCACTAACTTCCTGGGCCTCTGCACCATGTCCAGCTCATCCAGCTCCCTTGGGGATGGCCTCCTGAGCCTTCTTTCTTTGGCAGTGTTCTCCACAAGTGGCTGGGCATTCTGTTTCTTCTCGCTGCTCTCATCTCCTGCATCTTTGAAGTGCCTTTTCTGTAGGCCCCTTGGGTGCTTGAGGACCCTGTTCACTCTCAGCAGCCTTTGCCCTGGGCTGTCAATCTCAGCTGGGCTGTTTTCCTGTGGTTGGGCTTTTTCCAGTTTCTTCGGAAACATCTGGCGTTTAAATTTGGGACCCAAAAGGTTGGCATGGATAAGCATAGCCGTTTTTTCTTTCTTTTTAACTTCATCAATTTTTTCTTGAATTTCTGCATCTAACAAGTTTTCCAGAAAATAGAGTTTCCTCAATTTATTTTTATAAGTCGAATTGTTGTCTATAGGCTTAACAGAAGGTTTTTTTGTATTGTTTTTGAAATGGCCCACTGGCATATCTCCTTCATGGGCATTTGTAAAAAGAAGTTGAATGAAGGGCAATAATGTTGATTCAACATCTTCTAGATTTCCCTCTGAGAAATAAGGCAGTATGTAATTCAGTGCGCTGATCACATCACTTTCATCATTAAAGTCCAGCTGCTCATTCATAAAGGCTGACAGACTGACAGCACTTTTGTCTGAGGACGCCCTCTCGGGTTCAATAGTCAGCTCCGTGCTGGTGTTCTTCTTCCGGGCTTGTAACACCTTCATGAACGATCCTTCTGCATTCCCTATAGATGTATTTTCATCTGTCAAAAGAGAAGAAACTGCTTTTGATAACTGAAGACTGATGGGAGAGCTTTTTGTCAGTCCACAATCATGTATCCCAGACAAATAAATTAGGCATCAGCAAATGTTTGACTGCCACTTGGAAGAGAGAGAAAGAAACCCAAACATAAGTCAATGATTGACAACAATAAAAGGTGAAAAAAGATATCTTTTGAAAAAATGACCATCCACTCAGAAGATTCTGTGGCATGAAATATAGTAATTAGGATCACTCGCCTGGCTCCCAAGGGACTGGCAGGAAGACAAAGATTCCTCTACTCAGATCTACTGTGACTCCTCACAGTCACATACCCCACCCGGTCCTGCCTCAGATGCAGAGGAGTGTAAGGTCTCCTCCCTTCGCCTCTCCAGCGCACTTGCGTTCTTACCACTATCACAAATGATGAAGACCACAACTGCTGCCGACAGGTCATCATCCGAACGTGTCCTCCACCCACCCACTGAGTCCTTTGCTCAGTCCCTGCCTCCATATATTCAGCCTCCAGAAGAGAGGGCTCTATGTCCAAAACTCTTACGTCCCCTTGGCTCTTTGCTGACATTCAGGCAGGGATCAATGAGCTAACAGATTTGCCAGCCTATATGCCAGTGTGGAATGTTCAACAGATCAATAGAATAATACTTGAAGTACTATAATGCAGAAGGGAAAAGCAACTTCCGTCAGTTGCCTACTTTGCTTTCATTTCATTTCACTTCTAATATTTCCAGTGTTTTGGGAAACCATCCAAAGCTTCTGACTGTATATGTATCGTTGTGTAGCTAGGCTTCTCTTCCAAAAGGATTAAAAATTTTAATGGTGGTGGCAAGGGTCAAAGGAGGACATAAGGGTCATGAGAGAGGAGGGGCATGGGTGTGCAGAGAGCCTAAAATCGGAGACAGGAGATCTGGGTACTAGGCCATTGCACTGAATACCTCGGACCTTGCTTTTCCTCATCTGCAAAAGGAGATTAAAAATGCCTTTTCTGGCCCACTTCTCGGGGAGAAGGGAATAATATAATTGGTAAAAAAAATTGTTTTGAGGAGTTCCCTGGTGGTATAATGGTTGCTGCTAAGTTGCTTCAGTTGTGTCCGACTCTGTGCGACCCCATAGATGGCAGCC
Organism: Bos indicus x Bos taurus; assembly: GCF_003369695.1. NCBI lineage: Eukaryota > Metazoa > Chordata > Mammalia > Artiodactyla > Bovidae > Bos > Bos indicus x Bos taurus. The sequence goes on from NC_040094.1 coordinate 46,224,955, forward strand.
CACCAGGCTCCCGTCCCTGGGATTTTCCAGGCAAGAGTACTGGAGTGGGTTGCCATTGCCTTCTCCAGGTATAATGGTTAGGATTCGGTATTTTCACTGCCATGGCTCAGGTTCTATCCCTGGTCAGGGAACTTAGTGGCCAAAATAAAATTAAAAAAAAAAATCAAAAATTGTCTTTATATAAGTAACAAAGTGTTATTATTTATGATGTGTTCTAGGACACGACTGATCGACTTCACTTTCACTTTTCACTTTCATGCATTGGAGAAGGAAATGGCAACCCACTCCAGTGTTCATGCCTGGAGAATCCCAGGGACAGGGGGGCCTGGTGGGCTGCCATCTACGGGGCCGCACAGAGTCAGACCCGACTGAAGTGACTTAGCAGCAGCAGCAGCAGCAGACCATTGATAGACACCTGTATTCAAGCTATCTGGGTATCAAAGCACATTTTGGAGGTTATCAAGTTAGTGCCAACAAATCTAATATATAGAAAAATAGTCAGAAGCACCTGAGTGTTTTGTGGATAGAAAAGTTTGAGATTCAGAACAAGTTCAGAGCTGGACAGTCTAAGAATAAAATTGCTCTTCCCCAGTGGCGCTAGTGGTAAAGAACCTACTTGCCAATGCAAGAGATATAAGAGATGCAGGTTTGATCCCTGGGTTGGGAAGAACCCCTGAAGGAGGGTATGGTAACATACTTCAGTAGTCTTGCCTGGAGAATCTCATGGACAGAGGAGTCTGGTGGGCAACAGTCCATAGCATCTCAAAGAGTCAGACACGACTGAAGCAACTTAGCACACACACAGTGCACCCCCCTTTAGAAGAGCTAGCTGGCAGCTTCTGGTGGTGGAACCAGAAACTCTCAGGCTCCGCCATAAGACAGCATCACTTGTACTCTTTTATAATATTATAAAAATAGACAAAATATAAAAAATATGTTTACATCTATCCTATAAGACAAAGGATACTTGAGACCTAAGGTATATAGAATCAGTTTACAAACTGATGCACTGTATGAGTAAGTTCTCATTTGCAGACAGCACAGAATACATTATGTGGCCATTCGTGTTAATGCCCTTCCCCCTTTCATTCCTTTTTCTTGTTCTTTTATGTATGTATATCAGTTACCTTATTAAGTTAACAATGTAACTAAGCTATTATTAGCTTAATAATGTAACCAAGAATCTGATTTTTAGTAAAAGTAGTTCTTAGAAATTTAGGGATGTGGAACTCTGAATGAATAAAAATAATGCAATTACATTATTAATTTTAAAATTTATCATCACTGGTTAAAAATAAAAATTAAAGAATTAGAAGAAAATTTAAAAATTACCATCAGGAAATTCAGACTCACCACAAAATGTGACGTTTGTCAGGCAATCACTGTCACAATGCAGTTTGACTGTCTTGCAGACAACCTCGATAGTGTTTTTGAATTGGCAGAGGCAGCAGGCCATACGAATAGGTAAGATCCTATAAATGGAAATGCAGAGAATCAAATTTGTGGTAAAGGAATTACTTGAGTAGGCGGAAGAGGCAGGCCAAGGCCACCACAGGCCAGTGCATAAAGGAGTTAGTTCTTGGGGCATATGGACTGGAGAACTGGATACAGATCAGTTGGCCAGTTGCTGCTCTTGACTGTTGAAAATAAATATAGAGGCCAGAGGTGCCCAACAGAAGGATTAGGGTGGCAGTGGGGATGGTATGCCTAGAAAAAAGGGAATAGGGACTAGAATTGGGTGACATTGATCTGTAGTTTAATTCAGAAATATCTGCTTCCAACCCAAAAACTTCATTTTGGGTTGACAGTACACAGAAGTAGGCAGACTTCTAAGAAGAATCTGAATAAGTCCCCTTATTTAGTCTCTTTTTCAATTCCTATTTATGAGTAATAAATACATTAGAAATTACTTTAGGAATAAAAAAACACTGTGTGGTTAAAACAATAATAGAAATCTCATTGACCAAATCTGGACAATGTGAACATTCAAAAGAATGACATTATCATTATAATAAGTTATAATTAGAGTACATGAGTTTATAATGATATTCAAAAAGAAAAGTGAGGGAGCTCTGCTTTAGAGAATAATAACAGGTAATAAATGAGAAAGGAATGATAAAATTAGGAAAGTGTCATTTTACAACTATCAATGTAATAGTTGATTCAGACAAGGATTATCATTGATGCACAGCTGGGTAAAGAGTTGTCTGGAAGTAGGATCTTCACTGATCCTAAAGTTCAGCCCACATATTATTTATCAATTACCAAGGGGGAAAATAACTTTACAATGGAGACATATGTAAGATATCACCTTAATCAAGTGATCAGACTTAGCATTGGGCCACTTGAAGTGATGAAGTAGGAAGGATACATCACTTATATAGTATTCTTCTCCAAAATGTTTACTTTGAATCTAATGAGGAAACAGACAAATCCAGATTGTGGGGCAAATTACAAAACGATTGGCTAAGATTCTTTAGAAATGCCAACGTCATAAAAGAACAAAAAAGAACAAAAATAGCAAGGAAACATTCTACATTAAGGGAAACAAAGACATGACATGCAATGCCTAGTCTCCGATTGGACTCCATATCAAAACAAAACAGACTTAAAGAATATTATTGGCTTCAGGTCAAGATGAAGTAGCAAGGACCAATTTAACCTTTTACCTGAAACAATGAAAAAATCAAACAAAACATACGAAAAACAGTTTTCAAGAAACTGGACCTCAGGCAATCAAATTCAGTGATCCCCAAGAGATGGGAGATAAATGAAGTGACCCCTTTGATTGCCGTAGCTTACTTCTTTAAGAGAATTTCCAGGTCATGGTACAGGGAAGAGAAACCCTTCCCTGGGTAAGGAAGACTGGTAGACTCCCCAGATGAAGAAATAGAGCTGAGAATCTGGGAAAACCAAGGTGATCAGAGTTCACAAAGCAGAGTAATGGAGGGCAAAGAAGTACACAGACAAAGAACTCTGGAGATAGGCAGAGGGAGCTCTTAAGTATTCAACAAAGTATTGGTCACACAACATTTGTGTGAGGAATTAACTGATGCCAGGAAAAGAACCACATGAAAGGATTAATAATAAGAATAACTGCAAAATTCTGGAAAGCAATTATCCTTCAATAAAAAATAAATTTTAAAAAATGAATAAATTTTTTTAAAAGTAAAGAAAAAAAGATTAACTGGATATCACACAGGGTTGGGTGTTCCTACAAGTCAGAAGAGAAAACCTCATGGTACACAGAAAGGACTTGTCTCAGTAGTTGCAAATAATGAATTCTAGACTAAAGGTTACTTGAAGTGCTACCTAATGAATCTTAAAAGCTAGACCTAAAAGAATAGAATTGTTTTGAGTAACTTAACTTTACCCAAAACAAAGCCCAAGCATTTTATAAAAATATATAGCATACAATGAGCTAAAAATTCATAATGTCTAGAATCATATGAAAATTACCAGGCATGCAAGTAAGCAGGAAAATGTGACCTATATTGGAGAAAAAAGCAATCAATCAAAACTAACTCATTATCTATACAGATATAAGAATTAGTAGAAAAGGACATTTTAAAAATTATAACATGAAAAAGCTGGCTGACTGGCTGACTGCTGGCTGGCTTAAAACTTAACATTCAAAAAACTAAGATCATGGCATGTGGTCCCATTACTTCATGGCAAATAGAAGGGGAAAAAGCGGTAGCAGTGACAGATGTTCTTTTCTTGGGCTCCAAAATCACTGCAGACAGTGACTGCAGCCATGAAATTAAAAGATGCTTGCTTTTTGGAAGAAAAACTATGACAAACCTAGACAGCATATTAAAAAGCAGACATACCACTTTGCCAACAAAGGGCTATATAGTCAAAGCTATGATTTTTCCATTAGTCATGTATGGATGTGAGAGTTGGACCATAAAGAAGGCTAAGCATTGAAAAATTGATGCTTTTGAATTGTGGTGCTGGAGAAGACTCTTGAGAGACCCTTGAACAGCAAGGAGATCAAATCAGTCAATCCTAAAGGAAATCAACCCTGAATATTCATTGGAAGGACTGATGCTGAAGTCGAAGCTCTAATCCTTTGACCACCTAATGTAAACAGCCAACTCATTGGGAAAGAAGGATTGAAGGAAAAGAAGAGGGTGACAGAGGATGAGATGGTTAGATTGCACCACTGATTCAATGGGCATGAATTTGGGCAAACTCTGGGAGATAGTGAAGGGCAGGGAAGCCTGGTATTCTGCAGTCCATGGGGTCACAAAGAGTCAGATACAACTTAGCGACTGAACAACAACAACAACATACATGAAAACAGTTATAACAACTGTATTTCATTTGTTACAAAACCCAGACTAAAGACTGAAAATGTTAAGTAGAGGCATGGAAGATGTAAAACAGATCCAAACTGAACTTCTAGAGATTATAAAAACAATGTAGAAATGAAAAAGATACTGGGTGAGGTTGATGGCATATTAGACACTGCAGAAGAAAGGATCAGAAAACATTAAGACATGGTAATAGAAACAACCCAAAATGAAACACAAACAGTAAAAAAACAAAACAAAAAAAATGAAGAGCACATCAATGAACTGTGCAACAACTTCAAGTGACCTAATATATGTATACGTAGAGTCCATGAAGGAGAGGAGAGATACAAAAATTTGAAGAAATAATAGCCAAATTTTTCCCACATTGCTCAATACTATAAACCCACAAAGTTGAGATCAGTGAACTTTAAGCAAAAGAAACATGGACAAAACTACACCAAGGCACAAATAATCAAATTGCTCAAAACCAGCAATAAAGAGAAAATTTTTAAAGCCATTAGAAGAAAAAACTATACACTACATATAGAAAGTGAAGTCGCTCAGTTGTGTCCGACTCTGTGATCCCATGGACTGCAGTCTACCAGGCTTCTCTGTCCATGGGATTTTCCAGGCAAGAGTACTGGAGTGGGTTGCCATTTTCTTCTCCAGGGGATCTTCCTGACCCAGGGATCGAACCCAGGTCTCCTGCATTGCAGGCAGACGCCTTACCCTCTGAGCCACCAGGAAATATTACTCACTACATATAGAGGGACAAAGACAACAATGACGGCAGATTTCTTGTTGGAAACAATGTAAACAAATACTAAGTGGATTAACGTAATAACAATTCAAGGAGTGAATTGAATTCTATCAAGCGAGAATTCTATACCCAGATCTTTCAAAAATAAAGGCTATCTCAGACATACAAAAGCTGCAGAATTCATCACTAGTTGATTTTCACTGTAAGAAATGTTAAAAAGTATTTTTAAACAGAAGGAAAATGATACCAGATGGAATCATGGATCTACACAAAAGAATAAAAACACTGTAATTGTATTTACATAGGTAAATATATAAGATTTTTATTATTATTTAAATATCTTTAAAAGATAATCTATTGTTTAACCAAAAAATAATATAGTGTGCTGTTTATGACATAAGTAAAATATATGAAAACAATCCCACAAAGGTCAGGAGTGAAGAAATGGAAGTGCCCTATTGTAAGATTCCTATAGTATTAATGAAATTGTGTAATATCATTCGAAGATAGACTGTGATAAGTTAAAGATGCATACTGTAAACTATAAAGCAATCTTAAAATAACAAAACCTGAGTTATAATGAATTAGCCAACAAAGGAAATAAAATAATAAAATCTACTCAGTCTGAAAGTAGGAAGAAAAAGGAAAAAGAAAGTACGATGGGACAAATAGGAAGCAAATGGCAAGACAATAGATTTAAATGTAATTATATTAAATGTAAATGCTCTAATCACCCTAATTAAAAGAATCATCACACTAGACAAAAAAGCAAAAGCCAACTATATACAAGAACCATCTTCAATAGAAAATAAAAGGTTAAAAGGATAGAAAAAATTATCCTATGCTAACACTAATGAAAAGAAAACTGGAGTGAATGTATCACTTTAAGACAAAGTCAGTGTCAAAGCAGAGATTATTATCATGGATACAGAATGTTACTTCACCATGATAGAAAGGTCAATTGATGAAGAAGACATTACCTAAAAAGTTATCCATTTGGTAACAGCTTCAAAATATATGAATGAAAAATGAGAGTGGCAAGGAGAAACAAATTAAAAATCTGCGATTATAGTTAGGGATTTCAACATTCCTCTCTCAATAATTAACAGAACAAGTAGATAAAAAATCAGAAAGCACTAGAAGACGTGAACAACACTATCAACCTACTTGACCTAATTGACATTTATAGAACACACCATCCAAATAAAGGAAATCAGTCCTGAATATTCATTGGAAGGACTGATGCTGAAGCTGAAACTCTAGTACTTTGGCCACCTGATGCGAAGAACTGACCTATTGGAAAAGACCCTGATGCTGAGGAAGATTGAAGGCAGGAGGAGAAGGGGACCACAGAGGATGAGATGATTGGATGGCATCACTGACTCTTATGGACATGAGTTTGAGTAAACTCTGGGAGTTGGTGATGGACAGGGAAGCCTGGTGTGCTGCAGTCCATGGGGTTGCAAAGAGTTGGACATGACTGAGAACTGAACTGAGCTGAAGGTGTGTAATAAACTGTCACAATAAAGACCTACAGAAATCGTTTTTTTAAACTGCAAAAAATTAAAACCTGACCCCTTCCCTCATACCATACATGAAAATTAAATGGATCATAGACCTAAATGTAACTATACAACTTCTGGAAGAAAACACAGGAGAAAATCTTTGTGATTTTTGGATTAGGCAATGGGATCTCAGAAGAAGATTTCTTAGGTAAGACACAAAAAAGCACAAACCATACAAGAAAAATTGCTAGAGTTCTTCAAAATTTTTAAACTTCTGGTCTTCAGAGACACTTTAAGAGAATGAGAGTAAATCACAATCTGAGAGAAGATATTTACTAGACACATATCTAAGAGAAAGGACTTATTTTTCAGTGCTCTATAAAGTATTCTTAAAACTCAATATAAATATCCAATTAAAATGGATTTGAACAGACACTTCATTTTAAGAGATATCTGCACATGAATAGACACTCAACAGCATCAGCTATTAGAGAAATGCAAATTAAAGCACAATGAGATTTAACCACACACCTACTAGGAAGGCTTAAATTTTTTAAAACAACTATAAGGATCAGGTGAAGATGTGGAGCAATCCCAGCTCTCAGATGTTGCCAGTGGGAATGCAAAATGGAACAGCCACTTTAGAAAACAGTTCAGCAGTTTCTTAAAAAGTTAAATATGCACTTAACATATGATGTAGCAATCCCACCCTTAGGTATTTTATCCCAAAGAAATGAAAATATACATTTGCACAAAACATATGCTCACACATGCATGTGAATATTTTTAGAGGTTTTGTTCATAATAGCCAAAAAACAAAACAACTCAGCTGATGTTCATCAACTGATAAATGCATAAACAAACTATATACCCACACAACGAGAATACCACTCAGCATTATTGCTGAGGGATGAACTACCAATAGGTGCAACTGCATCAATAAATCTCCAAGGAGACTGGCTGAGTGAAAGGAGTCAAAAACAAAAAGGCCACATACCACATGACTGCATGTACAAGATACTACGGAAAAGGCAAAATTATAAAGACAAAAATCAGATTGGTGGTTGCCAGGGGCTGGTAGTGGGAGGAGGAGACTGACTACAAAGGGACATGAGGGGTCTTTGAGGGGGGTGCAGAAGTTTTCTATATCTCAAATGTAATGGTGGCTACAGAACTATAAGTCTGTCAAAACACATCAAACTATATTTTTAAACCGTGGATTTTATTAAATGAAAATGATACATCAATAAACTTTAAAAAATAATAAAATAAACCTAAAAATACACAATAGAGTGAAAATAAATACAATAAAAATCAACTTACAGTTTTTCCAATTCAAGGGTCATCATGAGAATGCTTTCAATTGTTGTAAGTGACACTTGTGTTGTTCCCATGTCTCTGAAAGAGAAGCCCAAACATGTAAGATATAAACGTATAATATAAACACAAATTCTAAACTTAAAATTTTTAACATGTGACTACTTCAATTCTGACTTCTTACATGCCCAAAGATGGAGAAGCTCTATACAGTCAACAAAAACAAGACCAGGAGCTGACTGTGGCTAAGATCATGAACTCCTTATTGCCAAATTCAGATTTAAATTGAAGAAAGTAGGGAAAACCACTAGATCATTCAGGTATGACCTAAATCAAATCCCTTATGATTATACAGTGGAAGTGAGAAATAGATTTAAGGGACTAGATCTGATAGATAGAGTGCCTGATGAACTATGGACTGAGGTTCGTGACATTGTATAGGAGACAGGGATCAAGACCATCCTCATGGAAAAGAAATGCAAAAAAGCAAAATGGCTGTCTGGGGAGGCCTTACAAATAGCTGTGAAAAGAAGAGAAGCAAAAAGCAAAGGAGAAAAGGAAAGATATAAGCATCTGAATGCAGAGTTCCAAAGAATAGCAAGGGGAGATAAGAAAGCCTTCCTCAGCCATCAGTGCAAAGAGATAGAGGAAAACAACAGAATGAGAAAGACTAGACATCTCTTTAATAAAATTAGAGATACCAAGGAAACATTTCATGCAAAGACAGGCTCGATAAAGGACAGAAATGGTACGGACCTAACAGAAGCAGAAGATATTAAGAAGAAGTGGCAAGAATACACAGAAGAACTGTACAAAAAAGATCTTCACGACCAAGATAATCACAATGGTGTGATCACTGACTTAGAGCTAGACATCCTGGAATGTGAAGTCAAGTGGGCCTTAGAAAGCATCACTACGAACAAAGCTAGCGGAGGGGATGGAATTCCAGTTAAGCTATTTCAAATCCTGAAAGATGATGCTGTGCAAGTACTATACTCAATATGCCAACAAATTTGGAAAACTCAGCAGTGGCCACAGGACTGGAAAAGGTCAGTTTTCATTCCAATCCCAAAGAAAGGCAATGCCAAAGAGTGCTCAAACTACCAAACAATTGCACTCATCTCACACGCTAGTAGAGTAATGCTCAAAATTCTCCAAGCCAGGCTTCAGCAATACGTGGACCATGAACTTCCAGATGTTCAAGCTGGTTTTAGAAAAGGCAGAGGAAGCAGAGACCAAATTGCCAACATCTGCTGGATCATCGAAAAAGCAAGAGAGTTCCAGAAAAATATCTATTTCTGCTTTATTGACTATGCCAAAGCTTTTGACTGTGTGGATCACAATAAACTGTGGAAAATTCTGAAAGAGACGGGCATACCAGACCACCTGACCTGCCTCTTGAGAAACCTATATGCAGGTCAGGAAACAACAGTTAGAACTGGACATGGAACAACAGACTGGTTCCAAATAGGAAAAGGAGTACATCAAGGCTGTATATTGTCACCCTATTTATTTAACTTATATGCAGAGTACATCATGAGAAACGCTAGACTGGAAGAAACACAAGCTGGAATCAAGATTGCCAGGAGAAATATCAATAACCTCAGATATGCAGATGACACCACCCTTATGGCAGAAAGTGAAGAGGAACTAAAAAGCCTCTTGATGAAAGTGAAAGTGCAGAGTGAAAAAGTTGGCTTAAAGCTCAACATTCAGAAAACGAAGATCATGGCATCTTGTCCCACCACTTCATGGGAAATAGATGGGGAAACAGTGGAAACAGTGTCAGACTTTATTTTTCTGGGCTCCAAAATCACTGCAGATGGTGATTGCAGCCATGAAATTAAAAGATGCTTACTCCTTGGAAGGAAAGCTATGACCAACCTAGATAGCATATTCAAAAGCAGAGACATTACTTTGTCAACAAAGGTCCAACTAGTCAAGGCTATGGTTTTTCCTGTGGTCATGTATGGATGTGAGAGTTGGACTGTGAAGAAGGCTGAGCACTGAAGAATTGATGCTTTTGAACTGTGGTGTTGGAGAAGACTCTTGAGAGTCCCTTGGACTGCAAGGAGATCCAGCCAGTCCATTCTGAAGGAGATCAGCCCTGGGATTTCTTTGGAAGGAATGATGCTGAAGCTGAAACTCCAGTACTTTGGCCACCTCATGCGAAGAGTTGACTCATTGGAAAAGACTCTGATGCTGGGAGGGATTGGGGGCAGAAGGAGAAGGGGACGACAGAGGATGAGATGGCTGGATGGCATCACTGACTCGATGGACGTGAGTCTGAGTGAACTCCAGGAGTTGGTGATGGATAGGGAGGCCTGGCGTGCTGGGATTCATGGGGTCGCAAAGAGTTGGACACGACTGAGCGACTGATCTGATCTGACTCCTTGGAAGAAAAGTTATGACTAACCTAGATAGCATATTGAAAAGCAGAGACATTACTTTGCCAACAAACGTCCATCTAGTCAAGGCTATGGCTTTTCTAGTGGTCATGTATGGATGTGAGAGTTGGACTGTGAAGAAAGCTGAGCGCCAAAGAATTGATGCTTTTGAACTGTGGTGTTGGAGAAGACTCTTGAGAGTCCCTTGGACTGCAAGGAGATCCAACCAGTCCATTCTGAAGGAGATCAGCCCTGGGATTTCTTTGGAAGGAATGATGCTAAAGCTGAAACTCCAGTACTTTGGCCACCTCATGTGAAGAGAGTTAACTCATTGGAAAAGACTCTGATGCTGAGAGGGATTGGGGGCAGGAGGAGAAGGGAACGACAGAGGATGAGATGGCTGGATGCCATCACTGACTCGATGGATGTGAGTCTGAGTGAACTCCGGGAGTTGGTGATGGGAGGCCTGGCGTGCTGCAATTCATGGGGTCGCAAAGAGTCGGACATGACTGAGTGACTGAACTGAACTGAACTGACTGATATGTCCTAGATAATTCTAGAGAACTCTTATTGGAGAAATTTAAATTTGCATCATCAAATTAATGACCCTGGTGCTGAACAGTAAAATCTTTATTACCCTGACTTCTCATTTTCAATTGCATCTACCTCTCTTGATAACTTTTTTTTTTTAAATAATGTACCCCTTATTCCTTTTTGCTTTCTGGGATAAATAATATTCCTACATGCATCTCCATGTTCCATATCTATGTGTGTTCTTCAACACTGCTCTCTTCCTCTGCTGGCTGTCTTACTCATACACATTCTTTAACTTTTTTCCTTGCCAATAACTCTTATATCAATAACCTAGTTAAAATTTAAAGTATGACTTTTTACCCAAAATACTCAACCTGTAACAAAAGTAAGAAAGAGCAGAAATCTTCTCAAGGGCCATGAAAATGCTGCAATACTCACAAATATTTTAATGCTGGCAATTTAAAAAGATACGAATCTTCCACCGCTGTCAAAGGATTACGATTAAGAATTCTGAAAAATGGAATGGAATTAAAATTGTCCACATTTTCAATGACGTCCAAGAAAGTTTACATTCATTTTTAGGGCATATGGAACTTGGTAAAAAAATAATCTTTTTTTGTCTTTACCTATAAATCACCCTCAGAATCTGTAAAGCACTATTCCGTTGGGAATTACCCAAGTCTCTAGATGGTAAGAAGGAGAAGAGAAAAAGAGGGAAAAAATAGAAAAATAGTGGATAGCAAAGAAAAAAATACACCAAAGAACCTTTCAGGTCAAAAACCCTAGAAGTGACTATGCTGGTAGGAAGCCCTTGCTCCATAAGAAATACTATTTCTAGGGTCCTCCATAATTCAAGGTGTTTTTCATTTCTAGAAAAGTTTTTTATATTTCATAGTTTAAACTACCCAATTAAAGACAAAAATAGGACAGTTCCTTGATTTTGGAGCCAAAGAAGAAGAGATAAATACAAGAGGAACTGGTGAAAGTCACATCCCATCACGTGGTCCCATGTGTATCCTAGGATCACAGCCTTTGCTACAATGTATGTAATCCCGTTTGTCAGTCTCATAGGTGGTCAACAATTTGAAAGCAGTGACAACACTATATTGTCATTGTTATCCCTGTGCCTGACAGAGTGCCTAATATTTACTAGTTAATAAATGTTTGTTGAATAAATAAATAACATTTGTGTATATATCAAAAAAATGAAAAAATTAATTTTTTTGGAACAAAGTTTTATTCCAAAATACTAGAATAGATTTTCTTCTTAGTTCTTTAAAACAAATAAGGAAAAGGAAAACCAAGAAGAAACAGGAAGGAAAGAAAATCTGTCTTTAGGGTAACTTCACCCAAGAATCACTAACATATTTTTGCAGAATATTATAAAGCTAACATATCATAGCTAACATACAAAGCTAACATATCAGAATATTATAAAGCTAACATATAACAAAGCTAATTATCACAACTAACATCTTTTGGGTTGCTAGGCATCTGTGATTGGCATTTAACATTTAATCCTCATAGTAATCTTACATGATCAACTTATTACCCCATTTTACAAATGAGGAAACTGAGGCCCAGAGAAGTTATATAACTTGTTCTAAGTCATCAACCTAGTAAGCAAAACTGGAATTTGTACTCAGTTCTGACTCTAAAGCCTGTGTTTAACCTGTGTGGGAAAAAAAAATGAGGCATTAAAAATATCTGTTATGCTAACCTTAATTGTGAGAACACTAAATATAGAAATACCTTTCCAAACTTCATCTATCCATCTGGGAAAGCCTCTATGAGAATTGTACTTTCTCTTTTTCTTTCTTTTCCCTAATCATCTCCCATGATCAAATATTTAATTAGCCTATGGTCACTGAGATTTTAAACAATGTTGTAGGCAAATCAGTAAAACTGATGGAGTAAGGACATCTGAAAATTCATCCCCCAATAAAAGTAATGACAACAAAACTGACCAAAAAATGGTCAGAATCAACTTTTCCTGAACTCTGGAAATTTAACCAACAGGCTTTCAGCAAACCAGGGAACCATTTATTCAAGGAAAATAAATTAATTTCTGTAACAATCATGAGATCTGTGTTGCCCCACTTTACAAATGAGGAAACTGTTCACTTGTTCCAGACCTTTGCTCTCCATGCCTTGAAAAATAGCCCACACTTCTGGTACCAGAGGAAGCAGAACGGACTGGGAGGGCCTTCAAAGCCTCACTTCCAAAGCACTATCATTATTTTATACGTTTGGTGGTTCCCTGGAAGACCTTACTTGAAAGGTTTGCCTTTGACCTGACTGGAAGCTACCTAATGTAAAAGGCCTCTTTTCAGGTGGTATTTTTGGAAAATATTTTCAGGTAAATATTTTAACAAGACAGTTGTATGAGGCCGTGGATAACTGTTTGAGGCAAAAAACAGCCTAACCAAAAAGCTTAAAAAGAAAAGCTGAGGGACTTCCCTGGTGGCTCACTGGTAAAGAATCCACCTACCAAAGCAGGAGACACGGGTTCGATCCCTGGTCCAGGAAGATCCCACATGCCCCTGTGCCACAACTATTTAGCCTGTGCTCTAGAACCTGGGAGCTGCAACTCCTGAGCCCATGCACCCTAGGGCCAGTGCTCTGCAACAAGAGAACCCACTGCAATGAGAAACCTGTGCCCCACAACGAGAGGGTAGCTCCTGACTGCAACTAGAGAAAAGCCTTCATAGCAAAGAAGACCCACGGCCAAAAATGAAGGAAGAAAGAAAAGCTGAGGAATGAGATGCCCACAGAGACTTTGAAATCTTCCAACACATTCCTGGGAAACTAGAAGACCACAAGACATATTCTTGGGAATCTAAAAACAACTATTAGCCTTGAATAAAGAGTTCAGCAAAGTTACAGAATGTAAGATAAATATACAAAAATTAGTTATATTTCTGCTGCTGCTGCTGCTGCTAAGTCACTTCAGTCGTGTCCGACTCTGTGTGACCCCATAGACGGAAGCCCACCAGGCTCCCCCGTCCCTGGGATTCTCCAGGCAAGAACACTGGAGTGGGTTGCCATTTCCTTCTCCAATACATGAAAGTGAAAAGTGAAAGCAGCAATGAGTACTACAAACATGAAATTAAGAAAACAATTCCATGAGTAACAGCATCAAAACAAATAAAATACTTGGGAAAAATTTTAACCAAATAAGTGCAAGATTCACACTGTAAAGTACGAAACATTGTTGAAAGAAATTAAAGAAGGTCTAAGTAAAATGGATAGGAAAGAAACATGATTAAAATTTCACCACTTCCCAAACTGACCTCATGTTTCAGGGCAATGTCTGTCAAAATCCCAGTTGACTTCTTTCCAGAAATTGCCAACCTAATTCTAAAATTTGCATGGCAATTCAAGGAAAAAGAAAAACTGAAACAATGTTGGTGGTATCAAAACCCAGCTTAAGGCTACTGCAATCACAGTGTGCGGCTGGCATAAGAATAGACATGTTAAATTAATGGAACAGAATTGACAGTACAGAAATAAAGCCTTATATTTATGGTCTATTGATTTTCAACAAGGGTGCCAAGCAACTCAATGTGGAAAGAGTAGTCTTTTCAAATGGTGCTGGGACAACTGTACCTCCACACACAAAATAATGAAGCTGGACTCTATACGTCACACCATATAAGAAAATTAACTCCAAATGGATCAAACATCCAAAAGTAAGAGCTAAAGCTCTAAAACTCTTGGAAGAGAACAAAGGAGTAAGTTTTTATGACCTTGCATTGTGTATGTGCTGTGTTCAGTTACTCAGTCAGGTCTGACTCTTTTTTGACCCCATGGACTGTAGCCCACCAGGCTCCTCTGTCCATGGAATTTTCCAGGCAAGAATAATAGAGTGGGTTGCCACTTCCTACTCCAGGGGATCTTCCTGATCCAGGGATCAAACCCACATCTCTTGTATCTCCTGCACCGGTAGGCAGATTCTTTACCACTAAGCTACCTGATACCCAAAGCATAAACAATCAGAGGAAAAATAGATGAACTGGACTTTATAAAAATTAAAAATGTTTGTGCTTCAGAAGACACTATCAAGAAAGTGAAAAAAGATAGCACTTCCCTGGAGGTTCAGTGGTTAAAAGTCCACACTTCCAATGCAGGAGACAGGTTCAATCCCTGGTCCAGGAGGCTTCCACATGCCCCTGTGGGCAACTAAGCCCCTGTGCCACAACTACTGAGCCCACACTCTAGAGCCACGACTGCTGAAGGCTGCATGTTCTAGGGCCCTCGAGCCACAACTAATGAGCCCTGTTCCACAACTACTGAAACCTTCGCGCCCTAGAGCTTATGCTCCACGAGAGAAGCCTCTGCAATGAGAAGCCTGTGCACTGCAACTAGAGACAGTCTGTGTGTAGCAACGAAGACCCAGCATAGCCAAAAATAAATAAATAAGAAATAAATAGAGCAGCGTGTACACGTCAGAAAAAGAAAAAATGTGAGTGTCATATGTTTGGTTAAGCACAGTTCCTCAAGCTTTTGAGGAGCTGAAAAACAAACTGTTGGCATTAAAACCTATCAGATCACTGGTGAGATCCTGTGACAGTGAATTCCTTCCCTTTTGCATCTTCTCCTGTGCACTTTTCCCTAGTCATCACGAATGCCTGTATATAAATAGAATGTTATAAAGCAATAGGTAGCCAAAACAGTTTGGCAAAGTTTGTTATCCTTCTCCAGAATTCTCTCAATTCTCCAACCCTTCACTTTTTCTTAATAGCTTGCCCATGGTCTTGGTTCCATGGGCTCACTGTTTTTTCTTAACCAAGCAGCCCTTCTCTGAGATTAACATCCTTGTGTTCATCCCTAGTGAAATAAAAGTGTGCGGCCACTCTAAGTTACCCTGTTTTTTTTCTCCTGCCTTTAATGCAGCCTTTTATTCACTAAGCTTGTGTCTGGGCAAAGGGGAGAATGAGTGAGAATGAGTCAACAACTCAATGTGGGGGCTCCTACCGCACCTGCTTTCCCACAAACCAAAGGACAAATGATTTTAGATTCACAATGGACACTGTACTACAGATCATTTCCATTTTGGCCTGATTCTCTCTTTTTACACATAAAAGGTATGCCAACTTCTAGTCCATGACCTTTTTGATTCATGAGCTTATCTTTATGGAACAAAACATGGGAACAGTTTTTTTTTTGGGCAACTTTTTTAAAAGTTTTATTTGAATAATTTCAAACTTATAAAATGTTATCAAAACAAACAGATCAAGGAATATGTGTATATTTTTACCCAGATTCCCCTAGGCAACAGTTTTTATTAGCCTCAAAGACCATCTCAAAGTTTAAGGAATGCTGTCCTAAATGGTTTTGAAAAATATATCTTACTTGAAGAATAAAGTTCAGATGTTTTTGCATCAGCCTTCTGCTGCAGAACACAAAATAGGGAACATTTCCTACCTATTATTTTTTTCTCCGAATTCTTCTATACAGGTCCAGACAGATGGGCTATGTTTCCTTTCTATTAACTGAGGAGACAGGAGAATTGAGGACTGCAGCTTGTCATCACTGTCCTGAGTGTACTGAAATCCTAACAGCTTTAGCTGAAAAAATGTCCAAAGCAGGCAGTGAAAACAGATTTCAAATAGGACAAACTCCACAACTATCTATGCTAGAATCCCAGGGCAGGCAGGGCAAACTGGTTCCTCGGAGGAAGGCAGTCAGAGAAATGAGCAGAGTCACCTGGACCCTGTTCCAATATATTTGAAGTACTTGGGGATGGGCTGACCCCCTTTCCCTTATTCATCTACATAGGTCCATGAGCCATGAGAACATGATACCCCACGTGAACCTCCTCAATACAAGACCTCCAGCTGCACCACATAAACCCTTTCTTCGGGTGGGCTGGGGGCAGCCTAAATAATTTGAAGTGGTGAATCTGTCTTTCCATCCAAGTTCTGAGAATAGCCTTGAAGAAAAGTCCCTGGCAGTGAGGAACAGAGAAAGAAACAAGGGAATCGGGCAGACCTGAGTTTGAATTCTGATTGTCACTTTCTGGTACAGTGACTTGAATAATGAACATCTCTGTCTTAGTACCATTTGCCTCCTAAGGCAGCTTGAGGATTAAGTGAAAGAGCATATGCAAAGCACCCAGCATAGACTGGGCACAGAGTAGGTGCTCAGAAGTGATGATGTCATGTTTGCACTGGCCAGAAACCCTGGGGATGCCCAGAGGTGGCCTGGCCAAGAGCTCTAGAAGTGTGGAATTATCACAGGGAAACCAGAGCTCTCTGCTCTAAAGGCGCTATTCAAGTTAGAAGCCAACTTCAAGATACAAGGTACAAAGAGCCAAATTGTCATCATTTAGTTCTTACTACAAGGAAATGAAGAGCTCCATAGAAAATTACTTGCAAAGCTCATAAGCAGTTTTGCCTCTTATTAACAGTGTGAATCTAGGCAAGTTATCCAATGTCTCTGAGTTTCAATTTCCTCATCCCCAAAATGGGGATAATAAGAGTTGTTGGGAGAATAAAAGTGTGAGGTAATATGTATTTAGTATTTACCATGTATCAAGCACTATGGTAAAAGCTTTAGGCACACTATCTTACTTGTATAGTAAGTATAGTGCCTGGAACATAATAAGTATCTAAGAGATGTAGGTATTAAAGAAATGTTATAAGGCAGAGGAAGAATTACAATGCTTTTGACAGACAGAAGAAATGTTGTAATATAGGTGGTAAGAATAAGATGCAGTTGGGAGAAGAAAAATAGAGTAGTTGCTAGGTGTGACAATCTCAAATTTTTGAACTATTACAAAAAAAAAAAAAAGCCACCCTAAATCATCCCAGAGGACAGACCCAAGTGAGTTCTTTTTCATTTTTAATGTTGATGCCTTTCTGAATCTGAGAAGCTGCCAGGATTCCAGTACATACCAAAAAGTGATGACAACACCCTCCAGTGTGCTAACTTTTGTGTGTACACAGCTATCTAAAGAAAACCAAGGCCAGCTGACTGGGAGGCTTGGTGACCACAGCTCAATTTGCCTTCATGGTATGACCACATCCCTCTCATCAATATTCTCAACAGTGGGGTAAATAATTCAATAGGGATAAGGCTTTGGTTTTCCTCTAATTCTCTCATAACGCTTATGTTCTTGGTACAATATTGATGTACCACAGACAAGCCAGCATGTGAACATGCTCTGTCTGGATAATTAGATAGCCTTTCTACATTGGACAGTCCTTCAGTTTCTAAAATCATGGAGCTTGTATTGTTAAAAACAATGAAGTGACTAAAAGAATTAAAAAAAAAAAAAAAGCCATCAGTCTGGACCTGTGTAGGTGAATGAAGGAGAAGCACTTTAAAGTCAGAAAAAAAAAGTATATTTAACATTTAGGATTATCAACCACTGCTGGTTTTCCATAATACATTTCATTCCTGATTTCATCTGAAAGAGATACGATTATTACTGCCATTCACAAAGTTGTACTTAATTAAAAAGCCCTTGGTTCAACTTTGAGGTGAATTTCAGATTCAGAATAGACTACCACACTGCTAACCTGGTTATCTGGTGTTTGTCAATAACATACAGGCTTCATTTAAGAAACCTACGGTTATAATTACCTGAAAGCCAGTGAAGAATCAAGTTTTTGTAGGGCCTGAACCGTATCTACTTTGGGAAATTTTAATAAAAGCACAAAAAGATAAGAATACAAAAATTTCTAGGACCACTCCCAAGACTTTGGAAGGGACTTATGCAAGTAAGGAGCCCTGCAGCTTAAGCTTCATTTAATTCATCATAAATCCACCTCAACTGGGGCCCTTTACCAAACTTACTTAATGCGAGGGAAAATATTTCAACTTATAAACACCCTGGTCATTATAGGTAATAAAATGACTTAACTCGAGGGGTAGCATCTTCCCTTGGCATCTTGCCTTTGGAAAGAGATGCAATAAAGTTTATATCTCACCATGGCAAATGTTGCCTGAACCAAATTAGCTTTGTCTAGTAGAAAGACTTGGCCTAAAACAAAGAGCCCTACCCCCAACTCACACTTACTATATTGTGACAATCTTTCAATGGTAAAACTTTGAATGAGTTTTAGGAGTATAGTATTAATTTATTTCCAACACCAGACAGCTCACATTCTTTCATTACCTTTTCCTGTCATTTATGATAAACACAGAAGTTCAAAAGGAACAGGTTGGTGTCTCTTCCCTTAAGAATCTTTTCTGACCCATCCCCCACTTTCTACTTTGTTGCCCCTGCCCACCTTGTTACCCAGCTGCATAGACGCTAGCATGGCTCTCATGTATTTTCCCATCAACATCCATCTTCCTCTTTCCAGTGTGAAAGCTTCTTGGGGACAAAGTCCTTGTCCTATTCTTCTTTGTGTCCCCAACACAGCACTTAGAGCAGTGTTGACACACAGTGGGCATGGCACTCTGTGAATGTTTTTGAATGAATTCATTAATTTTTGTCAACTGTGATTCCACAATTTATTTTCCTGTTGCCTGCATAACCACAGTGAAACTCTGATTCTTATTAGGGACTCTTGGCATTATAAAATGTTTAGAAAAGGTGGTGAGTTTAAGACAGTGTATTGATGCTACTGAAACCTCCTGGTGGAGGGACCTTAGGAGCCCGCTCTCTGGCTCTCTGGCCAAAGAAAAACTGACCCTGGGTGCTCTTTCCCCAAAGTAGGCATCAGGAAACTCATGAGGGGCAGATATGTGGGGGAGGCCACCCAAGACAGGAATCTGTAGCTCTGGACACATCGTCAATACCTTCATTAACTAGAAAGGAACTGTGTGAAACTGGATTTCTGAGCCACAAGACAGTAAGAGAGTCTTTACCAAAGCCAGGCATAGACAAAGCTCTTTACCTTGACTTGAAAATCCCCTTCTGGTCATGAAATGTACTATGATTTGCTTGTGTCACAGAGAAATCACAGAATTTTTGAGCAGAAGGGGTGTAAAACCCACACTTGTTATTGACAAGTATAAAGGAAAAGTCTGTAGAATTAGGCTACAGCAATGTATTTTCTTTATATTTTTCACACTACAGCTGAACAAAAACATCATCTTTTTCCATAACTGAAAGGTTCCTACTGGCCACAGATAATTCACTTCAGAGGCATACTTTTTGGAAAACAAGGATCTGGGTGATGGGGGAGAGCCCTGTGGTGGAGGTTCAGGAATTCCTTTTCCTTTGCCATTTAAAAGAAGCTAATGGTTGAGGAAGCATCCACACCTTTTGTTCCATGAAGAAATGTGTGCTAAACTGAGATCTTTGCAGCTTTGCATTGCATAGATTTTAAGCAGTTAGGAACTTTGCACACGAGCAGGAACCAAAGAAATTCAAAAATGGAACTGCATGGACCCTTCCCATATTGGAGCAGCATCAGTGGGATTCCATGACAGTGCTAATTTGAATGTTTTTGCTTGGTGCCTTTTATTGCCTGTGCAAAAGATCGGTACTATGGAAACCAGACCGTTTCATACATAGGAGTTAGACAAGTCTCTTGACCTCTTTGTACCTTAGTTTCCTCATTTGAGAGAAAAAAAAAAAAGGATCTCAGGACATACTTTTCAGGATTCATACTAGGCTTACACACAGGTAACCAATAACTGTATGATGTTTTTACACATAGTTTTATACATGTATTCATCTTCTATTTCACTTACAACTTGTGTAAAAACTGCATTCCATGCCAGGCCTGAAATGTTCCAAAGCTCAGTTCTGTGAGTAAATTGCAACCAAGATTTCTACAAAAAAAGACACAAGCAAAAGAAGAAGAAAAATATATATTCTTTCAAAACACTTATCCTTTGACAGTAAATCTAATTTATATATGATGAAAATAACATCAGTACTCCCTCCATACACCAAAGAAATCTCAATGTGGAAGATAATATGATTTACATTTTAATGATTATATATGTGGTGCATTTAGTAAATGCTCAATAAATGCTTGTGTTGGGTGATATTTATTTCTCTAGAAAAGCAGCACTATTGACATTTGAGACTGGATAATTCTATCTTGTGCTGGGGCTCTCCTGTACACTGTTGAATGTTTAGCTGCATCTCTGGCCTCTGTCCACTAGATGTCAGTAGCACATACAGTTCTAACAACCAAAAACGTCTCCAGACTGCCAAATGTCACTTCATGCAAAATCACCCTGGTTGGGAACCACTGTTCTATAACGATACACTCTGATCTGTGTAATAATTCTCACACTCATATTTGCCAGAGACAAAAAATACTTGTTATATAATATTAATAATATTTCAAAATGAGTAACAAATTAATTTGATAAAAATTAAGTTTTCTAAAATTCCAAATATAATGAAGTTATATTTGTAACTTACATAAACTGCAAAAAAGGAAGTGGTTCAAATGAACGTCTTTCAATAGACTGTATTTTATTGCAGGATAAATCTCTAGGAAAAGTAAAAGGAAAATATTGCCTCAATTAGCTATTAGATATCTATTTAATAGGAATAACTAGTAGAGGTTAGAATGATAGTAACAAATACATAGCTTTGGTCTAAACTCCAAACCTTAGGAATTGTTATTTGAACCTTCCAGCGTCCCTAACCCTGCCTTCACCTCTCTCAAGAAATATCTATAAATAAAATATATAACTATAGAACTTTTTTAAAGTTTATATCATAATCACCTGGAAGGCAGGTATCACTATGGACTGTTAGTCGCTCAGTCGTGTCCAACTCTTTGTGACCCCATGGACTGTAGCCTGCCAGGCCTCTCTGTCCATGGAATTCTCCAGGCAAGAATACTGGAGTGGATTGCCATTCCCTTCTCCAGAGGATCTTCCCAACCCAGGGATCTAACCTTGGTCTCCCGCCTTGCAGGCAGATTCTCTACCCTTTGAGCTACAACTATGCATCTTGATAGACTTTGGAGGTAATCTTTCCTGACAGGAGAATTGATTAGATTCCCACCTTTCGTAGTCTCTTCAAATTCTAGATTGTGAGCTCAAAGTTTTTATTCTCCAATTACAGTTTCTAACATTAAAAGGAATTTTCTTATATTTACACACCTCCCAATTTAGTTCTGTTTTTCTAGGCCAATTCAGTACTAGCAGAAATAAAAGATATATTTTCATACAACCTGAAAGGAAGTTACTCCCCTCACTGATATATAACTTTACCTAATTCAGTATTACACTTTCTATCATATTGATTTTTATTTGAAAATACCCACTCTTGACTATAGCTGACTATCCTGTTTCCATTGATATCACCTTGTGTCTCATTTCACCTGGATGGGTATAACTGTCTTCTGACTGGTGTTTCTATCTCTGCTCTCTCCATTCCTAAGCCAGCCTCTACATGATCATTAGTTTAACTCTTTAGAAAGTGAAAGTCGCTCAGTT
Organism: Bos indicus x Bos taurus; assembly: GCF_003369695.1. Taxonomy (NCBI): domain Eukaryota; kingdom Metazoa; phylum Chordata; class Mammalia; order Artiodactyla; family Bovidae; genus Bos; species Bos indicus x Bos taurus. The sequence goes on from NC_040094.1 coordinate 46,247,126, forward strand.
GTGTCCGACTCTTTTCGAACCCATGGACTGTAGCCTGTCAGGCTCCTTGGGCCATGGCATTCTCTAGGCCAGAATACTGGAGTGGGTAGCCGTTCCCTTCTCCAGGGGCTCTTCCCAACCCAGGGATCGAACCAAGGTCTCCCACATTGCAGGCGGATTCTTTACCAGCTGAGCCAATTTCCAGAAGTAGTCCTTAAATGCCAGCACCATTTGTGAACTTACTGAAGCTACAAATACTCAGCCCAATTCTGGACTGATTGACTCATTAACTACAGAGGTGGGGCTTGTCTTTCAACGAGCCCTCCAAGTGACTAATTCTGCTGCAGGCTCAAGTCTGTCCTAGAGCACTGCTGTGGTAACACGGTCGCTTGGCATGATATTCTGGGCTTGGCCCCCGTGCCCTTGATAACCTGGCTCTCATCTCCTACTCTCCCCACTGGAACTCTATGGGTACTCAAAGTGTTTTTCCTGTGTTTTTTCTTTCTCCCAATTTTCTTTTGCAAGCTTACTCTTCCCAAGATGTCTATCTGATGATGATACCAATGGCCCTTCAAGGTTCCATTTGAACAGCACTGCTTTAGCAACATCTTCCCTGATCCAGTTAGAAGTCTTTTTTCCCTCTTCTATGCTCCAACACCAACTTACAGCTCTCATTACCCTTATTCATTTCTTTTTTTAAAAAAAAGAAAGCTATTTTTGCATCCCATTTTCTCTCAGCATAAAACTCCTTGAATGTATGGGTTAGATCCTGTTTATGCACATTGTCTATCATGTTTGCAGCCAACACATGGACATAAAGCAACTCAAATATTTATAAAATCAACAAGTAGGGAGTGAATAAGAAGAAAATGACTGTTTTAAAAGAAATGTAGCTTTATTCCTTCACGGTTCCCTCTTCTGTGCCTCTATTGCACTTTGTCATTATGGTTTAAGTTTCTATGTTTATTTTCTCTGTGAGATCATGAATTGCTAGAAGGAATCCTAGCTTAACCACCTTTGTGTTTCCAACACTAGGCTTCAGATCAGGTCAGATCAGATCAGTCGCTCAGTCATGTCCGACTCTTTGTGACCCCATGAATCGCAGCACGCCAGGCCTCCCTGTCCATCACCAACTCCCGGAGTTCACTCAAACTCACGTCCAGCGAGTCAGTGATGCTATCCAGCCATCTCATCCTCTGTCGTCCCCTTCTCCTCTTGCCCCCAATCTTGGCATATTGCTTTTTAGCTTTTTTATTGATTGGCATTTTTAAAAAAGAATGAGCATATGGATGCTAACATAAAATAATCAGCTTATAAAGTATTTCATAGAAGTAATGAAGGGCCTAATTCACTGAGTTTTTCTCAAGGTTCCGTTTGAACAGCATTGCTTCAATAGCATCTGATAAACTATGGATGGAGGTTCGTGACATTGTACAGGAGACAGGGATCAAGACCATCCCCATGGAAAAGAAATGCAAAAAAGCAAAATGGCTGTCTGGGGAGGCCTTACAAATAGCTGTGAAAAGAAGAGAAGCAAAAAGCAAAGGAGAAAAGGAAAGATAAAAGCATCTGAATGCAGAGTTCCAAAGAATAGCAAGGAGAGATAAGAAAGCCTTCCTCAGCGATCAATGCAAAGCAATAGAGGAAAACAACAGAATGAGAAAGACTAGAGATCTCTTCAAGAAAATTAGAGATACCAAGGGAACATTTCATGCAAAGATGGGCTCAATAAAGGACAGAAATGGTATGGACCTAACAGAAGCAGAAGATATTAAGAAGAAGTGGCAAGAATACACAGAAGAACTGTACAAAAAAGATCTTCATGACCAAGATAATCACAATGGTGTGATCACTGACCTAGAGCCAGACATCCTGGAATGTGAAGTCAAGTGGGCCTTAGAAAGCATCACTATGAACAAAGCTAGCGGAGGTGATGGAATTCCAGTTAAGCTATTTCAAATCCTGAAAGATGATGCTGTGAAAGTGCTGCACTCAATATGCCAGCAAATCTGGAAAACTCAGCAGTGGCCACAGGACTGGAAAAGGTCAGTTTTCATTCCAATCCCAAAGAAAGGCACTGCCAAGAATGCTCAAACTACCACACAATTGCACTCACCTCACATGCTAGTAAAGTAATGCTCAAAATTCTCCAAGCCAGCTTCAGCAATACGTGAACCACGAACTTCCAGATGTTCAAGCTGGTTTTAGAAAAGGCAGAGGAACCAGAGATCAAATTGCCAACATCTGCTGGATCATGGAAAAAGCAAGAGAGTTCCAGAAAAACATCTATTTCTGCTTTATTGACTATGCCAAAGCCTTTGACTGTGTGGATCACAATAAATTGTGGAAAATTTTGAAAGAGATGGGCATACCAGACCACCTGACCTGCCTCTTGAGAAACCTATATGCAGGTCAGGAAGCAACAGTTAGAACTGGACATGGAACAACAGACTGGTTCCAAATAGGAAAAGGAGTACGTCAAGGCTGTATATTGTCACCCTGCTTATTTAACTTATATGCAGAGTACATCATGAGGAACGCTGGGCTGGAAGAAGCACAAACTGGAATCAAGATTGCTGGGAGAAATATCAATAACCTCAGATATGCAGATGACACCACCTTTATGGCACAAAGTGAAGAGGAACTCAAAAGCCTCTTGATGAAATTGAAAGAGGAGAGTGAAAAAGTTGGCTTAAAGCTCAACATTCAGAAAATGAAGATCATGGCATCTGGTCCCATCACTTCATGGGAAATAGATGGGGAAACAGTGTCCAATTTTATTTTGGGGGGCTCCAAAATCACTGCAGATGGTGATTGCAGCCATGAAATTACAAGACGCTTACTCCTTGGAAGGAAAGTTTTGACCAGCTTAGATAGCATATTCAAAAGCAAAGACATTACTTTGCCAGCAAAGGTCCATTTAGTCAAGGCTATGTTTTTCCAGTGGTCATGTATGGATGTGAGAGTTGGACTCTAAAGAAAGCTGAGTGCCAAAGAATTGATGCTTTTGAACTGTGGTGTTGGAGAAGACTCTTGAGAGTCCCTTGGACTGCAAGGAGATCCAACCAGTCCATTCTAAAGGAGATCAGTCCTGGGTGTTCTTTGGAAGGAATGATGCTAAAGCTGAAACTCCAGTACTTTGGCCACCTGATGCGAAGAGTTGACTCACTGGAAAAGACTCTGATGCTGAGAGGGATTGGGGGCAGGAGGAGAAGGGGATGCCAGAGGATGAGATGGCTGGATGGCATCACCGACTCAATGGATGTGAGTCTGAGTGAACTCTGGGAATCGGTGATGGACAGGGAGGCCTGGTGTGCTGCGATTCATGGGGACTCTTTCGTGTCCGCAAAGAGTCGGACACGACTGAGCGACTGAACTGAACTGATCCAGTTTTAGCTTAGATTAAATTATCAAAATTATGAGTTAATGGCATTCACACTAATGTAAGTGCTCTATATTTTCTTTCCCGTGGGTGACAATTTGAAGTTAACTTTAATTTCTCTCATTTTCCTAAAACAAATTTTTCAAACCTTTTCCAAAAAGGCCAGGGAGTAAATATCTTAGGCTTTGCAGGCCACACAGTCTCTGTCACATATATTTCTTTATTTCTCTCTCTTTTTTTTTCATTTACAACCCTTTAAAAATCATTTTAAACTTATGGGCTGTATAAAAATGGACCATGGGTCAGATTTGAGTCATGAACAAAATATAAACAGATAGTATATGAACATTTATATATAATGTTATAGACATGGGAGTCTATAATTGCTCAGATCCCATTACCACTTTTCCTCTACAACTAAAGGGTATTTTCCTATCTATATCTTGTCTAAATAATTAAGTTAAAAATGATTAGGAGGTATTTAATGGTAGAGGTGGGCTTGGGCCCTACACAGACTTACAAAATTGTAGAATTGTATGGGTGGAAGAAATTGAAGAGATTATCTAATTTGAATCCCATAGTTATTTTATAGAGAAGATCTCATAAATAAATATGATTTACTAATTAACTTACAAATATTGGAGGGATAGCAAGCCTTCAAATGAGTCCTTGTGTAATTCAGTCAACGAATTTTCACTGAGAATTCTGAAAAATGAAAAGGTTCTCAATCAAAATGCAGAATAACTATAACCATTTACTACATAGTACTCCTGTAAGCGGAGGAAGCTAAGTAATGGTGCCATCTAAACACCCTAATTTTTATTTAATTTAGGGGTGGCAACTTCTGCTCTGTTTTCATTTAAACCTTTCTCCTCACATTCTTTGCTGTGTCCATCTCTCTCCATCACACACACACACACATACACACACACTCCATCCACTCTTCCCACCAAATCATACAGATCATTCAGTTAATGCCCACCCCCTAGATCACAGGATTTCTCTTAGAATCCAACTCTGGGCAGCACCAACATTGCAGAGGTATCCTTCCCTCTTCTCTTTTCCCAAACCTTATTGGGAAGTTCCACACAGAACTGTATCAGGGCTGCAAATGAAGCCATTTGATTTTTTCCCTCTAGTAAAACTTTTTTGAAAATTATTTGCCTATTTAAAAATACGCATAAAATATATACAGTTGTTCAGTTTAATAATTATGAAACAAATCCCTGTGTGATACCACTCATGTCAGAAAAGAATCCTGTCAGCATCTGAGGAGTCCCTGGGCAGACCTTTCCAATCACAGCTTTCTCTCTGACTTTAGTACAGAAGAAACTCTATAAAGATATCAGAGGTCAGTTTCTCTTGCCTGCAAGAATCCCCTTCCTTGCAATATTAACAGTGGTACATTCTTCAAGAGTCTTGGGGATCTGAGCACACGCTATGTTGCCTTGTGAATATTTTCACTGATTTCTGCATTTAAAACATTGTTTTTCACTCACAGTGTATCTTGGTCACATATTTATATTAATTCCACCTCATAGCTTGATTCCATCTCATAAATTAATTCTTTACTCATAGCTTATGAGAATTAAAGTATTACTACCTGGAAACTCTGTAACTCAGTTATAAGATGCTTCATATTATATAGAATACAGGCATATACATTTTCAAAGGCATATACAAAGGATCACTAAAACAAAAACACAGAAGACTTTATTCCCACAGAATTTCCACAAAGAACTCTCGGAGTCCTGAAAATGCTTCAAAGATCCTGACCTCAATTTGAAATTCACCATGTTAGAAAGAACAGCAGTGATGGACAGGTGAAGGGGGAATGGTCAACAGATGGTGCTAAGACTGACTCTTTCCTCACCTTGGTTACGTAGTGGTTTCATATTTCCATGGAAATGATTCGAAAAGAAAAAACAAATCAGTATGTCCAACGACGTTTATAGTAACCCTTTTCATAACTTCGAAAGTTGGAAAGAACTCTACCTCCCCACATCGTGTAAAAAAACTGTGTACACCATAGGTGATTTACAAAAGTCACAGGAAATAATGATATATGAAAAAGGTTGAGACAGAAGTGAAACTCGTATGTACTAGTTATAAGTCTGAACACTGACAAGGACTCAATCAGGACAGTGAAGAGATGGGGCTGATCATCAACTCTTCACTGCACTGTCTTCTTTGATTGGCTGATGCCCATAGCAGACTAGTTGGAGTTTGAATATTGTGGGAGGACAGAGAGTAACCAAGAATATGTATTTTAAATTAATGGGGTTTCTTTTTGTGGACTTGTTTGGATGGCAGGATATTAAAATTTTAAAAAATAACAGTAATAAATGCAACCTAGAAGTAAAGTTTAGACTGAGAGTGTCAGTCGCCAAAAAGTACCCCCAAAAAGAGCTTCAAATAAGCAACTAACTGAAATAAAGTCTACTGATCTGTAGAACTCCAAACATTCATTCTGAGGCAAGAAATTTAAAACTATGGGGAATCAAGCCAGATAGAAAACTTTCTCACGTCATGAAAATATCAAAACCAGGCATGAAGTAATGTTTAAGAAACATCCATGTTTTACTTCTGACCAGGGTTCTTATCTAAGGCAATCTTCTAAGTTTCACATTCATTCTTGATTCTATATTTATAGACAATTATCCTTCTCTCCATTCTGCAACTTCTGGAAAACTGAGAGGGCTCAGTGTTTCTTTGACTCAACTATACGTATAATGCAAATAGTAGGCCATTCTAGAAGTGATTTACTGGACTTTGCTTTCTTTCTCTCCAAAATATTCATCAAACTTAAAATTATATCTATTTATTTACTATACTTACTTATTTTTATATATTTGTAACCCCCCTAAGAACTGGAATACTTGGTCTTTTTTGTTTTGGGGCCTGTCTCCCAGCATGTAAAACAGTTCCTGGCACATAGAAGACACTCAAAAAAATATTTATTGAATGAATTCAAAAAGTGATGGGTTATCAACTATCTGATACTTTTATTTAAAACAAATCATCCATTTACCATCATTCATGAGGGTAAGCGCGGGCGGCTGCAGCCGAGAGGAGCTACCCCACGTCCGAGGTCAGGGGCAGAAGCCAGGAGGACCCCATGCCTGAAGGGCGGCGGCCAAAAGGAGCTACCCCACGTCCGAGGTCAGGGGCAGAAGCCAGGAGGGCCCCATGCCCGAAGGGCGGCGGCCAAGAGGAGTTACCCCACGTCCGAGGTCAGGGGCAGCGGCCGAGAGTGCCAGGCTGCGACGGCACAGGAATGGCCGAGAAGAGCTACCCTGCGTCCAAGGTCAGGGGCGGCAGCCGAGAGGAGCTACCCGACACCCGAGGCCAGGGGTGGTGGCCGGGAGGAGCAACCCCATGCCCGAGGCCAGGGGCGGCGGCCGAGAGGAGCTACCCCGCGTCTGAGGTCAGGGACGGTGGCCGGGAGGAGCTACCCCATGCTCCTACGCCCGAGGCCAGGGGTGGCGGCCAGGAGGAGCTACCCACACCCGAGGTCAGGGATGGCAGCAGGGAGGAGCAACCCCACGCCCAAGGCCAGGGGCGGTGGCTGGGAGGAGCTACACCGCGTCTGAGGTCAGGGACCGAAGTCGGGAAGAGCTACCCTGCGTCCGAGGTCAGCGGTGGCAGCCGAGAGGAGCTACCCCATGTCCGAGGTCAGGGGCGGTGGTCAGGAGGAGCAACCCCACGCCCGAGGGCAGGGGCAGAAGCCGGAAGGACCCCATGCCCAAAGGGCGGTGGCCAAGAGGAGTTACCCCACATCCGAGATCAGGGGCAGCGGCCAAGAGTGCCGGGCTGCGACGGCACAGGAATGGCTGAGAAGAGCTACCCTGAGTCCAAGGTCAGGGGTGGCGGCCGGGAGGAGCTACCCACACCTGAGGCCAGGGGCGGCGGCCGGGAGGAGCTGCCCCATGCCCGAGGCCAGGGGTGGCGGCAGGGAGGACCAACCCCACGTCCAAGGAGCAGTGGCTGCGCGGGGCGCAGGAGGGCCTAGAGGAGCTATCCCACGTTGCAGGTCAGGAAGAAAGGCGGTGAGGAGATACCCCTGGTGCAAGGGAAGGAGCAGCAGCTGCGCTTTGCTGGAGCAGCCGTGAAGAGATACCCCACGCCCAAGGTAAGAGAAACCCAAGTAAGATGGTAGATGTTGCAAGAGGGCATCAGAGGGCAGACACACTGAAACCATACTCACAGAAAACTAGTCAATCTAATCACACTAGGACCACAGCCTTTTCTAACTCAATGAAACTAAGCCATGCCCGTGGGGCAACCCAAGACAGGCGGGTCATGGTGGAGAGATCTGACAGAATGTGGTCCACTGGAGAAGGGAATGGCAAACCACTTCAGTATTCTTGCCTTGAGAACCCCACGAACAGTATGAAAAGACAAAATGATAGGATACTGAAAGAGGAACTCCCCAGGTCAGTAGGTGCCCAATATGCTACTGGAGATCAGTGGAGTAATAACTCCAGAAAGAATGAAGGGATGGAGCCAAAGCAAAAACAATACCCAGCTGTGGATGTGACTGGTGATAGAAGCAAGGTCCGATGCTGTAAAGAGCAATATTGCGTAGGAACCTGGAATGTCAGGTCAATGAATCAAGGCAAATTGGAAGTGGTCAAACAAGAGATGGCAAGAGTGAATGTCGACATTCCAGGAATCAGCGAGCTGAAATGGACTGGAATGGGTGAATTTAACTCAGATGACCATTATATCTACTACTGCAGGCAGGAATCCCTCAGAAGAAATGGAGTAGCCATCATGGTCAACAAAAGAGTCTGAAATGCAGTACTTGGATGCGATCTCAAAAATGACAGAATGATCTCTGTTCGTTTCCAAGGCAAATCATTCAATATCACAGTAATACAAGTCTATGCCCCAACCAGTAATGCTGAAGAAGCTGAACGGTTCTATGAAGACCTACAAGACCTTTTAGAACTAACACCCAAAAAAGATGTCCTTTTCATTATAGGGGACTGGAATGCAAAAGTAAGAAGTCAAGAAACACCTGGAGTAACAGGCAAATTTGGCCTTGGAATACGGAATGAAGCAGGGCAAAGACTAACAGAGTTTTGCCAAGAAAATGCACTGGTCATAACAAACACCCTCTTCCAACAACACAAGAGAAGACTCTACACATGGACATCACCAGATGGTCAACACTGAAATCAGAGTGATTATATTCTTTGCAGCCAAAGATGGAGAAGCTCTATATAGACAACAAAAACAAGACCAGGATCTGACTGTGGCTCAGATCATGAACTCATTGCCAAATTCAGACTTAAATTGAAGAAAGTAGGGAAAACCACTACACCATTCAGGTATGACCTAAATCAAATCCCTTATGATTATACAGTGCAAGTAAGAAATAGATTTAAGGGACTAGATCTGATAGATAGAGTGCCTGATGAACTATGAAATGAGGTTCGTGACACTATACAGGAGACAGGGATCAAGACCATCCTCATGGAAAAGAAATGCAAAAAAAGCAAAATGGCTGTCTGGGGAGGCCTTACAAATAGCTGTGAAAAGAAGAGAAGCAAAAAGCAAAGGAGAAAAGGAAAGATAAAAGCATCTGAATGCAGAGTTCCAAAGAATAGCAAGGAGAGATAAGAAAGCCTTCCTCAGCGATCAACGCAAAGAAATAGAGGAAAACAACAGAATGGGAAAGACTAGAGATCTCTTCAAGAAAATTAGAGATACCAAGGGAACATTTCATGCAAAGATGGGCTTGATAAAGGACAGAAATGGTAGGGACCTAACAGAAGCAGAAGATATTAAGAAGAGGTGGCAAGAATACACAGAAGAACTGTACAAAAAAGATCTTCACGACCAAGATAATCACAATGATGTGATCACTGACCTAGAGCCAGACATCCTGGAATGTGAAGTCAAGTGGGCCTTAGAAAGCATCACTACGAACAAAGCTAGCGGAGGTGATGGAATTCCAGTGGAGCTATTTCAAATCCTGAAAGATGATGCTGTGAAAGTGCTGCACTCAATATGCCAGCAAATTTGGAAAACTCAGCAGTGGCCACAGGACTGGAAAAGGTCAGTTTTCATTCCAATCCCAAAGAAAGGCAATGCCAAGAATGCTCAAACTACCACACAACTGCACTCATCTCACACACTAGTAAAGTAATGCTCAAAATTCTCCAAGCCAGCTTCAGCAATACGTGACCTGTGAACTTCCTGATGTTCAAGCTGGTTTTAGAAAAGGCAGACGAACCAGAGATCAAATTGCCAACATCTGCTGGATCATCGAAAAAGCAAGAGAGTTCCAGAAAAACATCTATTTCTGCTTTATTGACTATGCCAAAGCCTTTGACTGTGTGGATCACAATAAATTGTGGAAAATTTTGAAAGAGATGGGCATACCAGACCACGTGACCTGCCTCTTGAGAAACCTATATGCAGGTCAGGAAGCAACAATTAGAACCAGACATGGAACAACAGACTGGTTCCAAATAGGAAAAGGAGTACATCAAGGCTGTATATTGTCACCCTGCTTATTTAACTTATATGCAGAGTACATCATGAGAAACGCTGGGATGGATGAAGCACAAGCTGGAATCAAGACTGCTGGGAGAAATATCAATAACCTCAGATATGCAGATGACATCACTCTTATGGCAGAAAGTGAAGAGGAACTAAAGAGCCTCTTGATGAAAGTGAAAGAGGAGAGTGAAAAAGTTGGCTTAAAGCTCAACATTCAGATAACTAAGATCATGGCATCTGGTCCCATCACTTCATGGGAAATAGATGGGGAAACAGTGGAAACAGTGTCAGACTATTTTTTTGGGCTCCAAAATCACTGCAGATGGTGATTGCAGCCATGAAATTACAAGATGCTTACTCCTTGGAAGGAAAGTTATGACCAACCTAGACAGCATATTCAAAAGCAGAGACATTACTTTACCAACAAAGGTCTGTCTAGTCAAGACTATGGTTTTTCCAGTAGTCATGTATGGATGTGAGAGTTGGACTATAAAGAAAGCTGAGCACAGAAGAATTGATCCTTTTGAACTGTGGTGTTGGAGAAGACTCTTGAGCGTCCCTTGGACTGCAAGGAGATCCAACCAGTCCATCCTAAAGGAGATCAGTCCTGGGTGTTCATTGGAAGGACTGATGTCGAAGCTGAAACTCCAATATTTTGGCCACCTCATGAGAAGAGCTGACTCATTTGAAAAGACCCTGATGTTGGGAAAGATTGAGGGCAGAAGGAGAAGGGGATGACAGAGGATGAGATGGTTAGATGGCATCACCAACTCAATGGACATGATTTTGGGAGCTGGTGATGGACAGGGAGGCCTGCTGTGCTGCTGTTTATGGGGTCACAGAGTTGGACATGACTGAGAGACTGAACTGAACTGAAAAATTTATATCTACATAGGCTTTGCCCCAATAATCCCATTTCTAGATATCTATTCTACAGAAATACCTGACCAGATTCACAGAGGTGCCTGTATGAGGATATTCATTGCAGCAATGCATGCAACAAGAAAACTGGACATACAAACATCCTTCCATAGGGGCATTATTAAACTGTGATACATTTATACTATGCAATATTATTCAGGAGTTGAAATGAATGGGTTAACCCTCTATGTACTAGGAATGAAAGTAATCTAAGACATCATGAAATGAAAGAGTCAAGTTGCAGGATTTTTCATTTGTGTAAAAAAGATAAGAAAATCATACAACAAACCTATTTGGTTATCTGGAAATATATATGTATTCAAATGTATACGAAAGAGTCTGGAAGGATACATACTAAACTCTTATAAGACAGTTAGCAGTTTGTATTCACATTTGGAGAGAATATACTCACAGTTTCTCAGCCCAACGGTATGCCTTCCATATATTTTCATCAATGTAAGAAATATAGTTTCCTTGGAAATTTCTGTGGAGAAACAGAGGTTATATCCTTGAATAGGCAGGAAAAGAATGAAGAAAATATGTAAAAGAACCATGGCCACCTTATGGGGAATATTCAAATGCAGAAGAAAAACAGATTTTTAATTCCCACAGCTTCCCAATGTGTGTGCTTAGTCCATCTCTTTGTGACCTTCTGGACTATAAACCCGCCAGGCTCCTCTGTTCATGAGATTCTCCAGGCAAGAATACTGGAGTGAGTAGCCATTCCCTTTTCTGGGTGATCTTCCCAACCGAGGGATCAAACCTTAAATGCTTAAAACGGAACTCATCTTCCTCAAACTAGCTCTCCTTCCCAACTGCTATATTTCCACTTGTTATACCACCATCATTCTCCCCATCGTGCATGCATGCTAAGTCGCTTCAATTGTGTCCAACTCTTTGCAACTCCATGGACTGTAACCTGCCAGGCTCCTCTCTCCATGGAATTCTCCAGGCAAGAATATTGGAATGGGTTGCCATTTCCTTCTCCAGGGGATCTTCCCAACCCAGGGAATCAACCCATGTCTCTTACGTCTCCTGCTTTGGCAGGTGGGTTCTTTACCACTAGCACCACCTGGGAAGCCCCATCAACATATGCAATTTTTCTCTTTCCCACATACCCAAGTCCCCCAGTGCTAGTCAATGACTGCATCTAGTTGGTTTTGCCTTTGTCACGCTCTCATGATTTTCTTTCTACTCCTCTCACAACCACTCTAATTCAGCCCTTTCTCACTTTACCCCTAGATTTTGCTAGACCATTCTATTTGGCCTTAATAATTCTCTTGTTTTAATTATTTGTCTTTCTTGCTTGAAAACTTTCAGTGGCTCCGCATGTCTTACATCATTGCTTTCAAACCTCCATTAGGATAGCCAAGGTTTTTCATAATCATAGCTTTCATTGTTCTCTAACCCAATATTTTGGGCTTCCCTGGTGGCTCAGCGATAAGGAATTCACTTGCCAATGCAGATGTGTGTTTGATCCCTGGGTCAGGAAGATCCCTTGGAGAAGGAAACAGCAATCCATTCCAGAATTCTTGCCTGGGAAATCCCATTGGTGGCAGTGCCTGGTGGAGTACAGTCCATGGGGTCACAAAGAGTCAGATATGACTTAGCTACTAAACCACCACCACCGACCCACTTCTTTTTACAGCCAGACTAATCTATGAAATCCTGATCATCCTCGCAGGCATACATTTGCCTAGACCATGCTCTCTGTTTCTTCTCTAACAAATCACAGCCAGTGTTTTAGTCCCAGCTGAAGTTTTAACTTATCCATGCAGCTTTCCCTGACCTCCACACCCTAATGATTACAGGTTCTGGTGAACTACAGCAGATATCTGTATCTCTTTTAATGCTTAACTGCATATTATCTCCCTTTTAAAGCACATCCCCTTTCTTCTCACCTATCATTGTCATGTTCTGTAGACAATGTCATACTTTTGTGGTGCCCACAGTACTTAGCCTTGTGTTGGGCACAAAATGGGTGTTATACATAGAAAGTCAGGTGACAAAGATGAGTTCTAGATATAACTGAGGAACTGAATATAATAATAGCTAACACTAACATATATGCTAGGCACTGATGCTTTACATGTATTTTGCATGTATTTTGTTTTACAGGTATTGTGTGTGTTAAGTCGCTCAGTTGGGTCTGACTCTTTGAGACCCTATGGAACCTGCCAGGCTCCTCTGTCCATGGAATCCTCTAGGCAAGAATACTGGAAATGGCAATTTCCTTCTCCAGGGGATCTTCCTGACCCAGGGATCGAACCTGGGTCTCCCACATTGCAGGCAGATTCTTAACCATTTGAGGCACCAGGAAAGCCCATATATGTTAGGCACTGATATAAGAACTTTACATGTATTAACTCATCTAAATCTCACAACAATCCTATGAGATGACGACTATCATCATTCCCACTTTACAGATGCGGAAATTGAGTCACAAAGCTAACAAATTACAGATGTGGGTTCAAACCCAGGCAGTTCAGCTCTGGAATCTCTACTCTTAACCATTTGTTGTTTCACCACCAAGGAGGTGGGGAGAGGGACATGTTGCTGTAAAGAGGATGGAGCAAAGATGGGAGAAGAGTAGATGTGGAGGAATTAAATAATGGGGTAAAAAAATAGAGAAGGAAAAAGAATAGGGGTGATTATAAGTAAAAGACTGGAGAAGAGGGAACAATAGTAAGGAGGAGAATGAATATAAGGAATCGTTGACAAATGAAAGGTTAAAAATAGCAAGTCAGTCAATATGGGTTGGGGAGATGAGAAAGACCCAGGAAAACCTGCAAGAGGGGCTGCCATGTTAGGCAGGATGCAGAGAACAAATAAAGGCCATTCTTACAAGATGGTGAAGGTGCCATTGTAGGAGTTGGGCCCTGGCTCAGGCACTCTGTGGAGCTTCTGCTTTGCACTCAGACCAACACACGACAGCGTCTCGTCTTTGCAGGTACAGAGCTTACATACGTTGATGGTTGTGGGGGCATTCTGTACTGGTTGCTTCTTTCCTAGGATACGTTTTACACCAGGGGAACTTTTGGGTTCTGAAAATGGAGTCAAAGGAAAAAGCACCACCTGAGATATCATCTCAGATGGCCTCGGTTGCTGAGATATGCTAACTCCCAGGTCCACAGTTGGGACTGTGGCTTGAGTCAGGTTTGGTGGTGGAAGTGTCACCTCTGGGGGAGCCGTGGTCTGCTGCAGGGCGGTAGAATATTCAGACACCATAGCAGGTTCCGGGGTTATGGTAAGCTCCAGGTTTGCATGATGAGTTGTGACGCTGGGTGATGTTGGAGGCTGACTTTGATCCTTACTTGGGGTCTCCTGCAGGGTTGGAGGAGGTTCAGTCTCTGTATTATTCACTGCGGTAACGTTAACTTCCACATCCATAGGTTGAACCGTGACTTCAGTCAGGTTTGGATGGGCAGGTGTCCCCTCAGGCTGTTCTGAAGGAGATGCTGTGGTCTGTGGCAGGGAAGTAGAAGGTTCAGATGTAGCAGGTTCTGGAGTTACGGTAAGCTCCAGGTCCACGTGATAAGCGGTGACAGCCGGCGACGCCGCCTCGAGTGCTGGACCTGTCACCTCGGAATACAATGGAGGCTGAGCTACAACTTCCTTAATGGGTTTTGGAGGCTGAGCTTGGGTCTGCTGCACAGTTGGAGAAGGTTCGACCTCCACAGTGGATTCTGGAGTTAGTGTAAGTTCCAAGTCCAAAGATTGAAAGGTGACCTCACTCAAGGCTGGGCGCTGAGACTGGACTGGCTTTGGATGTGGCAGTGTTAACTCGGGGTATGGTGGAATAGCTGCAGTCTGCTGCAGGCCTGTGGAATATTCAGCCTCTGTCGTAGGTTCTGGAGTTGTGTTAGGCCTCTGGTCCGATGGTTGAACTGTGACACTGGGCGGCAGTTGGCTCTGAGCTGGCATTGGAACAGTCACCTCTTGCTGCACTGGATGCTGAGCTGGGGTCTCCTGTGTGGCTGGAGAAGATTCAGCCTCATTTGTGGATTCTGGAGTTATGGTAAGTTCCAGGTCCAAAGGTTGAACTGCGAACTCCGTCAACTGAGACTGAACTTGCTCTGGATTTGGAAGCGTCACCTCAGGGGGTTTGGGGCGAAGAGCTGTAGAGGATTCAGCTTCTACAGTAGGCTCTGGAGTTACAGTAGGCTCCGGGTTAAGAGGCTGAACTGTGATGCTGGGCAGTGTTGGATTCTGAGCTTGATACTGGCCTGGAGTTGAATCAGCCACAACCTCCTTAGGTGGCTTTACAGGCTGAGGTGGTAGCTCCTGCATGGTTGGAGAAGGTTCTTCCTCCTTGGTAGGCTCTGGCCTTATGGTCAGTTCAAGGTCCAAAGGTTGAACTGTGACCTCAGTCAAGGTTGGATGTTGAACTTGAACCTGCTCTGGATTAGGAATTGTCGCCTCCAGGGGTGTAGGTTCTGGAGTTATGGTAGGCTTCTGGGCCAAAGGTTTGACTGTGGCACTGGTTAAGTTTGAATGATGAGTCTGATCCTGTCCTGATGTTGAAACTGTCACCTCATAAAGCATTGGAGTTTGTGCTACAACTTCTGTAGGTGGCACTGGAGGCTGAGATGGGGTGCCCTGCAGGGCTGGAGAAGGTTCTGTCTCTTTAAGGGGTGGGGCTGGGAACTCCTCTTGGTTTGGAGAAGACCCTACATTCTGAGGGGGCCGTAGAAGCTGAGGAAGGGTCCCCTGAGGGGCTGGAAGTGGTTCCATCTTTGCAGGGGATTCTGATGTCTGAGTCTGAAGCACCTGCTGTGTGGGAGAAGACACCACCTCCTTGGGGGGCTTGAGAGATACAGTTGAGCTCCCCTGGGGAACCGGAGACTGAGCTGGGTGTCCCCCCTGGGCTAACGGAAGCTCTATCCCCCCAGGGGGATCTGGAGTATGAGCAGAGTTCTCCAGCTGCACTGGAGAATGTTCAAGCTCTTTAGTGGGGCCTGGAGTTAGGGCAACTGCCAGATCCACGGATTTTGCAGTGATATGAGGCAACACTAGACCCAGAGGTGAGTCTGTTACCTCATTCTCTACTAAAGATTGAGTAGCAGCATCGTCGGTGTCCTTTGGAGGCTGAGCTGGTTGCTCATGCTGGGCCACAAAAAGTTCATTTTCAGAGGCAGTCAGTGGCTGATTTGAAACCTCTTGCTGGACTGACAAAGGTTTTAACTGCCCAGGGGACACTGTAGACTGAGCTAAGGTTTCCTTTTGGGGTGGAGACGTTTTGACCTTATTAGTGAATGCTGGAGTGATGGTGAGTGCAAGATCCACAGGTTTGATAGTGGCGCTGGGCCACTGCAGAAGCTGACCTAGAGAAGAAACTGTTGTCACATGATGTTCTGGAGAGATAACTATAATTTCATTAGATAGCTCTGGACGCTGAGCTGTGGCCTCCTGCTGGGGTGGAGAAGGTACAATCTCATGAGCCTGAGGATCCTGAGCTGGGGTCTCCTGTTGTTCTGAAGGTGTAATTTGGGTAACAGCTTCTGGAGATGGGACTGGAGCTGGCACTTGAATTGGCAAAGGTTCAACTTCCTCAGGCAACTGTGAAAGCAGCGTGGGGGCCTCTGGCGGGGATGCAGAAAATTCTGCATTAGTAAGGGGCACTGAGGACTGAGCCAAAGGTATCTGCTGACTTGGAGAAAGTCCTGCCACTGGAGTGGGTTCTGTGGTTATGGTAAGCTCTAGATCTGCAGGTTTGACAGTGATATTGGATATGCCTGAATGTTGACCAGGTTGCTCCACCAGGGTTGCAGCAGATTCTGTCTCCACTGGAGACAGAGCTAGGGTCTCCTGCTGGGTGGGAAAAGATTCAGCCTCATTAGGGGACTCTGGAGACGGAGCAGCATCTTCCTCCTGGACTGGAGAAGATTCAGCTACTCCAAAAGAGTCTGACAGCTGAGTCAGGGTCTCCTGCTGGGTGAGAGAGGGTTCAACTTCCCCAGTAGGCTCAGAAGGCTGAGTTAGTTGCTCCTGTTCACTTGAAGAAGGCTCCACTTCTTCGGGGGCCTGGCCTGTGGTCTCCTGCTGGCTTGGAAAAGCTTCAACTTCCCCGGTAACCTCAGAAGGCTGAGCCGGTTGCTCCTGCTCACTTGAAAGTTCAACCTCCCCCAGGGTCTCTGGAGGCTTCTGCTGAGTTGCAGGAAATTTAGTTTGCTTAGTGAGCGTAGGAGTGATGGTAAGTCCCAAATCATGAGGTTGAAATGTAACACTGTGCAGGTTTGAATGAACCTGATGTTCAATGCCAGGTCGAACTATTACCTCATCGCTAATTGGAACTTGGAATTCATACTCAGTAGGGAACCCTGGAGCTTGAGTTGGGGTCTCTTGATGGAGTAGAGATGCAGCCGTCTCAGGATGCTTTGCAGGCTGAGATAGATCCTCCGGCTGCACTGGAGGAGTTTCAACCCCATATTGTTGCTCTGGAAACTCAGATGGGGCCTCCTGTTGGGCTGGAAGAGGTTCTAACCCCTCAAAGTGCTCTGGAGGCTGAGATAGGATCTCCTGCTGAACTGGAGAAGGTTCCACCTCTTTAGTGACCTCTGGAGTCAAGGTAAGCACCAGATCCAGAGGTTTAACAGTGACATTGTGCAAGTGTGACTGCTGAACTTTATGATGCTCTACTGGTCCAGCTACAGTCTCCTTAGGTGTCTCCAAAGGCTGGGCTAGTGCCTCCTGAGGGCTTGAGGTTTCCACTTCCTTGGGTGCCTCTGAAGACTGAGACAGAGCCTCCTGCTGAAGTAGAGGTAGTTCTACCTCTTCAGTGGGCTCCAGATGCTGAGCCTGGGCCTCCTCCTGGGATGAAAAAGATTCAGCCTCCTCAGGCATCTCTTCTTGGGATAAAGATTCCAACTGCTCAGTGGGCGATGGTCGGCGAGTGTGGTGCACCTGCTGAGATGAAGAAATTTCAGCCTCAGGGGGCTCTGGAGGTTGATCTGGGCTCCCCAGAAAATCCGTAGGTAGGCTCTCCTCAGGATAAAAGGCATCCATACTGGAATCTAAATAATCATCCTGCAGTTCTTCTAGACCCTGATTTTTTTTTCCAAGTTGTCTTGTAGTTCCAACAACAACTTTGGCAAGAGGTCGATGCTTAACAAGATCTTTCTTCAGGTTTGAAGGTGAAACAATAAACTTCGTTGGTTTTGAGCTCTTACTACCTAGAGGTGGAACAAGTATTTCAAATGATTGGTGATTTTCAGCCTGATCTATAGTTTTAGTCTTACTTTTGTGTTGAGGAGGCAGAACCAAGGCTTGATTCTGATCCCAATCTAGCACTGGAACTGCTACTGGGAGCTTTTGATGCTGGGTTAGCTTGTCATCCAGATCCTCGTGTAGAATAGCAAACTTATCTGGCTCTGCCAACAGCTCTCCGGCTGAATCCGAGTCTAGGTATGGAACCAGAGTCTCACTCAAATCCTCATGAGGCAGGGCCAACATGTGGTCTGGAGAGGAGGAAGTCAAGTAATTAAAGCCCCCCGGCTCTGCCAGGGGTGTGAGTGCATGGGGCAATTCGGGCAGGAGGTCAGAGGAGTGTGAAGACCAGGGCTCAGTCAGCCCTGGGGGGTCCGAGGTCAACTGGACAGGGCCCTGGGCCCACTCCAGAGGCTGAGCTGCCTGAACCAAAAGCCACAACGGTTGCCAGGTAAGGAGGAGCCAGCGGCGCAGCGGGGACATGACATGCGGAGGCTCCCGGGCGCAGCGACCCAGGCCAGTGGGGCGCCGGCGCCGCCCCTGAGCGGGAGCCGAACCGTTATGTGAGCCCGCAACGAGCGCGCACCGTTAGCAACCGCGCGCCCCTCCCCCGCCCCGCGTCCAGCCCTTTAGTTACGACACCTTTAGTTACGACACCTTTATTAGGTTCGAACCAATCTGCGCCATCTGAGTGCGCCTTTTTCCCAGAGTCACCAGGGCGCAAACCAAGCCGTCCTTCCTCTCGCACAGTGACCTCCGGTCGGGCCCTCTCCCCAGCCTACCCCAGCCCCTCCCTGGCTCTGCGCAACCAGGCAGGATTTGGGCTGCAGACGTAAATGGCCCTGGACGCTGACAGCCCAGGGGTTGGGGGAGGAGTGGAAGGGGATGCAGAGCTTCCCAAGGAAGCCCCAGAGGCCAAGCATTCTGGGAAATTCAGAAGTGCTAGTCCAGTTCTGGCACTGTGAACTCTTGCTCCTCAAAGCTGAAGTCTGAGAGGCATTCTTCCTCCCCTTGGCCACACGGCTTCCGGGAAAAGCAGCTGACCTGCAAAATGAGCAGGGCTAGTTAGGCTGGCGGGAGGGGAACACACCTTATAATTTTTAAGTTATTAAAAAATGTTGCTCTTTCCTCTAAACTTTCAGTACCCAAGTCTGGTCATTAATTCACCACTTTGCTGTTAAGGGTTACCACCAAATCAGTGATGACTTTGAAATTTCTGTAGGAGAGGCTTTGGGCAAGTGAGCAAGTCATTCTGGGAAAGAATGTCTAACCAAGTGAATGGCCCTTTACATTACCATGGGAAAACTTGCCCCATCCCACCTCGTTTCAACACAGCCATTAATCTACAAAAATTGCAGTGTCACTTTATAGAGTCCTGCTCTGTGTACACACCTGGACAAAACACTGAAGATGTTAAAAGTCAGCCTGTTTTAGTAATTTTCTTGAAATACTGTAACTAAGCACACAGTTTACTTTCTTCACAGTCCTTTTAAATAATGTAGTCCTTTTTGTTTGGCAAGACCTCTAACATTTAAACTCCAAAAGAAAAGCTTTACTGGGGTTCAGCCCCGATTGGATCCAGGGGTTCCCTCGGGAGGACGGCATCGGTGACTGAGAGAAATAAAGAAAGAGATAAGGAAAGAATTTTTCAGTTAAGAAAATAGAGGAGAGAAAAGAGGCTGATATTCCTTGGTTTATGCAGAAAGCCAATAAAGCCCCAGCATGGGACTTGCCCTGTTCACGTAGGCCGCAGGCGCCCTCTCGAATAGCTGAAGGTGCCCCACCTTAGGCACCTTCTCGAGTGGGTCTTAGAAGCCCAGGCAGGAAAGTGAACGCAGAGGGCCCCTGCACTCCAGGGAATCAGCCTGAAAAGGAAAGAGAAAGAACCACACGGGGAGACCAAGCTTTGGTGAGCAAGGCCCACACTTTATTTTCCAAAGTAGTTTTTATACCTTAAGTTGTGCATAGAGGATAATGTGGGGGAGGGGGGCGGGTAGAGTCATGCAAGGTCAGCAGTCCTTGATCCTTATCGAAGCCAGGCTTTCTTTCTGCAAACTTATCATATGCAAAAGCTTTTAGGTGCTTTACATCATCTTCTGGTCAGGAGACCTGTTAACATTTTATGACCCTTTCTTCAGAAAACTTATTTTTCTCTAAAGGTGATTATTCTAAGTCAGGCGCCACCCTCTGAAAGCATTAGATAAAGTTGCATTCCTATAGGGCAAAAGTGTGGTGGGCTATAACAAGAAAAGAATTAACTCAAGGGTCCAAGGTTACAAACATTAAAGCTACTACTTATATTTCTATATACCAACTATATTAATCAGTACACTCCCAGGGACACAGTAGGTAAGGGATATGGAAACTTGGCAGCAAGCATTAGCTCAACAAAGAAATCCTCTACTAGTTCTATTCTAACGATTTTAACTCTCTGAGAAGCTCTGCATTGTTAGAATATCTTAAGCTTCCTGTGCCTCTCGTGGCTGGGAGGCTGTGAACAATCACAAGCATAGCTGCAAGAGTCCAAACAAACGTGTCAGGCAAGCTAGAAAGTCATCAGAGGGGTTTGAATTGAAACACTCCTATAATGCCCAGGAGACTTATTAACTAGAATTTTAAGTTGATTTTCTTATAGAGAAAGGTGGTTGGGGATAGCCCCCTGTTAATGTCAGAAGAGTTGGTGAAAGTCGTGAAATAGTAAAACAGACAAATTTTGGTTTTGGGGTAGATGCTCGGGCAGGTCCAGTGGGGCCCCTTGAGCCCTGACTTGCCTTTGTATATCAGGCCTCTCGGCATGACCTTTGTCATGGGTGGGAACTCCCGTGCTGGCTCCTGGCAGAGCTTCATCTTATTCCCACTGTCCAACCTAATGCTTTTTAAATGGAACTGATTCAAAGATTGGCCTCATTTGGGAACGGATTTGTTTTTATAATCAGGTTTCCAAAATCTTTAGCATCAATACCGAATCCTTTCCTCTCTCATTTCATAGGAAGTTAGCCTTCTAAAAGCCCAAACTTGGGTATGTTTGAAGTTTCCTTGACTTATTTGATTTAAATTGAATTAAAATAATTATTTTGTAAAGAAAAAACTTTCAAAATTTTTGTTTTTCAGGATATAACCACCTTTTCTTTCTCTACTTTCTTCTCTTCAAAACACACTTTGCAACATTGGGGTGGGTTAAATAATCAGAAATCTAGCCCCAAATTAAGTTCTCAATGACATGAAACACATTTTTTGCTCTTTTTTTTAAAATCCTATATGCAGTACATTAATGTTTTCTTTTAGAAATTACTTTGACAACTTAATCCCTGATTTGAGGCATTCATATAACTGGTTTACAGAAAGGTCCTTCAGCAAAATATTTCACACAAAATACATATGAAATCTGGGTAGAACACCTTATTTGAAAGGCATTAATACAGTTTTCACACACTGTAGCATAATCACAACAAATTAAAGCCATAATTACTTTGTTCCCAAATGCCCACAATTCTGTTTGAGGGGAGTTCTAAGAGGCCTGTGTCTTCTCCTGTGTCCACAACTGTACAAGTACCTCATGGTCCTCAACCCTGCTCTCCAAATTTAAATAAGGGGTCAGAGAGAAGGCTCAGACATCAGGAAAATTCCTAGAAACTTCCTGCCTCAAAAGCAGTTTCAGAGTTTATCATTTCCCTAAGGATGATGGAGCTGAGCAGACATAGACATGCCAAGAATCTTCTGGCTGTTTTGAATTATGGCTACCCTGGCTTTGAATCCCTTCAGTCTTTCTCTCCACATACTTGAATTAAATCCTGTAGTTCCTCTTCAGTTCTAGCATCTGTGACCTCTTCACAGGATCTATACGCCACAGCTATTTTACCACTTTCTGAAATAGAGTTAACAAATATCAATTCAGAAATTTTGTTCCAAAACTTCCTGTGCACAATGGTAGCATCCAATAATTAGACATTCTTTTTATTTCTAAAAGCAGAAAACAAGAGCATTTTCCTAGCAGTTCCCTCATTCGACACATATCATTACTATTTGTGAAAAAATATGTAAGAGAAGTATCAATTTTGGTTCAAAAACCTTTATGATCTTAGAAGTAAGAACTAAGGAATGATGTAGTAAAAGCTGTGGAAACAAAACAGTTCAATCACAATATGATTCAATAGGAAGGCATTAAGGAGGGGTCAAAGTGAGTTCAAACCGGGGATAGATACCACTGGACTATACAGGAAATGTCATATTAGAAGCGAGGCAAGTGTCTACTACTTGGGACCAAAATTCTACCAGATACAATGAACAAAGCTTTGGAGAGAATTTTACTGGCCTATGTACCTTTTGGACTACACAGCTTCCCTCAAGGCAAACTACAGCCACCAGGCTTTTCAGTTTAAGGAATTCTGAGTGCATATAAGGAACACCATTTGCATATTCAGTTCAGTTCAGTTCAGTCGCTCAGTCATGTCCGACTCTTTGCAACCCCATGAACCGCAGCACACCAGGCCTCCCTGTCCATCACCAACTCCCAGAGTTCACTCAAACTCACGTCCATTGAGTCGGTGATGCCATCCAGCCATCTCATCCTCTGTTGTCCCCTTCTCCTCCTGCCCCCAATCCCTCCCAGCATCAGAGTCTTTTCCAATGAGTCAACTCTTCACATCAGGTGGCCAAAGTACTGGAGTTTCAGCTTTAGCATCATTCCTTCCCAAGAACACCCAGGACTGATCTCCTTTAGAATGGACTGGTTGGATCTCCTTGCAGTCCAAGGGACTCACAAGAGTCTTCTCCAACACCACAGTTCAAAAGCATCAATTCTTTGGCGCTCAGCTTTCTTCACAGTCCAACTCTCACATCCATACATGACCACTGGAAAAACCATAGCCTTGACTAGATGGACCTTTGTTGGCAAAGTAATGTCTTTGCTTTTGAATATGCTATCTAGGCTGGTCATAGTTTTCCTTCCAAGGAGTAAGCGTCTTTTACTTTCATGGTTGCAATCACCATCTGCAGTGATTTCGGAGCCCCCCAAAATAAAGTCTGACACTGTTTCCACTGTTTCCCCATCTATTTCCCATGAAGTGATGGGACCAGATGCCATGATCTTAGTTTTCTGAATGTTGAGCTTTAAGCCAACTTTTTCACTCTCCTCTTTTACTTTCATCAAGAAGCTTTTGAGTTCCTCTTCACTTTCTGCCATAAGGGTGGTGTCATCTGCATATCTGAGGTTATTGATATTTCTCCCGGCAATCTTGATTCCAGCTTGAGCTTCTTCCAGCCCAGCATTTCTCATGATGTACTCTGCATATAAGTTAACTAAGCAGGGTGACAATATATAGCCTTGATGTACTCCTTTTCCTATTTGGAACCAGTCTGTTGTTCCATGTCCAGTTCTAACTCTAACCCCTGAGCAAACAACCTAGACAGTTAGTTTGGTTCTCAAAGGTTGTTACTGGAATTGACAGATGGAGATTCTGCCTGGTGACCAGGGAAGTCAAACTTCACTGGAACAACTGCCCAGGCCGGAAGGCTGACACCAGTCCAAGGCCAACTCTGACAAGCAAATAAGGTCTCTGACAAGCAAATAAGGTCTCTGACAACTTAGCTAGCATTTCTCAGTCCCTAAGCCTGCAGGGCTGTGAAACAGGGGAGCAATTCTGTTCCAGGGATATACCAACCATGAACTTTCCTTTGGGCACAGCCTGTGACATTCTCACCCTATATAACTCAATAGGGTACATAATCAATCTATTCAATAGCATGATCACACTCAAGGCTCACAAAAAATGTATATATAAGAATCGTATTCACCCAATATATCAGAAATGAAAACTGAAACTGATTCCAAAAACATAATTTAATCAACTCTTCAATAAAATGACGATAATAATAATAGCCAAAATATTTTGTGTTTACTATGTTCCAGGCATGGTTCTAAGACTTTACATTCATCATCTTACAATATCCCCCACAAGGTAAGCTGAAATACTAACCCTACTTATAGATAAAGAAATTGCAGCTTAGAGATATTTAATACCTTCAAATCTCTCTGGCTAGAAAACCTAAAATTGCAACAACAACAAAAATCTAAGAGACAAAGTCAGGACTCAAACACAGGTGTCCAAGGCTTATAGTCACTATACTATTCTGTATGATACGTCAGCAATCGAGAAACAAGAACCGGATCAAACACTTTCTATATGAACTGAGGCAAGTCAGTCTACATCTAAACAGTGGGGACAATAATATTTGTGTCATTTTTCTCATAAACGCCACAAAGAACAAATTTGAGACTGTTGTTGTGAAAGCATTTGGTAAATGAAAGAATATGTAGTGTTTTATTTATTTTTAAACATTCTTTTTTTTACTTTTTATTTACCTATTTACTTGGCTGTGCCAGGTCTTAGCTGTGACATGCAGAATCTTTAGTTGTGGCATGTGGGAGCCACATGCTACTTCACTGATGAGAGATCAAACCCAGGCCCCCTGTATTGGGAGCACAGGGTCTTAGCCACTAGACCACCAGGGAAATCCCTATGTTGTGTTTTAGATAACCATTATTTTCATCCAAATAACTTTTCAAATAAGTTTAATTGCTCATTGAAACTGAAGTACTTTAAGGAGAATCAAAAAAAGTCTTACCTAAAACCACAATCTGCAGTTTCTGGAATGCATCCGTCATAGCCTTCTGAATAGCAAGCTTCTGGGTTTTCTTCCTTTTCATAAGGAGTGATAATGGCCCTAAATCCAACCAAAACAAATGAATTTAAAATGCTTATCTGGATAACTGATTTCTAGGTTATATGTTTAAAAATTTAAAAATGCACCTGTGATTCTTAGATCATTATCTTAGTGATTAAGGGTGAACACAACACTAGGGTATGGTTGAATGACTACGATGCAGTTATATTCTGGCAGGGCAGGTTTTCCCTGCTCACATCTATTCTTGAAGTTCCTGAAATACTGGATGGGAGATGCAAACCAAGAACATGACACAAATCTCTCATTTCTCACAGATTCCACATGGACAAGCTACAGCCATGCTCCTGCAGACTCCTGCGTTGAGAGGGCTGGATTCACACAGTGAGACAGATGCTCTGGCCTCTCCCCAGGCATCACTCTTAGGTGGATGGTGGGGCCTCCTCCACTCCCTTTGCTAACAGCCCTACTTCTGACTGAAGCCCAAGTGCTATGGGAATCCATACCAATGGGAATCCCCTTTCCAGGGATCTACATTTGACTTTCTCCACTCAAGCCCTTCCATAGGAGGCAAAGGACTGAACCTTTACACAAGAGTTTATTTAAATCTTTAGACAATGATTTTGTTGGGATAACTGAAGGCCACAAGAGATCTGTATTTGAAGGACTATTTTAGCAGAAAACAATTAACCAAAAATGGGAAAAAAAAAAAAAAAAAAAACCACCTTAATTTTCCCTCCTCCCTGGCAGGCAGTCAGTTCTAAAACTCTAAAGTTTAAGGTCCTGTCAGGTATTGCCTAAGTTAAAATCCTATGTGGCAAAGGAGAGAAACTCTGCCCAGGACTTCAGCTGCTTGGCAAAGGTGATGATGTATCTGAAAAGGCGTGTTTCAGAAAGAAAGGAAAACAGACCTTCTTCCAAGTTATCCAAAGGTTCCTCAGCCATGCCAACTCCTGGACTTCTGCACTCATAGGATGGCAACACCACCTCTAAAGCACAGAAGAACTTCAGGCTTTGCCTCTGAAGAGGTGCCACCATATCTTCATTTTCCGTTTCTTCTTCAGGGTCAGAAAGATCCTGAAGCTGTTAGGATTTTGAATTAAAGATTATACTTCAAAATATTCTGTTTTGAAAACTAAAAAACTCCCATCAATCCCAGTTAATAGTTGAGGTGTCATATAGCTTCAAAATCAAGTGAGATTTGCAAATGAATTACTAGGTACAGAGAACTATTTTTTATTATACATCACACAAATACTGGAGAAAATTATGGACACTGCCATTTAAGTCACTGAGATGATCACGAATTCTAGGTGGCATGTCCATGCTCAGATACTTCCACATGGAAGTCTTTTCCATCTCCTCCCTGTAGCCCAGTTCTAGTTTTCTTTCTAAAGTCAAGGAGTTCAATGTTGAAAGGGGCCTGGTTGGTCAAAGAAAATCTAGAGCTTACCTTGATGATCCTTTTTGACCATCCATTGAAACCAAAGTAGTAATTTGCCAATTCTTGGCATCTGGAGCTGTTTAGGGCAAGGGCGTTGTGTTGAACTGCCTTATGTTGGGTGCCAAGACGAATCTAAAGACATAAGAACCCTAAAAATATCACAATCTGACATAGACTTATTTTGAATATACCTGTTTGTCAATACCAGTTTCACATTCTTGTGTTGTTTAGTTGCTGAGTTGTGTCTGACTCTTGTGACCCCATAGACTGTAGCCTTCCAGGTTCCTCTGTCCATAGGATTTCCCAGGCAAGAATACTGGAGTGGGTTGCCATTTCCTCCTCTGGGGGATCTTCCCACCCAGGGAGTTAACCCTCATCTCCTGAATTGCAGCCAGATTCTTTATCACTGAGCCACCTGGGAAACCCCAACCAATTTCAGAGTGGTTGTAAAGATTATATATGACATTTTAAGCAATGAGTTCACAGTGAGCCCTAAATAAGTGTTCTTTATTATTTTTAATAAGTCAGTATTTTTCTGCATCATTTCCAGAACCCCTGATTCATCGGAAGGTTTCCCTGACCTCTGGTGGTGAAAGTGATGATGAAAGCAACCAAGGAAGCCCAGCAGAAGCCTATTATAGGGCTGTGGGTAAGCAAAGGAAGAAAACTTTTAGTCATCTTATCCCCATCTTATCCTGCTTGAGAATATGACCTGAAGGGGAGATAAGGTAGACCTGCCACTGAAGTAGGACCTTAATCTGTAGCACCCCCTCCCCAAGTTACTAACCCCTGTTAGAAGAGGGAATACACATACCTCTATAAATTTTATAAGTAACCAAAAGATTTAGAGATTCATCTACATTAACAAGCTTCTTTGAGAGTATAAATATTTCCAGCATTAACTCTCCAAATAACTTACACAGTATCACATTACTGTGGATTTTTTACATCACTAGCGCTTTGTTAAATGTCTATTTCCATTTTAAACAGGGTGTAGTATATAAATATATTAATAAAAATTCAAATAAAGTCAAAGCATTATTAATTCTTTATTGCTCTGTTTGTGGATCTTCCTCTATCACTAGTTTATGAACTTCTTAAGTGCTGGAAGGAACCATATCTTGTTACCAGGAACAAGCATAATTCTTGGCATATAATAGAGGGCTGAGGGTCTGTTGACTCAGTGAACGAATGAAAGAATGAGTAAATAAGAAAATGAAATTACTTTTTCCAACTGAAGCTGCCTGCTGGGAAGGAGAAATGAAGACTAATTGTTAAATGTTGAATGTCTTGTGGGAGGCTAGGCCCTGTATGGTGAGTCATAATTCAGCTGTCCTGGACAATAAGGAAGCCTCAGAAGAGCTCTGAGCGTAGTAGAGACAGTCTACATCTGGGATAACTTTGCCACAGTTCTCACTGGCAAACAACATATAATTAAACTAGGAAACAACTGGGAGGGGGGTAAAAACTCAAGGTTCTGCATTACATAAAGAAATCTAATATGAATGCCCTTTCCTCTCAACTGTATAGTGACTTATAGAATATTTTCTTCATTTCTCTATCAGTGATGGGTTTTATGGTCTGCAAATCTCAAAACCTAAGCTTACGGAATGGTCTTAATGGTCAATATAAGAAAAAGAGCTCATTACTCACAACTGATACCAAGTAATCGTTTCATAATCTTTCCAGTAATATCTAAGTGGGTACATGAAATGGTCGCAGCCAGTAGCAGGCAGATCATAGTCTCCAAATTAAAGAATGTCTGACAGGAAATCACTTCAATCATAGTGAGGAGAGCCCAGATTGAAGAGGGTATGAAACAGGGTACAAAAGTGGGAAGTACTGTACCTAGAGTCACGTCTGAGGAGAGTTTTCAGATTCAATCAAGGTTAAACCAGTGAGGAAAGAAATATGGGTAAGAATAGGCAGCAAGGTCAGTGGGAAGTAGCCAGATCAAAAAACCAACCACAGGGTCTTCCCTGGTGATCCAGTGGTTAAGACTCCACTGTGCAAAGCAGGGGACGTGGGTTCAATCCTTGGTCAGGGAATTAAGATCCCACACGCCCCGGCGCCACAACTAAGACTTGACCCAGCCAAACAAATAAATAAATATTTTTAAAAAGAAGAAGCAGCCAACCAGAGGAGACATACAGTTATAAAGTGAAAGGCTTGGGAAATCTAAGCCTTACTCACTTATTCAGAGGAATTGAAAAAATCCTTGGAAAAGGAATGGTGGCTGAGTGGAGGGATATAATGAAATTTTCATTCTGGGGCTCTGGGGAAGTAAAACTGGCTGGCATGTTACTATGGAGCCATATTATTAGAATAATCATGCACTAAAGAATATTTTAACCATTTTCTGGAAACTGAAGGGAGTTCTGAATAGGCAGTTTGAGAATGATGATGATGATGATAAAGCATCCTTTATGTTACAACTGACTAAAGACTTTGTCAAGCTCACATATTTAAAATTCATATAAAACTATAAAGAACTCTTGTGAAGATTTAAATTAAGGGGCAGCATGAAATGACATGGGGTTTAACATCAGTAAGTTTGGGTTTGACCTCTAGTTTCCATATTTATTGTCATGAACCTTAAGTAAGTCAGTTAACCATCCTGAGTTCGAGTTTCTTTAAAAAAGAAGAGAAAAGAAATGGGGCTGAGGGGAAGAAATGGGGAGCTGTGGGGGGCGGTAAGTGGAGCAATGCATCTCAAAGCATTCTGTAAATGCTTTGAGTGCTTTACAAACGTTGGCCTATTCGTTTTAAATTCAGCACTTCATCCCAGCGGAGCGAGGAATTCCACATTTGGACCCACCTTCACTGGAGATTTCTGGAAAAGCTGCTTCTGGTTGCATGCCTTTTGGGCTCTGTGAGCATCCCTCGCTGAATAAAACTTGATGACGGCATAAAATCCAGGACCGGCCACGGCTGCGTTTGGGAAGACTCGGACCGAATACAGAAGGCCGAACTGGGAGAAGACTGTGAACAGAGAATGCTGTAGGGTGGTCCCACGCTAAGTAAGAGCAGGAAATTTCAAGCCCAGGAAACAAAATTGCCCATTCCCTTATATTCCCCCCAGCCCTTCGCCACAGGCGACGGTGGTGAGCCTCCAACTCCAAACACTTCTCATTTCACAAACAAGTTTCCCTCTGAACTGCTAAGCTTCGAGAAGCATTAGGAGGCAGTGTGAGGCCTGCTGGGAGCTCTCTCTCAAAAATCTGTAAGGACGAGTTGACTGCTCCGGTCGGCTCTAGAGCTAAGATTCCTCTCAGCAAAGACCACAGGCGGGCTAGGTGCTGAAGCAGCGCCCCCGGGGCTCCCAATTACTAGGACGCGAGGCGACTTTCTCCATCCCTCCCTCCACCCCGGCCTGGCTCACTTGCAAGGCCTCGGCCGTGGGTCCAGAGCTCAGTTCCCACACAAGCAAGGTTTTGTCACTCCCTGTGGGAACCGCAAAAGGTACCAACTCCGCCATCCTACGGTCACCGCGCGTGCGCGGCTCTAGAGCAAGCCGCACTGCGCCTGCGCACGGCGCGCCCGCGCTTTTTTAAAAGGAGCGCGTGAGGGGGCGGGGCCAGCTATGGGGGAGTGAGACGAGGGCGGTGCTCGGACCTCTCCTTCGCCCGCCCTCTCCTGGCGGGTCTCCGCCTCTAGTTCCCCTTCCGCAGCTCCGTCGCCGGGGAGACGTTGGAGTTTAGTGAGTCTACACCAGTGTATTTTGTGGATTGAGTCCAAAGCGTTAGTTTACTGGATCGAATGGTGCGGACTTTATAGCAGCTGGCTTCATCTTCAGACTCCCAGGGAAGACTAGAGTACTAAGTGAAAGTGAAGTCGCTCAGTCGTATCCGACTCTTTGCGACCCCATGGACAGTAGCCTACGAGGCTCCGCCGTCCATGGGATTTTCCAGGCAAGAATACTGGAGTGGGCTGCCATTTCCTTCTCCAGGTGATCTTCCCAACCCAGAGATCTAACCGGGGTCTCCTGCATTGCAGACAGACGCTTTACCGTCTGAGCCACCAGGGAAGCCCAGAGTAGCAATGGCACCCCACTCCAGTACTCTTGCCTGGAAAATCCCATGGACGGAGGAGCCTGGTGGGCTGCGGTCCATGGGGTCGCTAAGAGTCGAACACGAGTGAGCGGCTTCATTTTCACTTTTCACTTTCATACATTGGAGAAGGAAATGGCAACCCACTCCAGTGTTCTTGCCTGGAGAATCCCAGGGACGGGGGAGCCTGGTGGGCTGCCGTCTGTGGGGTCGCACAGAGTCGGACACGACTGAAGCGACTTAGCAGCAGCAGCAGTAAATACCCACTGAATTTTAAAATTTTAGATGTCCCGACTCTGTGGGAAATGACCACCAAAGATGCAACACTTGGACTTAAGAGTGTTTGTTTCCATGAGTTTTAAAATATGCAAATCAAGGTATAACTTACTAAAGCCATCAACAGTCTAGTTTGAAATCCTTAAAAAGCTGGTTTCTAGCCCGTTTTCCTAAAGTACCCCCAAATCACCTGCCATATTTCTGTACGCCTACCACGACTTTCTCCACTTCAATATATCAGAACTTTAGCCTCACTCATTACCTACTTCTGAGCTCTTTTACTTCAAAAATAGTTGACCTTAGAGGAATAACTTGCATCTTGATATTGTTTCAAACCAATAACTACAGATTTTATTATCTATTTCATTATTCTTGCATTCATTGTATGTGTCCATTTATTCATTGTATCCATTGTTCACAGATGTCTCTGCTTCTCCAGCTGGATTATGAACACCACATGAACAACAGTTACCATTTATCATCCTTCTTCTTGTACCTAGCACACACTCATAATCTATTAGGTACTCAAATATAGGTGGAATTAATCATGAATAAATTAACACATTCTTTGCACAAGGAATGGTTTAATAATTCCAAAAAAAAAAAAAAAATAGAGAAGCTTCTTTCATCGTGGTCTTCTTGGTTTGCAAATGACAGTCAGGAACCAGGGACCTGGGCCTGGATGGGAACAAGGAGGAAGCCCTAGAAAACCATTTATTCCTGGGGCTCTGGTCAGTTTTATTTGTAAATGGGAAGGGAAGAAAATAACATGAAGTGGAGGCAAGAGGAAGAAGAATTGAAGAATTCCCGAGTGAGGAGAGGAGTTCTGGAATGACTCCACTACAGGCCTGCTCCCTGCCTCATGCCAGGTGACAGCCTGTCATCCAGTAGGAGAGGGGCCGGCCAGCACAGTGCAACCTCCATTTTACCCTATGAAGAGAAAGAAGAGTGGTTCTTGCTCTCTACTTAGCAGCTGCTTCTTAACACCTGACCCAGCGTTACGTGAGTTTTCCATACAGAGCAACGCCCAGAAACCCCTTCATTCCCAGCTCTCTACTGGGTCCTCCTGTGGCCCCTCTGATTCTTCCTTTAATTTCTGTCATCCATAGTGTTTGCTCTTTCCCCCTACTTAGTATACTTCCACATTTTCAAATCCTCACCTCCTTCTGAAGGGGGAGAGCACTTTTTTGCAGGGCTGAGAGTTACTAAAAAAAAAAAAAAAATCCCAGGTGTAACTATTGACTTTCCCTTCAGAAAGGGTCAGCCCTAACAGTCATCAATGCCCCCTCCTCTCTCTCTCTCTTCTTTTGATAAAGTTGCTATGTGCATTCATTAAAAAAAAATATTTATTTGGCTCTGCCGGGTCTTAGTAGTGACATGTGGGATATAGTTCCCTGACAAGGGATTGAACCTGGGCCCCCTGCTTTGGGAGTGTGGAGTCTTAGCCACTGGACCACGAGGGAAGCCCCAGTGCCCCTTATTTTGCATGGTGTTTTTGGAGCATTCAGGCTTCCCTGGTGGCTCAGATGATGAGGAATCCGCCTGCAATGCAGGAGACCCAGGTTCAATCCCTGGGTAGGGAGGATCCCCTGGAGAAGCGAATGGCAAACCACTCTAGTATTCTTGCTTGGAGAATTCCATGGACAGAGCAGCCTGGCGGGCTACAGTGTGTGGGGTTGCAAAGACTTGGACATGACTAACACTTCACTTCACTTTGGAGCATGCAAGGCACTTAACTCCTGTTTTCAGTTTCCGGTAGAGGCAGCCATTTACATTGTTTATATATGTAGTTTGAGGCTTAGAAATGTTAAATAATCAACTCAACATCCACCATAGGTAAGCTGGATCTGCAACACTCATCCAGCTGATGAACAACTCTCTTTTTTATAGAAATGTTGCTGCCAGTTATGGAGAGAGGGTCCCATGGTAGCCATGTTTATGTTGCTTAATTGCTTCCATCCCGACAGCTGAATGGAGGCGGGTCACCAGGTCCAAGTTGAACCTAACAGACCCTCTGTCTGGATTAGGACTGAGCCTCACGGGTCTGTATGGTCATTTAGGACATTAGCCCATAGATTCAGGGCAGACATAGTCTGTCTGGTGGACTGTGGATTAGAGAAAGCTGGTCTGCAGAGGGAGTAGTGAGGCCAAGGCACCAAGAAAAGCAGAAACCTGCCAGGGAAAGTCCCCAGCCCTGCTTCCATCCCTTTCCTGAGGCCTAACTGCCCCCCTCGTGTGGGCCCAGCAAGACACCTTGTCCTCTCAGCATAAATCCACCCCTCCCCACACACACACCCTACTCCCGGCTAGCTAAAGTCATTCTGTTACTGCAACCAAAAGAGTTTTGCTGAATATAGCATCAGAGAAAGAGCTAGATAGATCCCAGCTGCTACTAAGACAGAGTTCCTGCCGCAGCCCCCATTTTTCTAGACTGTAGAGAAAGTCCTGACCTACTGTCCCTTTCTCTGTCACCACATCTTTCTTAAGGCTCTGCCCACTAACTTCGTCCCAAAGTGACCTCCTCACCAGTTCTTCATGCCCCCAGCTCCGGACACAATCTTTTTTGCACAGTTGATAATTGCGAGAAGATTGGGGCTCAGCAGTTCTGAAAGAAAGGGAGAAAGAGAATACCCATGAAAGTGCCAGGGACAGTCCCAAAGACTGGCTCTCCCTGCAAGGCACCTCCCACCCAGAGGCTGAGAACTTCCAGTCGAGGCATGGCCTCCCTCTCAGAGGCCCATCTGGACATCCATACAATGGCTGGTGGAGGTTGGGGGTGGCGGGGGAGTAGGGGCAGGAGGGTCAGGAGGACAGATATTTGAGTGTTACTGCCATACTCTCTAGTGGATGGTGGTTCACCCCAAGTGTGGAGGTTTCTAGGGAAAGAAAAAGGCAAAACAGGCTGCAGAGACCAAAGTGAACTCCTGCCTAGGGAGCGAGGCTCTTCAGGTGAAGAGCCGAGGGCCATTCATCAGAGTTCAAAGGAGGAGATGAGGTCTCCTCCTCATCACAGAGTCATGGACCTGTGGAATCTTCTGGACTAGCCCTGAGGTGGGGACTTTGCACTTGACCTTCGGTCAGACCATTAGGCAAAGACAGCACTATTTGCTGGCAAGAGCTGAGCCTTCAGGGCCATTAGTGTGGCATCTGGCACTGGTTCTATGAGCCTCAGTTTGCTCATCTGTAAAGTGGGGATCATATTAGTCTCTATCACATAGCAAGTTGGGTAAATGAGCCATGTGTGCAAAGTACTGAGTATGTAATACACTCAATAAATGTTGGCTGCTGTACTGCTCTGCTCTACTGACTGTGCAGAGCCTTTCTGCATCCTGAAAGCACCCTGCAGAACCTCTTGTGGGCATCCAGGAACACAGTCTAACCCCCTGCTCAGTAAGGAATTCCCTGATTCCTTGAGCCATCCCTCTGGGGGCGTTCCCAGGCTGTGCATGGGAAGGGAAGTCCCGTGAGTAGAGGCTGGTCATCTCTCTCACCTCTCCCACCCTGGGGCCCTTGCCAGACCTTGACAGTCCACTTGGCAATTGTTTTCCGTGTGACTCTGGTAATCGTTGCACCAGTAGTGGCTGTTGATCTGGAAGATGCCATAGTCAAAGCTGCCATCTGTGTTTTCATTTACCTTTGTTATGTTGAAATCACTCTCTACGAAAGCCAGGCACAGCCCTTAGAACAGGGAGAAGAGGGTTTTCAGAGGGGGTGGCCAAGCTGAGGGAGAAGGAAGATGGAGGAGAAAGGGATGAGGAATCGGAAGAAAGGAGCAAGGACTGAGAGGCTAGATGGGGCTGGCAGGCCAGAAACATCCATCAGCTTCTCCTCTCATTTTTCAGTCCGTTCAGCCAGCCACCCATCAGTACAACCACTCATGCATCCATCTGTCCATCCATCCTTTCTGCACTTAATGATCACCTGCTGTGTGCCAGAAACTGTGCAAAGCTCAGAGAGGGACATTTAGCTGGGTCAAATGCAGATACTGCCTTCAAGGAGCCTATAGAGTAAGAATGAAACTATGGACCTAAAAAACCCACAAGGCAAAATAAAAGGAGAGAGTGTTGTAAGGCAGATATGCACAAATTCTGGGCCAAAAGGAGCTATCTCTATTGAGGAGCGGGATAGAGCCTTTGCACAGGCTGTTCGCTCTGCCTGGAATGCTCTTCCTCCAGATGTTTGGGGGACTGGATCCTTTTTTCTATTCAGCACTTCTCAAAGTCACCTCCTCAGAGAGGCCTTCCTTGACTTCCCCTTCTACAACAGTGTCACCCATCACCCCCCCTGACTTATTCTTCTGCATAGCATTATCACCACCAGGAAGCACTTCATGTATCTGTGTGTATGTTTCTTGCTGCCTCTTCCCCTAGGATGTGAATACTGTAAGAAAAGGAGCTATGTTGAAGTCTGCACCCCCAGCACCTAAAATCATTCCTGGGACATAGTAAGTGCTCAGTTAATAATGGTTGAACAAATATGGAATGTTGGGAAAGACTTCTTGAAAAGGGCTGCTTTGTTCACTTGACTTTGAAAAAACAAATAAGAGAAGAAAGAAAGACGGCCACTGAGGGCACGACCATGGGAGGAGGAAGGAGGAGGGAGTGAGAAAATGTCACTCACAGTCAGTCAGGGAGTAGCCCTCAAACCCATCCAAGTCCTCCTGGTGCAGCACCTTGGCCAAGTCACAGCGGCCAATGAGGCTGGCTTGATTCACAGCAACGAGGCAGCTGGCCAACGAGATGAGCAGTGGGCTTGTCATCCTTGGAGGGGAGGAGGCACGGTGGAGGGTGAGAGGTGGAGGGCCTGTGGGTCCTGGAGTCTCCCAGACTGCCTGCTGGTCTTCTCCTGGGGAATCTGGAGAGGGCAGCCAAATGTCCTCACTCACTCACTGCTCCCCTCCTGGCTATTTCTCTTTCCTTTCATGTATTATTCTATAAACACTTTTTTTTTTTTTTTGGTCTCCTGTTTGGTTTTTTATTCCCAATTTAAAATTAACAGAGCTGGGGCATGTCAAATAGACATGTGAGCTGGCCTAAAGGGGTACCCACTAGCCAAATCTGGAATAACATTTTTGAGGTAACAACTTTACTGAGATATAATTGACAATATATAATTCATACACTATACACTTAATTCAGTCAAAGTGTGTAATTCAATCATTTTCAGATCGCAGAAAATCATTTTCAGAATGCAGTTCTGTGTGACTATCACCACAGTCAACTTTATACTGTTTTCATCGACCCAAAAAGAAACCTCATATCCATTAGTTGTGACTCCCTGTTCCACTTCCCTCCAGACTCTGGCAACCACTAACCTACTTTCTGGGCTTCCCAGGTGGAGCTAGTGGTAAAGAACCTGCCTGCCAATGCAGGAGACATAAAAGATGCAAGTTCGATCCCTGGGTGGGGAAGATCCCCTGGAGGAGGGCATGGCAACGCACTCCAGTACTCTTTGCCTGGAGAATCCCATGGACAGAG
Organism: Bos indicus x Bos taurus; assembly: GCF_003369695.1. Taxonomy (NCBI): domain Eukaryota; kingdom Metazoa; phylum Chordata; class Mammalia; order Artiodactyla; family Bovidae; genus Bos; species Bos indicus x Bos taurus. The sequence goes on from NC_040094.1 coordinate 46,283,054, forward strand.
GAGCCTGATGGGCTACAGTCCAGAGGGTCTCAAAGAGTGGGACACAACTGAAGTGACTTAGCATGCATGCATGCAATCTTTTTATTTCTATAGATTTGCCTGTTCTGAGCATTTCATATATATGAAGTCATACGATATCTGGTCTTTTGCATTTGACATCTTTCACTTAACATAATGTTTTCAAGGTTCATCCATATCATAGCATGTACCAGTATTTATTCCTTTTTCATGGCTGAATACCCTGGAGAAGGAAATGGAGGCCCACTCCAGTATTCTTGCCTGGAGAATCCTGTGGATGGAGGAGCCTGGCAGGGCTACCGTCAGTCCATGGGGTCACAAGAGTTGGGCATGACTGAGTGACTAAACCATGGCTGAATAATATTACATTGTATGGATATATCACAATTTGTTTATGTATTCATCAGTTTGTGGACATTTGAGTTGTTTCTATTTTTCAGTTGTTAGGAATAATGCTCCTGTGAACATTCATGTACAAGTTTTTGTGGACAAATATCTACATTCCTATGGATATATACCAAACAGTGGGTCACATGGTGACTTAAAGTGTAAACTTTTGAGGAATTGCTAAACCTCCAAAGTGGCTGTACCAATTTACATTCCAATTAACCATGTATGAAGATTCCAGCTTCTCCACATCCTCACCAATACAGTTATTAACTGTCTTTTTGAGCAAAGCTATCCTAATGGGTGTGAAGTGGTATCACATTGTGGTTTTGATTTGCATTTGCTTGATGGCTAATAATGTTGATTGTCTTTTCACATGCTCATTGGCCATTTGTATGACTTTGGCAAAATGTCTTTTCATATCCTTTGCCTACTTTTTCAGTTGGGTTTTTTGTCTTTTCATTATTGAGTGGTAAGTGTTCTTTATATATTCTGAACCTTATCAGATATGTAATTTGCAAATATTTCCTCACATTCTATGGGTCACTTTTCACTCTCTTGACAGTGTTTCTTGGAAACACAAAAGTCTTAAATTTTGATGAAGACTGATTTATGTATTTTTTTCTTTTGTTGCATGTGCTTTGGTATCATATCTGTGAAACCAATGAATAACGGATTCCATGATAATCTAGAACAATTTGGCCATCAAAATAAATGATAATTATTATCTGTGATAACTTTCACTCTATCAAATGATGATAACCCATTGAGTGAGATAGGAATCCATGAGTTCATAACAGTAATAGATAGACAAATAGGTTCATAATGGGGATCAAGGGGCGGGGGCTCTTTCTGACAAGAAAATGCTGACTGATAAATGCGGAGGTAGGCATAAAGTTGAAAAATCACCATCCTGAAACCATCATAGATTGATCTGAGCAAGAAAGAATCAACAGTGGGTGCTAAATCAGAGGGAGTGGGAAGCTTAGTGAAGAACTGAGTAGGTTCATGGTCCTAACGTGTCTCCCCACAGATTGCATCTTAGTTGCATGAGAAAAACAGTCGAAAAACAGTGGAGAAACCAGACAGCATTTTGACTTCAGTCACATTGAGTGAAGTAAGTCAGAGAAGGAGAAGTATCTTATGATACCCGTTATATGCAGAATCTAAAAAGAAATGATAAAAATGAACTTATTTACAAAACAGATACAGATTCACAGACTTAAAGAAAGAACTTATGGTTACCAGGGGGGAAGGATGGGGGTGGGATGCGGAAAGGGATAATTAGGGAAGATGAGATGAACATATACATACATACACACTGCTATATTTAAAATGGATAACCATCAAAGACCTACTGTATAGCACAGGGAACTCTGCTCAATGTAATCTGGACAAGAGGGGAATCTGGGGGAGAATGGATACATGTCCCTTTGCTGGAAATGGAGAGGAGGAAGGGAAAACGTCTTGCCCTGTGATCATACTGCTGCTGTCTTATTTAGACCCTAAGTCGTGTTCAACTCTTTGCAACCCTATGGACTTAGCCCATCAGGCTCCTTCATCCATGGGGTTTCCCAGGCAAGAATACTGGAGTGGCTTGTCCTTTTCTCCTCCAGGGGCTCTTCCTGACTCAGGAATAGAACCCATGTCTCCTGCATTGGCAGGCGGATTCTTGACCACTACACCACCTAGGAAGCCTCGTGTATGTGTGTGGGTTTCCTTAACTAGGTGTATGTTCCTGAAGGTTCCTCCATCCACTGGCTTCATGAGTCTGGCAGTTTCTTGGACAAGATGGCTACCTTGACAGTCTGTCTCCTCACGAATGTTTTATTCTGTCTCCTGATACTCACTCCTTAGCAGCCTGAGCTTGGGACCATTCTTTTGCTTCTCTCTCCCACCCTACAGTTGCCAGATTTAGTAAATAAAATCACAGCATGTCCCATTATGTTAGAATTTCAAACAAATAATGGCTATTTTTTTGGTATAAGTGTGTCTCATACAACCTTACTTGGCCCTGACTCAGTAGGATCCTTCAGAGACAGATATCACTGAGCTTTGGAAAGCAGGGAGCTCCATCTCTGCCCCTGAAAGCCCCTCTTGGGGTTCTCCAGGGAAGACAGTGGTTCGGGCAGGTACACCCCAACCCCCCCTCCCGAAGCTTACCTCTCTCCTATCCCTCGCTGACCCCAGGTCCCAGCCTGCCCAGGGCTTTCCGTGAGAATCTATAGAACAAAGCCTTTTGAGTGGGAGCCTCCTCTTCCTCATGGACTATCCTTTAGCCCCGCCCAGCTTACTGCTCTCCATGTTCCAAAGAAGATGGGAGCCCTCAGTCACCCCCGCCTTCTGGAACCCCAGTTCTGTGATGTCATCACTCTCCTGGAAATACTCTGGTCTTAACCTTGCAAACTGGCTCAGTCTTGAGGCCAATCTTGAGGCAGAAGCGGCAGATCGGCCTGGAGGGATTGGTGACAACTGTGATGAGGACCACTGGTGGGACAGGGTAGAGAGGGCGCGAGAGGGTGCACCACCCCCCTTCCCTTCTGGGCACAGTAACACCTTTGAGGGAACTCCTTCCCCCATGGGTTTTAGGCGGTCTGCCGGTCTCAGGGCCCTGCCCTCCAGGTGAGAGGGTTTGTTCACGCCCCAAACCGTGTATCTTGAACTGAAACTAAGTGGCGAGGCTCAGCTTCTCACAGGAAGCCTTCAGGTGTGGGGCCTGAGACTGCTTGGAATCTCATGGATACAGCCCATCTGAGAGAATAAGCGTCCTTGAACAGGGAGCAGAGTCCAGACAGGACTCTTGTCCCAGCATCCACCACTTCTGCAGCCTAAACTCACTTTTGCCCTCACTGCAACCCTGTGATTCAATAAATGTCCTTTCTTGTATAAACACATTTGAGTTGAGTTTCTGTCACCCATACAACCAAAAGAGACCTGCTTAGTACAGGTAGGATGGAGTTAACCATCCATGGAATGGTGACCTGACAACCTGTCACCTCCCCATGAAGGACACACATCTGAGTGTCATTTGTCACCAAGGAAGTCTGGGAGACATTTCCACCAACTATAGCAAAAAGGAAGGGCTTCCCAGGTGGAGCTAGTGGTTTAAAAAAAACACAAAAAACTCTTGCCTGCTAATGCAGGAAACATAAAAGACAAAGATCTTGGGTTGGGAAGATTCCCCCGGAGGAGGGCGTGGCAATCCACTCCAGTATTCTTGCCTGGATAATCCCATGGACAGAGGAGCCTGGCAGGCTACAGTCCATGGGGTTGCAAAAAGTCAGGCATGACTGAAGCAACTTAGCAGCAGAAGCATAGCAAAAAGGAGGCAAGAGAAAGTTTTGTTACTGATGCTCACTTCACCCTTGAGACAGAGTGATAGAGTCTACCAGAAAGGAAGTAGGAGGAGTTTTCTAAGTGGGCAGTGATGCCCTGTACCCTCTGTCTCTGGACTTGTCTCCCTACCGGGGCAGCAGCGCATTGCATCTTGGGATGTAAAGACAGCAGAAGCTCTCTTGTTGTTGAGTCACTCAGCTGTGTCTGACTCTTTTCGACCCCATGGACTGCAGCACGCCAGGCTTCCCCATCCTTCACCATCTCCTGGAGCTTGCTCAAACTCATGTCCATTGAGTCAGTGATGCCATCCAACCATCTCATCCTCTGTCATCCCCTTCTCCTCCTGCCTTCAATCTTTCCCAGCATCAGGGTCTTTTCTAATGAGTTGGCTCTTTGCATCAGGTGGCCAAAGTATTGGAGCTTCAGCATCAGTCCTTCCAATGCATATTCGGGACTGACTGTCTTTAGGATTGACTGGTTTGATCTCCTTCAGTCCAAGGGACTCTCAGGAATCATCTCCAGCACCACATCTTGAAAGCATCAATTCTGAAGCTCTGGTGGAGGTTGAACCCTGGGAGGAGGGCATTCTCTGGGTATCACTTTATGCAGTACCATTTGTGGCCAAAACGGATGACCCAGATAACTTCAGATGATCCAAGTAACCTCACCTGTGCAGAATTAGAGCCCTGGGTGACAGGAAAGGCTTCCATAGTCCAGGACCACATGCTGGAAATTGGACCTGCAGGCGAGGGTCTCCTTGCAGCATGAAGTCTTAGAGGAAATGATGGCAGCACTCAGAAGGGGACCATAGGGACTCTCCAGGCCCACTCACTCCCAACTGTGGTACACATGAGTCCTGGATGGATTCCTACCCATTCAAGGAACTGGCACATCCAACCTGGGACCCTTGAATAAAGTCTGGAAGTTGTAGCCTGGGGTAAGAAGACACGGTCTCCACATATCACTTGTCTAAATAAACATGTTCAAGTTATAAATCAAGCAACTTCAGTTTCACTTTTCACTTTTATGCATTGGAGGAGGAAATGGCAACCCACTCCAGTGTTCTTGCCTGGAGAATCCCAGGGACAGAGGAGCCTGGTGGGCTGCCATCTATGGGGTCGCACAGAGTCGGAGTCGGACATGACTGAAGCGACTTAGCAGCAGTAGCAGCAGCAACAAGCTGTTAAGTAAAATATTTTCTATCCTCATATTCTGACAAACATTCCTTTAAAAGAATAAAATTTTAAAATGTGTATAAAGCTATGTGTGTGTGTGTGCTCAGTTGGGTCTGAGTCTGCGGATCCAGGGACTGTAGCCTGCCAGGCTCCTCTGTCCATGGAATTTTCCAGGCAAGAATACTGGAGTGGATTGCTATTTCCTACTCCAGAGGATCTTCCTGACCCAGGGCTCGAACCATGTCTCTTGCATCTCATGCATTAGAAGGTGAATTCTTTACCGCTAATGTTGCCTGGGAAGCCCATATGAAGCTACAGCCCATTATATTAATATATGACTGAAGTTAGCAAAATGCCCAAGGTCAATGAATTTAACTTTTATTCCACATGTCTGGAAGCTCTGTTAATGGACTAATAATGTTGGGATGAATAATAAGTGTATACATAATTCATAAAGGATTAAAACTTTCATGAAATTTATTTTCTTATCTTCCTTTCAGCACAAACACTAGTTATATTTCTATGATCAACTTTTAAATATATTTAAGAATTAAAAACATAATTATATTCAAAGTACATAATTTAAAATATATTTTCATCAAAAATATAAATTTAGGTAAAAAATGTACTAATTTTTTCTGTTTTCCAAAATGTTAGTTTCTTTAAAATATTAAAAAGTAGCTAATAATTTGAAAGTCAAGGGTTTTCCTGGTGGCTCTGTGGTAGAGAATCCACCTGCCAATGCAGGAGACACGGGTTCGATCCCTGGTCTGGGAAGATCCCACATGCTATGGAGCAACTAAGCCTGTGCACCACAACTACCGACCTGTGCTCTGCAGCCTGGGAGCTGCAACTAACGAGCCTGTGCGCCACAACTAGTGAACCCCCACACCCTAGAGCCTGTGGTCCCCAACAAGAGAAGCCACCACAATGAGGATTCTGTGCATTGCAACACAGAATCCTCATTGTGGTGGGGGTGGTGAGAGTAGCCCCCACTTGCCGAGACTACAGAAAAGCCCGAGGAATAACAAAGACGCAGCACAGCCAAAAATAAATACATAAATAAAAGTATTTTCTTAAAAGTCAAAATGCAAATTAGAATGAATGTATATTAAATTTTTATATCAAAATTACAGAGATCCATTTTATTTTACTCTTTCAAAGTTTAACTACACTTTACTAAGTAACTTTGAATTTTAATATTTAAATTTTATTTAAATTATAAATGTAATTTAAAACTTAAAGTAACTTTTCAAATTAAAATGTTAAAATTCATAAGTCTGGCATTTAATGTCCATCTTGTTGCCAATGTAAAGAATTAGTATTATATTATGTCTAAAGTCTAGACATATATGAAAACGTAAGAGTAATGTGTAATGTGAGTTTTGCAATATTACAAACATTTCCTCAGCTTTTTACAGCTGAGGTAAATATTGTACTAATTCATGGATACTTCCAGAACCAAGAATAGGAACACAAGAATAAGAAACTGTACACTCAGCACTACTAGCAAATGATATCTCATTGTGTTCAAATCTATTGCCTTCAGGCTACCTGAGAGGAAAGCTCTGAAGAGTTAATTTACTAGTCTTTTCTCTTACCTAAATACTTTTCCGCTCAAAGCCTCTCTGAACTTCATAATAGTGCCTAGCAAGAGCCATTAAGCTTTCACCAAAACATAAAACTATACTGTAACATTCAATAACATTTTAAAAATGGTCCATATAAAAATATCTTTAAAAAAAAAAAAAAAAAGGCTGTTGTCACACACTTGGAAGTCCTCCACATCCTGAGCAGAAAGGCATGCGGAAAACGATGAGACCAAAGAGGATGATGTGGATGACAAAGATCAGAGACTTAACCTGGGACAAAGGCAAGCGAGCTGAAAAAGGTGAGTTTGCAGATCTGACGTGAAAAGGCAGTCACAATGAGACATATTCAAACCATATGTTCATAAGACTGAATTTTAAAAATTATTTACTTATTTTTGCGCTAGGTCTTCACTGCGTGTGTGGGCTTTCTCTAGTCGCAGCGAGTTGGGGCTACTCTCTGGTTGCAGTGTGTGGGTTCCTCATGGAGGTGGCTTCTCCTGCTGTGGAGCACAGGCTTTAGATGCACGGGCTTCAGCAGTTGCTCTGTGGCATGTGGGATCTTCCCAGACTAGGGATCAAACCTGTGTACCCTGCATTGGCAGACGGATTCTTATCCACTGGACCACCAGGGAAGTCCAAGACTGAGTTTTTTATTCTATATTTAGGCTGTACTTCTTCCCTAGTGGCTCAGATGGTAAAGCCTCTGCCTACAATGCAGGAGACCTGGGTTCGATCCCTGGGTCGGGAAGATCCTCTGGAGAAGGCAATGGCAACCCACACCAGTACTCTTGCCTGGAAAATCCCAAGGACGGAGGAACCTGGTAAGCTATAGTCCGTGGGGTCACAAAGAGTCAGACACGACTTCACTTTCACTTTACCCCAAAGAAAGTATACCTTCTCAAATAACTTCAGGAATAGTTACAAAACTGATTATAAACTAGGCTAAAACTATTACCTCAAATTGTCCCAAAAGGAGGAATTATATCAGCTCCATACTCTGGCTACAATTTAAAAACCTCAATTTCTTATAACTTTAAAAGAAAAACATACACAGACACACATACACTTTTTCTCCCCTGAATAATTATTGGGTCACTGGCAAATTATTAGTAAAATCTGGAGTAACAGCTTTCTAAAATGAAAATGACATTAATATATCGTGTTTGAAATTTATTTAGAAGTAAATTCATAGTCTTAACTGCTTTCATTCAAGTAAAAAAATTTGAGTGTTTGACTCAAGAAGTTAGAAAAATTAGAAGAAAAACTTTCCCAAGGAAAACAGAAGGAAGCAAAGCATAAGAATAAAAGCATAATATATTTAATGAGGGGTTCCCTGGTGGCTCAGATGGTAAAGAATTTGCCTGCAATGCAGTAGACCTGGGTTTGGTCCCTGGGTGGGGAAGATTCCCCTGGAGAAGGAAATGGCTACTCACTCCAGTATTCTTGCCTGAAGAATTCCATGGACAGAGGCGCCTGGAGAGCTACAGTTCATGGGGTCACAAAGAATCGGACACGACTGAGTGACTAACACTTTCACACTTTCATGCTGAATCGGATTCAGGGGAAATGTTGGGTGACAAGTTAAAAATGGAGTTAAGAAACAGCAACGAGAGAACCGGCATATTATGTGTCCCACTTTGGACTTGGGATTCTTCTTTGTGGTACTAGTGCAGTGTAAGCTAAATTCTTCAAAGTTTCTGGAGTAAATTCCTTGCAAGGACAGGTCACTCTGAAGCTACAGGTCACCACAAAACTCAGTAGGTTGATTATCCAAGAAGGTAGAATAACTTAGGGTTCTAAAGCTTTGTTACTTGAAAACCATTGCCAAACATTTTCTCTCATAAAATCATATTCTGTCTCAAGAAGGCCTCCAGTGGGACAAAGAGGTACCGTTGCCAGCTGCTGGCCTTGAGAGCATGGGTCACGGAAGGAGACTTCTGTTTCTGCTCAGGAAAGTGCAAAGGAAGCTTCTAGATTGCACTGTGAAACACAAGATGAATCAAATACAAACATGCCTTAAAAAAATCAAGTACGGACCTCAGTGAGCTCATAAGCCGGAGTAATGAACGTTTCTTTACTTACTTGGCTGCACCGGGTCTTAGTTGTGGTATGATGGATCCTTGACCTTCTTTTCAGCATGTGGGTTCTTTCAGTTGTGGCATGCAAACTTAGTTGCAACTTGCGGAATCTAGTTCCCTGACCAGGGACTGAACCTGGGCCACCTACATTGGGAGTGCGGCATCTTAGCCACTGGACCACCAGGGAGGTCCCTGAGTAATTAATAGACTGCAGAAAATTCCGCAGTGGTCCACACTGAACACACCACTCACATAATTCAAAAAGTAACATGCCACCCTAATGATCAGTCCTCTGAGAAATGAATCCCCTGAACTAAGATCTGCCTGTTTCCACCTCCTCTGCTCAATCTCAGCGCCCATGTGTGATCCACACAGCATGTACTCTCCTGCATGGAGTGGCCTTTGGAGCCAAACCAGCCAAAGTTCCTGGCAAAGAACTGGGTTCGTGTAATTTCATGTGTAGGTAAAGCCTGTGACCACATCGCTGTATGTTTTACGGTTCTCATGCATGAGCATCTACTTGGGACTTATCTATTATTTTGTTACTTTCCTTCTGTTTCTTTTCTATATGATAGTTAGGGCATAATGCTGCTTTTTAAATTTACCATCACTCTGAATGGATAAACACGTCAATGAAAAGAGAAGAACCATTGGTTAATTCGTTGAATGGATAAATGTCAAAATAATTATGCTGAGTAAAAGAAGCCAGACCAAAAAAAAAGTATATACTGATTTCATTTATAGAAAACTCTTAAAAATGTGGACTAATCTATATGTTTTTTTTAATTATAGAAAGCATGGGGGGAAATCCCTGGTGGTTCAGTGTTTAGGGCTCCATGCTTCCACTGCAGGGAGCAAGGGTTTGATCTCTGGTCAGGGAACTAGGATCCCACGTGCCTTGTGGCATGGTCAAAAAGATAAATAAATAAAATATTTTAAAAATTATAGAAAGCACAAAGCAATCATTAGTTGCTTGGGGACAGGGGGTAGAAAGGGGGACAAGGAAATTTTGGGGGAGTGATGGAGATGTTCACCATCTTGATTGTGATGATGGGCATGGATATTCACAAAAATCAAAAATTATCAAATTGCACCCTACAAATATGTCATTTATTAGATAGCGTCACCGTTGGACACGACTGAGTGACTAAGCACAGCACAGCACATCACTGACTCAACGGACATGAATCTGAGCAAACTCTGGGAGAGGGTGAAGGACAGGAAAGCCTGGCATGCTGCAGTCCATGGGGTCACAAAGAATCAGACGTGACTTAGCGACTGAACAACAACCTCAATAAAGTGCTTAAAATCTTTAAAAACTATTATCATTACACAAAATATATTTTATGACGAAGGAGTTATGGGTCTGTCATGGTTGAAACCCCCAGCATCAGGAAAATTCAGAAACGGCCGGGGGGTTGGAATTTTTCCCACACTCCGCTTCTCAGGCCAACTCTCTGTGCAAGTTATCCTGTGGCCACTAGGGGCCAGCAACGGCCCCTGTACAGGAAGTGGGGCTGCAGGGGTACCAAGTTAATTGATTGATTCATTAATCAATCCATGGGGTCCTAAAGAGTCTGACATGACTGAGAGACTGAACAGCAACAAAAAATTATTTATTAGCTGTACTTTTTCTTTTGCATTAGCTGCATATTCTCAATACATCTCAGGAACTGGCTGTTGTCTGCCCCCTGGGGAAGGTACAGCAGGCATTGGTCCTGCTGTAGACGTCCAGAGAGCAGCCAGCCTGACAGGTACAGGGCAGGAGCCACAGGTAAGGGGATGAGAGGGAAGAGGGAAGTGGCAGGGCTCACTCTAGGAAAGCAATTGGAGCAGCAGGCTGTACGCTACTCTGGCCAACACAATCCTGCAGGCAGCATGGATAGGGAGCACCAGCAGGTTGCAGGGTTCAACCACTCAGGTGGGACTGGGGCATAACTCCAGTGCCCAGGGGGAGAAAGGCAGGACCCTCATCCTCATATTGGGTGGGTGACCAAGGCTAGAACTCAGGCCAAGGATCAAACTCAGAAGCCCTGGGACTTACCTGGTGGTTCAGTGGCTAAGACTCTGTGCTCCCAATGCAGGGGGGCGTGGGTTCTGTCCTTGGTCGAGGAATTAAAACCCACATGCCGCAACTAAGACCTGGCACAGCCAAGTAAATCAATAACAAGTATATATATTTGTTTAATCAGAAGCACTGAGTGTTAGCTAGGCTTAAATTGGGGTTGAGAGGAATGGAAAACCCCAAATATCACTGGCTCAAACAGAGTAGAAGCTCACTTCTCTCTCATGTTAAGACATCCCCAGGGAGTCAGTCTACTACCAACAGGGTGCCCCATCGTGCCAACGAGATGAAAGAGAGAGAGGATCTAGTTTCCCCTGTCTTGTTCTCCAATCTTCAGTCATGGCTTTGCTCCTTGGCCCAAAATGGCAGCTAGGACTCAGCCTTTCCTTGCCATATTCCAGGCAACAAGAAAGGAGAAGTACAGTCTTCTTTTTTAGGGCATTTCCTAGAATTATGCAGACTACTTCACTTACATTCTATCGGCCAGAACCAGACCTAGCTGCAAATGACAACGGGAAATACAGTCTTAGTTTCACACATTCACGGATGGGCCCAACTAAAAATCAGAGAGTCTATAAGTGAAAATCAGAGAACATGTTTCAGGGACTCAAATTACGATATAAGGCAGAAGTGAGCAGGGGGCTCACCCTTAGACCCAGGTGCTGGGGTGTAGCTGTTTCCATCTCTGCTGCCCTAGGTCCCAGGGCTTGGGTGGAATGGGGTCACATGAATTCAGTTGTGGGGAGGGAGGAGGTGTTGAACCCAGCCACAGGGCCTGACTGTCCCTCAGTACCTGCCACTGCAGCAACAGTGGGCCTTTTACAGCTAAGTGCAGCATCAGCCGTGGAAGAATCGTCTGCTCGTTGTCAAGGACCTGCACAGACTCAAAGGCCAACGACCGCTTGATGCTGTGAAAGGAATTCTCAAGATGAGTCCAAAGGTCACAGACTGCTTTCTCCCAGGAGGCGGCCATGTGGTTGAGGACAACTGCCTTTTTTATTTCTTTACTTAAAAAATAATTTTAAAAAATTTACTATGGAATAACATGGACAAAGAAAAGTCCACAAATCATAAGTGATCTTCACACACACACACAACAAACACACCTAAGCACCCAGCTTCCAGATCAAGAAGTAGAACCTTACCACAACCACGGAAGACCTGAAGGGTCCCTTCCAGTGACTCCCCATTCGCCCTCCTCCCACCTCCACCCTTCCCACCCCACACCCTTCAGTGTCCATCCCTATCATTAGCATTTAAAAATCTCTCTGGGCAATTCCATAGTTAATGTTGAGAATCACTGCTTTTGTAAAAACAGTTCTCTAACTTGGTTGTTCATTAGAATCCACTGGGATAGAAAAGGGAACAGAAACAGCTGCTAGAAGGCAGTGTGGTGCAGTGGGGAAACCCGGGGACCAGACAGACCTGCCAGTTATCAGCTGTGTGACCTTGACTGAGTCTCTCCACCTCTCTTACCTGTGAAATGGGGATAGCATCATCCCATGCCCAACAGAGCTGAGGCTGAGAGACAGAGGAGGTAAGCCTGGGCGGATGTAGGGTCCAAATATGGCAGCTACCATTGTCATTTTTATTAAAGGTGAGCAGCCCCAGGAAAATTGAAAGCCCTTCTTTCTGTATGCAGATGGGACCCCATCTGGGGATGGTGGAGACAGGCTATGCTGATAAGAGGGTCAACAGGTTGGTAAGAAGCCCGTGTCTTTCTAGGGAGTCCAGGAAAATTCCACAGGCAGCAGAGATCCCAAGCTAAAGCCAGTGAGAGGTGGCCCCCGGTTAGCAAAACTGCAACATCAACAGCACCAGGGACCAGCAACTGTAGACGAACTTGGGCTAAACTAACCCTTCTCCTTCAGCAAGATGAACAAGGAGCTGACTGGCTGCAGGCTGACTCTGAGAGCTGCTTATGGAGAAAAATGCAATGTTGTTGAGCACCTGCTTTGTGCCAGACGTTGCACATTCATGTCTTTAATCTCATGAGGTGGACAAAATCATCCCATTAATCTTTTTTTTTTTTTTAGATTTGTTTATAGCTGCACTGGGTCTTCATTACTGAGTGAGGGCTTTCTCGAGTCACGGTGAGTGGGGACTACTCTTTGTTGCAGTGCTTCTCATTGCTGTGGTTTCTTTTGTTGCAGAGCATGGGCACTAAGGTGCCCGGTGCACAGGCGTGGCATGTGGAATTCTCCAGGACCAGGGATGGGACTCATGTCTCCTGCATGGGCAGGCGGATTCTTAACCACTGGACCATCAGGGAAGCCTGCATCCCATTGATCTTGAGGGCCCTGAGGCTTAGAGGCAGCAGCGACTACCTAGCTCACAGAACCCAGCTGTCACAAGAGGCTGGGACATTCCTCTCCACTGGGCTGCATCACCCCTATGGGTGTGGTGTGTACACAAATGACCCGTGAATACCTTGATTAGATGCTCATTTCTCTTTTTTTCCTGAAATGAAAAGTGTATGACCTTTTAAGCTGATGACTTTATCTTTTTTTGGGTACTTATTACAAGATATAATATTCACTTTAGAACATATAGGAAATATAAATAAAAGAAAAATATTAAAGTATCTTACACAGAGATGAGCACATCTATGTTTCACACCTATCGTTCATCTGTGTGAGTCTGTGTGTGTGTGTGTGTGTGAGTATATAGGTAGAAATTGACCAAAAAGGAGTCATGAGGTATACTCTGTTAGATAATTTGCTTCTCTTCACTTAACAATACAGTTGACCTTGAACAGCACAGGTTTCAACTGCATGGGTCCATTTATTGCATATTTTTTTCAAAACAAGGCAGGTTCCATATCTGTGGATATGGAGGACTGGTTATGGGACTTTAGCATCTGGGGATTTTTGTATCTGAAGCAGGTTCTGTAGCCAATTCCCTGTGGAAATAGAGGGACGACTGCAAAGAGTGGTCGTATCTGTATGTCATCGAATATTTTTCTCCAACAGTGGCTCTTGTTAGAAGCCCCAAGGAAAGCTTAACAAATATTCATGTCTGGGTTCCACTCTTCAGGCGGATTTAATTGACCCTGGATGGGGTTGGTCCATGGGACTTTTAAGACCCCCCGGGGATTCCAATGTGCGGTCAAACTGGAGCGCTCCTTGCCACAGCTTCGCTTTCCCATGGTGGCCTTGCGTTTACTTTACTGAAGGGATATACTGTAATTTGACCAACTCCCTTCCTTAGACACTCAATTTGGTTCCATTTTTTTCAATATTAGAAACCAGGAGTTAGCAAACCTTTTCTGTAAAGGACCGAATAATATGTTTTAGCCTTTATAGGCTATAAGGTGTCTGTTTAACCCTGCCTTTATAGCCTGAAAGCAGCCACAGACAATGCATAAAAGGAGCGTGGCTGTGTTCCAATAAAACTTTATTTACAAAAACAAGCAGTGGCCAATTTAGCCTCTGAGCCATAGTTTGCTGGCTCCTGCTATAAGCAATGCTGTAGTGAGTATCTTTGAAGCTATACCTTCTAGCATAAAATGACTATTTTCTTGGGATGGTGATACCGTTTACTTTTAGAAGTAAGACCCCTTCCAAATAAAACTTGAACTAGAATTCATATAAACAACAGGTAAGAGGGGCATCTTGTTAGTTACATATATTTTATAAATTCAAATGTACATTTTCTTTTTAAAAAGTCAGGGGTTGTAGATCATAGTTATTTTTGGTTTTGCTTCTGATCAGCCTCAGCACCTGTGGCATTCAAGTCAAAGTTTTGTAGAACCAACCAAATGCCTCTATGAAACCCTAGTGCTCCACAAGGAATACAGTTTGAAAACCATTGCAATGTGATAAATTCTTGGAAATATAGCTGGTGGAAGGCCTGAACCATTTCAAAGCAGCTTATGGAGACTTCCCTGGCGGTTCAGTGGTTAAGACTGTCTTCCAATGCTGGGGGTACAGGTTCCATCCCTGGTCAGGGAGCTGAGATTCCACATACCTTGCAGTCAAAAAACCAAAACAGAAAACAGAATAAATATTGTAACAAATTCAATACTTTAAAAATGGTCCACATTAAAAAAAAAAAACTTAAAAAAAAAAATAAAAGCAGCTTGTGTATGTCATTTCAGCTGTCAAATGACCCTGAAGAAAAAGGGAAAAAAAGACATGTTTCTAATATTCAAACAGGTGTGAACAGCTTCCTGTTGTCCAATTGGCTTTGCAGGGTGAATGTTTTAGATACTGGTTCCTAGTGTGGTGTGAATCACTTCCTTCCCTTGTCTCATCCCTTTCAATGATTTGTAGAAGGTTCTCCAAGGTTCTCCCATTGCACATGCTCATTATGGCTTTCAGAAAATCAATAAAATGATCATCTTATTCTCTTTTTTCTTCTAGTCTTACTGAGATATAATTGACATACAGCACTGCATAAGTTTAAGGTTTACAGCATAGAGATTTGACTTACATACATCATGAAATGATTATCACAGTAAGTTTAGTGAACATCCATCATCTCACATAGATACAAAAAAAAAAAAGAAAAAAAAACTTTCCTTGTGATGAGAACTCTTAGAATTTATCCTCTTAACAACTTTCATATATAACATACAGCAGTGTTAATTATATTTATAATGCTGTACACTACATCTTTAGTACTTCATTATCTTTTTTTAATATTTGTTTTTTAATATTTTTTAATATTGTGTGTATGTGGGTTTTTTTTTTAATATTTGCCAGGTCTTAGCTGTGGCATGTAGGATCTATTTTCTGACCAGAGATCATACTCAGGCCCCCAACATTGGAAATGTGGATTCTTAACCACTGGACCACCAGGCAAGTTCCCTCCCTGCCCACTCTTCAGCCTTCTCTCTCAACACTCCGCAGCGCCGCAGCCTCACCCCTGGGTCCCTGCGACCACAGCCCTGGACTCCCTCAGGTTTCAGAGCCACAGCAGATGCTGCTTCCCCTGCAGATTGCTCTTCCTGCCCCTTCTGTCTGAATTTTCCTATGTACCTTTTCTGACTCAGCTCTCCTGCCACTGTTCCCCTAGCACATCATACAGAACTGTAAGTGGCCAAGATCACTGTGCCTGGACAGTGGGAAGGAGTGGCTGACTCATGTGGGATTCTGTGGGGTTCTTCCACTTGACCCCAAAGCAGCCCTGGTCCTCCCCTTCTCCTCTCCACAGTCTGCGATATTCCCCACAGCATCTGAGCTAAACAGGGAACCACCGACTCCCTAGAGCCTTGTCATTAGGAGCTGGCATTTTGCTGCATTCCCCCTGTTGTGACGACTGGCATTGAAGCTGGTGCCAAATGGGCAACCCAGAAGGATCTTTCTCTTCCTTTTTTCCTTCCTCCAGGCTTGTTCTTTAGGCTTGAGAAGCCAGATGCTTTGGGGTTTAATTACACACTGCAGTTAGAAGCACAGAATGTCAGAGCTGGAAAGGAAGAACCTTATTATAAATAATCGCTGCCAGCATTTATTGAACACTTACTCTGTGCCAGGCCCTGTGCCAGGCCTGTTTCCAGGCATTACCTCGCTTACCCTTCCCAACAATTCCAGGAGGCAGAAACCATCATCACCCCTATTCTGCAGGGAAGGAAACAAAAGGTTTTCAGGAGATTACAGGGCATTTCCCAAACTGTGCTGTGTGGTACACAGTGGCAAAAAAAAAAAAAAAAAAAAAGTTTATTCAGGTTTTTCCACAAGATGGTATGGAAAAGTCCAAATGAACTATTTGGCCAACCAATATTAGTTGCTGGTGAGGAAAAAAGCATCCCACTGTTACACAGCACAACCTGTATCACCCTGGGAAAGTCACAATACACATCAGTATTCTAAAGGCTCTAAGAAGTCCTGTAGTAAAGAAACCTGTTGGGGTCAGTGTCACTTCTGTGGGTACCTCACTGGGACTGCTGATCAGAAGACACAGTTTGGGGAATGCAGATCTTACCTTTGCTTTTCATCTTACAAATGGGGTAAGAAAGGCCTAAGATGATGGCATCTGGTCCCATCACTTCATGGCAAATAGGTAGGGAAACAATGGAAACAGTGACAGACTTTATTTTTGGGGGCTCCAAAATCACTGCAGATGGTGACTGCAGCCATGAAATTAAAAGACACTTGCTCCTTGGAAGAAAAGCTATGACCAACCTAGATAGCATATTAAAAAGCAGAGACATTACTTTGCCGACAAAGTCCATCTAGTCAAGGCTATGGTTTTTCCAGTGGTCATGGATGGATGTGAGAGTTGGACCATAAAGAAGGATGAGTGCCAAAGAAGTGATTTTGAACTGTGGTGTTGGAGAAGACTTGAGAATCCCGTGGACAGCAAGGAGATCAAACCAGTCCAAACTGTGCTGAGTGGTACACAGTAGTAAAAAGAAAAAGTTTGTTCAGTTTTTTGTTAGTATTGATTGCCAGGTGGACCTATCTGAACTAAAATGTTTAAATCCAAAGGTATTTTACATTGTCAACCTTTCCAAAAAGGTTAATAAAGTGCTCCTTGCATTTTATCAATTCTATCAAAACTATCAATCAAACTATCAAAACTGTCAGTCCTAAAGGAAATCAATCGTGAATGTTCATTGGAAGGACTGATGCTGAAGCTGAAACTCCAATACTTTGGCCACCTAATGCGAAGAACTGACTCAATAGAAAAGGCCTGATGCCGGGAAAGATTAAAAGCAGGAGGAGAAGGGGACGACAGAGGATGAGATGGTTGGATGGCATCACCGACTGAATGGACATGAGTTTGAGCAAGTTCTGGAAGTTGGTGAAGAACAGGGAAGCCTGGCGTGCTGCAGTCCATGGAGTCACAAAGAGTCAGACATGACTGAGTGACTGAATGACATCAACAAGAAAGGCCCGGGTAATGCTTGAGGTACAGACCAGGCACAGATTTTGGGCCCCATGCTCTCTGCACATCCACCCCACCCCTTCCAGAAAAGATAGAGTGGAGAAACGCAAACCATGACCCATCTGGCCCCCACTTCCTGTTTTTATAAATAAAGTTTTATTGAAAATGATCAGATTCAGCTCCCTTGATTTACAGATGAGCCAATCAAAGCCCAGAGAGGATAACTGATTTGTCAAAGGTCACACAGACAATTAGGGGCAGAAATAGATTCTAGATCTAAAACCAGAAATAGATCTCCAAAAACCAGGTATTCTCTGAAACACAAATCAGACAGGTGGCAGGAGGTGACATGTGAAGTTCCTGATACCTGTGACATCTGCTTACAAGTTCTCCACTGTACAATACTTAAAAAAATACTTCCCGCTTTCTGCTATGGCACGAACACCCCCCAAGGCATTTCTCTCACTGTTTTGGGAAAAGCCACCTTTGCATGAACAGTCAGGCTCCTCTGTCCTCCACTCTGTGTGCATGAACAGAGTAGGGGCCAACTCGAAATCTCTGGAGGGGCAAAGGCTGAACAGGGCAGTCCATGTTTATTTAAATTCTGTACCAGATGCAGGAAATCATTATTAACTTCCCCTCTGCGAATGTGAAACGTGAGATCATTTGGACAGGACCTGGGCATAAAGCAACCTTTGCCCGCTCCAGGAAGAGTTTGCCAAATGAATAACTAGCATAAACAGGAGCCCCAGGGCAGCTGTTTGAAACCACTTCAGAAAATAAATTCCTTTCAAGGGTTCTTGGGCCTCCCTGAAACAAGCTATGGTACAAGGGTCACCTATTGATATTTTGTGTGTGTGTAGTCATGTATGGATGTGAGAGAGAAGGCTGAGCCCCAAAGAATTGATTTCAAACTATGGTGCTGGAGAAGACTCTTGAGAGTCCCTTGGACAGCAAGGAGATCAAACCAGTCAGTATAAAGGAAATCAACCCCAAATACTCATTGGAAGGACTGATGCTGAAGCTGAAGTTCCAATACTTTGGTTACCAGATGCAAAGAGCCAACTCACTAGAAAAGACCCTGATGCTAGGAAAGATGGAAGGCAGGAGGAGAAGGAGATGACAGAAGATGAGATGGTGGGATGGCATCACCGACTCAATGGACATAGTTTGAGCAAACTCCAGGAGGTACCGAAGGACTGGGAAGCCTGGTGTGCTGCAGTCCACAGGATTGCAAAGCGTCAAACACGACTGAGCAACAACTGAACAACATGTTCATGTGTACAGTTGAATATGCAAATAAAATCATTCTGACCTCTTCATTAAAATGCAGGGAGCACTTTAGTAACCTTTTTGGAAAGGTTGACAATGTAAAATACCTTTGGATTTAAACATTTTAGTTCAGTTAGGTCCACCTGGCAAGTGATACTAACTGGGGAGATGTGATTAATCTCTGAATCTAAGGGAGGAGGTATCTCACCGATCCTGGATGGCCAAGGCAGGCCTGAGAGTTAAAGGTTCATCTAGAAACAGCTGCGGGGACAACAGTGGCCTCTGGGTGGAGGTTCTTCCTGGGGCAGCCAGACTGCCCAGATGGCCTTTCCAGATCTGGGAGAGGCAGGCTTGTCACTGAGGTGGAGGGTAAAAATAGTGCTGTGTGGGAGGCAGCTGGGCCCAGAGGCACTGGCTTCCTGGTTCTAGGGCGGGAGACAGCCTGCAGACAGGCACCTTCTTGGGCTCCTGAGGCCCCTCCCGAATCCTGGGGCCTGGATGGCGGGGGGTGGGGGGGGAGCTTTTCTCTAATATCAAAGCACTCTCCTATATTCACCATTCGTCCCCCCGCCCTCCCTGCCCGGATGAGCAAACAAATTGCTGGAACTGAAATGAGCTTGGGCTGGGTTATAAGGTAGCTAAGGGCTGAAATTCTGGCTGTGTCAGTTACCAGCTCTGTGACCTCAGGCAAGAATTTTCTCCTTTCTGAGCTTCCATTTTCTCATCTATCCAAAGAGGCTCACGGTTTCTCTCGGTAAGGCTTGCTGTGAAGATTAAATAACAATTTCTACTATCTTGCAGCCTCATTCTTCTGCCTCTCTCCCTTCCACCAGTTGCTCACCTCCCTGCACATGCTTTTTTTTTTCTTTTTGACCTCACCTTGTGGCATGTCGGATCCTAGTTCCCCGACCAGGGATGGAATCCACACCCCCGTGCATTGGAAGCATGGAGTCCTGACCACTAGAATGCAAGGGAAGTCCCTCCAGCACCTTCTTCAAGAGTGGCTCTGAGGCCACTGCATGTCATGAGGACACTCAAGCACTAGGGAAGGTCTACACAGCCGGGAACTGAGCCTTCGAGACAACAGCTGTGTTGAGGAATCACATTAGAAGTCAATCCTCTACCCCCCACCATGGAGCTTTTATGTGACTGTGACCCCAGCCAACCCCTTGACTACAACTTCATGAGAGACCCCAACCCAGAACCACTCAGCGAAGCAGCTTCTGGTTTCCTGGCCTTCAGAAATTATTGCAAGATAATAAATATTTGCTAAATTTGAGCGTGATTTGTGATGCAGAGATAAATAAGTAACATACTTACCTTTCAGGGTTATTGTATGAATTAAGAGTTAACGTAGGACTGCCCTAGTGAGTGGCTCAGTGCTAAAGAATTCGCCTGCCAATGCAGGATCCCTGATCTGGGGAGATCCCACATGCCACGGAGCAGCAAGGCCTGAGCCCCACAACTACTGAAGCCCATGCACCTAGAGCCTGTGCTCTGTAACAAGAGAAGCCACCGCAATGAGAAGCCCATGTCCCACAGCTGCAGGGTAGGCCCCGCTCACTGCAACAAGAGGAAAAAGAGCCCGCGCAGCAGTGAAGACCCAGCACAGCCAAAAATTAATTAATTAATAATAAAAAGAATTGAGGGCGCCAAAGACCTTAAAAAAAAAAGTTAATGCAAGGAGTTCCCTGGTGGTCCAGTGGTTAGAACTCTGAGCTTTCACTGCAAGGGTACAGGTTCAGTCCCTGCTTAGGGAACTAACATCCCCCAAGCTACATGGTATGGCTTAAAAAGATTTAAAAAAAGCCAATCAAATGGCAACCAGACTTTCTGGGACCAGTGCCTCCAGAAAGGGCAGAAGGGAGAAGCAGAAGGAGGGAGTACCTGGCTGGGTCCAGGCTAGGTAGGTCCCCACTCCTGAACTCTGGGGACGAGTCTGACACACTGAATATACAGACAATGGCCAGACTGTATATAAAAACAGTGCTCTGACTCACTACCTATACCAACAGCCCGGGAAGCCAAACCACAACCTTTGTAGCAACCAGCCCCAAACGGCCAGACATTGATCAATAACAAGCTTCTCTAATTTTGCCCCCACTTTCAACATAGTACAAATTGGAGAAAGTTAAATATGCTCCCCTAACCAATCACACGGGACGCCCCCCATCTAGTCTGCCCACCTACATCTTTTCCAAGGCAGCAGTCTCCAATCAGGGCATATATGAAGGCTACCATTCCCGCCGCCGCCCGCCCCCCGCCCCGACTATAAAGCTTACCCACTCCTCTGCCTGCCTTTGTGTGTCTGTCAAACTCAAGTAAGTATGGCTGACTCCCTCACTGTAGCAAACTCTGGAAAAATAGACTTTGCTCATTCTCCTTTGGGTGATCTTTGCTTATTTCCACAAGACCAAGTTCCCTCTCTCCCTTCCTTCTCCCAGGTCATAGACAACGTCTTTCTCTCCCACTAGGTGTCCAGAGAAAGCTGCTCAGGGATGACAGGGGACAGTTACAATTGAGTGTAGCTTTGGATGAGGTATATACACACAATGGAATATTACTCAGCCATAGAAAAGAATGAAATAATTCCATTTGCAGCAACATGGATTGATCTAGAGATTATGATATGATATCTATGACATCCCTTATATGTGGAATCTAAAAAGAAATGATACAAATTAACTTATAGACAAAAAAGAAACAGACTCACAGACTTTGTGAAGGAGCTTATGACTGCAGAGTGGGAGAAAGATGGGGGGGAAAGGATAGTAGGGAGTTTGGTATGGACACGTACATGCTGCTAATTTAAAATGGATAACCAACAAGGACCTACTGTATAGCACATGGAACTCTTCTCAATGTTATGTGACAGCCTGGATGGGAGGGGAGTTTAAGGGAAAATGGATACGTGTAAACGTATGGCTGTGTTCCTTTGCTGTTCACCTGAAACTATCACATTATTAGGCAGCTATACCCCAATACAAAATAAAAAGTTAAAAAAAATACTACATGGTATAATATACACGTGGAATCTAAAAGAGATGATACAAAGCAATATGTCTACAAAACAGAAACAGACTCACAGATGTAGAGACCAGACTTGGGGGTAGAGGAGAGAAGGAATGGGAGTTTGGGATTAGCAGCCACAAACTTATATAGAGGATGGATAAGCAAAGAGGTCCGACTGCATAGCACAGGGAACTACGGTCAACATTCTGTGACAACCCATAACGTAAATGAATATGAAAAAGAATATATTATATATATATGTATAACTGAGTCACTTTGCTGTACAGAAGAAATTAACACAACATTGTACATCAACTAATTTCAATAAAATTTAAAAAAAGAAAAGTGTAGCTTTGGAACAGGATAGATCTAGGCTCAAATTGTGACTCTGATGCTTAACTAGCTGTTTGGGCTTAAGTAAGTCAACCACTCTGAGCCTCTATTTCCTCACGTCAAAGATACGTTCACTTAAGAATTCAGTGAGGGACTCCCTGGAGGTCCAGTGGTTAAGGCTCTGCACTTCTACCGCATGGGGCATGGGTTTGATCCCTGGTTGGGGAACTAAGATCCCACATGCATGCTGAATGGTGTGGTCCAAAAATAAAAAACATTCACTGAGGTAATATATTTGATGCACTGAGCATACAATAGGTGCTTAATAAAGGAAAGGGCAGACTTCATAGATGGCACAAGTGGTAAAGAATCTGCCTGCCAATACAGGAGACAGACACAGGTTCGATCCCTGGGTCGGGAAGATCCCCTGGAGGAGGAAATGGCAACCCACTCCAGTATTTCTCACCTGGAAGATTCCATGGACAGAGGAGCCTGATAGGCTACAGTCCATGGGGTTGCAAAGAGTCGGACACACAGAAAAGGCCAGCCGTCAGCCTCCTCACAGCCTCTTCCTGAAGTAGGCAGGGCCCCGTACCCCACCTTTACTTACCCTCCCCCACCTTTCTGCGCTTCTGGCAGCTTGACTGACTTCAGCTGGATGGAGTCAGTCATGGGCTAAGTCCAGGGTACATCAAAGGTCAGAGGTGTGTCTCAGAAGAAGGATGGACAAAGGGCATAAAAGTATTTCTCTAAAGAAATCCAACTGGTCAAAAGCAGAAGAGAAAGTGTCCAAGCCAGATACCGTTCTCATTCTGTTCTGTCCTGGCCCTGAGGGGTAGTCAGGGCAGGGAGACTCCTGCCCAGAAAACTCTGAGTGCCCTTGTGCCAGGCTGTGTTCCTAGGACTGAGGAGGTGATCGGGTCTTTCTCTAATTTCTCCTCTGTGTGTGTGTATGTGTGTCTATGCATGTGTCAGTTTCATCTTTAAAATGAAAAATTCAATAGCTTCGCAGGACACAGACACACAAACTAGTGTTCTGCTAATAATGAGGGGGTGACTTTGAGATGCTCACCTACTGGAGACAGCGTGAATCCCCTCCCTCCAACTTGCCAGGCTCTTTCTTTCCATCCACATTTCTCTCCTTCTCCTGCCATCCCTGGAATCCAAGCCTCCAGCCAGCCATCTTTTGCCTAGACTGTTGCAACAAGTCCTAAACGCTTTCCGATTTTCTTTTGATTCAACAACAAAAGAATACAAGGGTGAGAAATTATCCCCTATCCCCTGAATTCACACAATGATTTTTAAAATATTGACAATGACCAGGCCTGGGAGCAATGCACTCTTTCTCCCAGTGGAAGGCTGGAGTGGAAACTGGTGCATTTCTGGAGGGCAATTTAGTCAGATGTAATTTACTGATTCTGCAGGTCCATTTTTCAAAATATGATAGAAATAAAAAATTACAGGTCCTGTACAAAGATTTCTTACCAAGTTCTTTATGGTAATATTGTTTCTGATGAAAGAGAAAGAAGAAAGAGGGAGAAAAAAAGGGAAAGAAGCAACAGAAAGTAATCAAATATCCAAAAATAGAGAAAGAAGCAATAGAAACTAATCAAATATCCAAAAATTGTAACAGTATAACAGTCTATACTTTGAAACCCAATTCCTTCTCTGAAAATGATATCGCAGACCAGTAATTCTCAAAGTAAGTCCAGGAAGAGCAGAAAGAGCATTTGTTTGAAATGCCCAGAATTACCAATTGGGAAACTCTGGGCTGGGCCCAGGAATCTGGGTTTTAATAAGCTCCTGTTGTAGATGAATATTTATCACTACGAAAGAATAACCTGTTAAATGACAAAGGATTACAAAACAGCATGTACAAAACAGTATGTATGAACAGTGCCTCCTTATTCTGAATACATATATAGAAACACATAGAAAAGGCCAGGAAGATTTTGAAGCAAGGCGGTAACATGGACACTCCCTGGATAGTAGGATTATGAGTTTTTAGATTTTCTCCGTTTTCCGAATGTGTACTTTCTAACTAGTTTACAGTAATGTGGCTTTGTAAAAAGGAATAAAGAAAAAAACGCAATAACCTATTTTTAAGTAAAGAAAAACCACATGGGGAGGGGTGGGGACGAGGTGGGAAGGAGGCCGAGAGTACTCCTCATATTCATGGTGGGGGCGAGGCTGGGACGACCTGAGTCGGGGCAGTGGGGTTTGGCGGCCACCCACGGCCACGGCCCAGTGATGAGGGGAGGGGGGGATACGGCACAGCGGAAAGGAAAGGCCGCCCTGCGGGGAGAGGATGGGGGGTGGGGTGGGTGTTCTCTGCAACTCCTCTGACATCTGGGAAGGCTTACCATGACCTCAGTAAAGAGCAGAGAAGAGATTTAGGGCAGACTCAGGAAGAACTTAACTGCAGAGAGCATCAAATCCCAGAAGGGGCTCCTTGGGGCGATTTTTCCCGGCTGGAACAGACCAAGGATGCCTTGAGGGTGTCCAGCTTCGCCGACTGAGGGCGGGGCTGCCCTGATCTCCCGACCCCTTCCAACCTTGGGACACAGGCGGAGATGCGATCGCTGCGGGATCTCCCACCTCCCCACGGATGCGGCCGGGCCTGGGGGAGCTGGGGGGGAAGGAAGGAAGGAGAGGGGGCGGGGCCGTTGCTAGGGGAGGGGCGGCTGGGCGGGCGCCGAGCGCAGTCGGTGCCTAGAGGCTCGCTGGGCTCTGCGGCTCCAGCTCGCGCGAAGCCTGTTGCTCGCCTCTCCGGGCCGCCGCTTCCCGCCAGGTGCCCCGGGGCCGGCGGCCGGAGGGGGTGAGGCGCGCCGGCAGCCCTCCGCCCTCTCCCTCTCCCCGCGCACAAGTGGACCCGGGCTTCTCCTAGAGCTCCGACGCCAGAGAGCCTTCCAGTGCGCCCCGGACCGCGCGCCGAGACCCCCCCGTCCCCGGGCGCCGAGCGGCGATGAACTCGACCTTCCTGAACCACAGCGGCCTGGAGACAGCGGGTGGCTTGGGCGGCGGCGGCGGCGAGGCTGCGCTGGGGAACCGCAGCCACGGGCTGGGCACGTGGCTGGGCTGCTGCCCTGGGGGTGCGCCGCTGTCCGCCAGCGACGGGGTCCCCGCGGGGCTGGCACCGGACGAGCGCAGCCTGTGGGTGTCGCGCGTGGCGCAGATCGCCGTGCTCTGCGTGCTGTCGCTCACCGTGGTCTTCGGCGTCTTCTTCCTGGGCTGCAACCTGCTCATCAAGTCCGAAAGCATGATTAACTTTCTGATGCAGGAGCGCCGGCCTTCCAAGGACGTGGGCGCTGCCATCCTGGGGCTGTACTGAGCGCCGCCTCTGCCCGCCCTCGTCAACGCGGCTGGAAGAAGACCGAGGAGAGCCCAGGACCCTAGATCCTCCTTCTCGAGCTCTGCCGCCGCCTCCGGGAGGGCAGCTCGAGGGGCTCCCCCACCCCCTACCCGCAAAGCGCCACGGGGCGCCCGCCCCCAGGACACTGCAGGACTCCAGGCGGCGGCACGGGAAGGGACTTCCACACCAGACTGCGTGCGGTCCTGCCTTGGTGGGCAGGATGGGGGTTCTTAAACTGTTTTTTTTTTTTTTTTTTTGGAAAGTTCTGGACAGGGTGGTGGGAGAGGCTGTGGGAAGCAGCTTGGGGTGAGGTCACCTGCATGGGAATTTTGTGTGTATGTAGGTGGGGTGGAGTGGGGGCCAGTTCCGAGCAGCATGGCGAGGTGGGGGAGAGTGCAGTTGTGGATGAATCTGAGTCACTGAGCTTGTTGGGCTTGTTGGCCTGATTTCGCATTTGAGAAGAGATCTTATAATAAAGCTACAGCCGTCGGGGGCTTCCTCTGTGGGGTGTTGTGTGTATGCTGAGGCGTTTGTTGGCGGCGGGGGCGGTGTGTAACCTAGGAGCCAGCACTTTAAGCAGGTCACAGGACGCCTGGCTGCCGGATTGGGCAGCTATGGGGGATGGTCGGGGTCTCCTGAGACTCCACTTCAAAGCCGGGAAGGGGGGGAAAGTGCCCGTTTTCTACTGCTGCCAACCCGGGCAGGCAGGTCCTGCAAGGACGGCTGGACAGCTGGTGAGGTAAATTAAATCATTGGGAAATTTGAATCTATTCTGTGAGATGGAAAAAATAAATAAATCAACGACTTGAATTCAAAAGGGAGAAAATAGCAAAAACAGTACATCAGGAGAGTGGACAAATGAAATGTAATTGGTGTGTGGGGAGAGGTCTGGATGGAGGTAAAATTTTCATGATAGGGCCAAAAGCCCCAGCTCAGGGCTTGTTTGACTCACCCTTGTAGAGGGTAGGTGAGCAGATTCTGAAGATTTGCCTTTGCATTGTGGGGAGGGAGGGTGTGGGGGAAGGGGGATGTGAGCTTGGGAGAGGGTGTTGTGGTTTGAAGGACCCAGGATGTTTATTTATTAAATTTTTTTTTGGCTGCAGCCCTTGGCATGGGGTGGGACCACAATCCCCCCGGCCAGGGATTGAACCCACACCCCCTGCACTGGAAGGTGGAGTCTTAACCACTGGACCACCAGTGAAGTCCACACCCAGGACGTTTAAAAGGGAGCAAATGGCCTCCAATGCAGCTGGGTTCGGGGAATTTGGAACCTGCCATTATGAGATTTCCCCTGCTGCCTAGAACCCTGGCATCTCTTACAGGTGCAGAATTTCCATAAAGCCACGTTAAGCAGTTAGAATCTTGGCACTCACCAGCCAAGGGGGAATGAGTGGCTCTGCTGACTGCAAGTGTCTGGTCTGGGGAAGAACCGAGCCTAGGGTCAGGGGGGACAGAAGGAGAGAAAGCTGGGCTTTGTAGCCCATGTATCCCCCTGAACCCTAGTGCCAGCCTGACTCAGGCACCCTGGCGCTTGGAAGATTTGAGGGGAGGGCTCTAGTTGATTTCTCTCTCTCTTCTCCTTTTCACCATGTGTGGAAGTAAAGATGAGTGAGATGGAAGGGGACTGAAGCCTTACTTGGCTTTGGGAAGAAATGTATCGGGCACGACTGAAGCAACTTAGCACACACACACACACACACACACACACACACACACAGGGCACACTGCCTCATGTCTTCAACACTAGTTCCATATGAGGTTGGGGGAGGGCAGGGCATGTCAACAAAAGCGTAGATGCTCACTGATTATGAAGGACCCAGTATCTTCCTGGTTCCTGAGCCCTCCTGTGTAACCACAGTCATCAACATCAGGATATGTCACCTTCCCACCCACCCCCACCCCACCACCCCAATCTCAGACCTGGGAGAGTTCAAGTTCATCCAATTAGGCCAGTCCAGTAGAGGCTAGGGGCCAGAAACTATTTATAAAGGATAGTTTATAAATAGTTTTGATCCATACTTTTGGATGGATCAAATTCAGATGGCTCCATTTGATCTACAATGTTCTGTTGATGGCTTTGGGTGATTTGCAGGCCTGATCTGGGGAGCGCAGCCTGGAGTGATGGGGGCAACCTGAGTATGTAGCTTTCTGTAGCACAGGTGCCTGAAGCCCAGGGTGACGAGATGGCCTGGAGAATGTGGTTCAGAGAGCTGCAGGCATTCACGGAAAACCCAAATGACCGGAAAACGATAGTTTCAGGAGGGACACTGAAACTTAGTTTTCTGGATGACCAAGTTGGAGCGAACAACTACAAGAACTTCCCTCTAATGAAATGGATCTACGACTGGGGCAAGAGGAGGGGATTTAAGATTTAAGTTTCCTGAATTTGCTGAAGAAGGAAAGCCTTAATGGGGAAGCTTTGCAGGATTTTCTCACTGTAAAGAAGAAAAAGGACAATGAAGACATGCCTTCCAACATGCCCGTTTGTGCCCTCCATGACCGGCATGCCCCCGTGCACAAGTAGGGACACACAAAGCCAGGCTCAAGCCCCAAAGAGGAAAACCGCAAGTGTGAGTGGGAAGGAGTGGAGGGTAAGATCTCATTTTTTGTCCATCTCAGTTCTCCCAAAGCCCTGATGTCCTGCAGTGTGTTTACCAGAGTTGTCTTATATAAACCTCGGGGGCGGGCACACTTAGTTACGTAAGAGGAAGCATCATGCTCTGGGGGGAAAAGCAGGACTAGATCAGAATCCTGAGGCTGGGGTATGGGGTGCTAGATCGAGAAGGGGTCTAGTTCTCCAATGCCGTCCCCCCACTCCCCATTGCTGGGCAGAGAAAGATCTTCCAACAAAGGCTGCCCAAGTTTGAGAGGCCAGGTCTCTGGGGATCCTGGGTTCAGAAAAGAAGTCCTGGACTATTCTTTGAAATCCTAGTCACCCTGCTTCCTAGCCCTGTGACTCAGGGGAAGTAACTCAACCTCTCTGTGCCTTCGTTTTCCTTAGTTTCCATTTGTAAAGTGGAAGCCAGGGACTTCCCTGGTGGTTCAGTGGTTAAGAGTCTGCCTGCCAATGCAGAGGGACACAAGTTCCATCCTTGGTCTGGGAAGATTCCATATGCCTCAGGGTAGTTTGGTCCATGTGCTCCAACTACTGAAGCCCACACACCCTAGAGCCTGTGCTTCGCAACAAGAGAAGCCACCGCAATGAGAAGCCCGCACACTGCAACTGGAGAGTAGCCTCTACTCAGGGCGACTAGAGAAAGCCCATGGGCAGCAATGAAGACCCAGCGCAGCCAAAAATAAATAATAAATAAATAAACATAAAATGGAAGCCATAAAGCCCATAGCTCCCATGAGATGATGAGTTTAGCTAGCCAACACTGTGCCTAGCATGGAATAAACAGCAAATAAAGATAATTACTGTGACTGTCGTGATTTTTGTTTAGGGTATGAATGCTTCCCCAGCAAGATATATTTGGTTCTCTGAAAAGGGATCCTGGACAGAAATCCAGTAACTTATATCTGCAATGTAATTTGTTGTTTTCAAAGCACTCTCATAAGCAGGATAAAAACAATGTATCACATGTCTAGCCTGCAGAGCGAGCACTGAGCGCCCACCCCGCAGGGGACGATTTCATCACTGCTCCCATTTTGCATGCTCTTGTTTGCTGTCCACAATAGCGTGGTGAGTAAGAGCAGACACTCTCTCGTGTGCCAGTTTAAGGAGCGGAAACTAAGGTTCTGTTTAAGGGCCTTCCCCCGTTCATCCTTTGTACCCGTGTCTACTGGGAATCCGGGGCCAGGTACTGTGTGGGCACCAGGGTAAGCAAGGGGGTGGCAGAGCTGGAGTCTAGCCTGGCCTGCAGCCCCGGAAGCCCCAGATTTTTGCCGCGCTCCTCAGGGCAGCTAGCCCTCGGGTACTAAGCTAAGGGTCTTGGGGATGAGGTCAAACCATTCACTTTCCTCCTTCCTTTGAGTCAGGGCTGGAATATTTGGGGTCAGTTATGCCCTCACTAGTAAGAGAGGTCCCCTGGAGTGGGAAACAGTAGGAAGGGCTTACATCACAGCATCCACTTATCTTCCCACTTGTTTGTCTGAATCGCCTTCACACAGAGCCAGGCTGGGCTGGCTTCCAGGAGTTGCCCTGCCTGATCTCTCCCGAGACACCCACTCGGCAGCAGACCAAGAGCAATCTGGAGTGTTAGGGAGGTTTAGAAGGGAGAGGGAAACGTGAGAAGTGGTGGACACAGACAAAAATGGCCACAGCCAGCATTCCAGTGTTGGGGGAAAAGGGTGTGTGTGTGTAGTTTATATTGGGTGGGCCAAAAATTTCATTTGGGTTTTCCATAAGATTGTATGAAAAACCCAAACGAACTTTTTGGTCAACTCAATGCAAAGGAATTTAGTAGGCTCTCTGAGTAGCATCCCTTGAACGCAGCTCACAGTCCTCTCTTGTCAATCAAGATCTGACCGGGTATATGGGATGTCCAGAACCCCGAACCCCAGCTCAGGCCATGCCAAACCAGGCAAGTGTCCAGGACTCTGAGAGGGCAGCTGAAAAGTGAGGGGGTTTTCCTGAGGCAGTACCTGCTTACCCCTGCAGCTCCATGGAGTGACAGAACTCCATCACTACACTACCCTTGAGGATCACAGCTGTCTTCTCTGTGTGTGCTTTTTCTGTGGCAGCAAGCAAGATGCTTTATTTTGTTTAGGGACAGCACAAAACTGGGTTGAACTGAAGACACAGCCTCTGCTTTCAAAGAGTGTCATGGCTCATACGGATCAAACACATATAATCAAATAAACAAAACTCAAGGCGGGGGAGCGCTCACTTCAGTTAGACTCAAATAAAATTTCACAGTAACGATTCCCCGTTTAGGTGCTAATATTGCTATTTAGTGAAGATCTTCCACATGCCAGGAATAGTGAGGAGTACTTCTCACATTTGATCTCATAATCCTTTCTGATTTTTTCATAACCCAGATCTAATCATTCCTGCAAGGCAGAGATTGCTGTCATCTCTGCTTAAGAAAACAAGGCTCAAATTGTTTAGGTCATTCCTCTGAAACCACAGTTAAGAATCCATAGAACCAGGGACTTTCCTGGTGGTCCAGTGGCTAAGACTCTGGGCTCCCAATGCACAGGCCCTGAGTTCAGTCTCTTGTCAGGGAGCTAGATCCCACATGCCACACAACTCAGAGTTTGCATGCTACAACTAAGACCCAGCACATCTAAATAAATAAATTAAAAAAAAAAAAGAATTTATAGAACCAGAGTCCAAATCAAATCTGGTGGTGGTGGTTTAGTTGCTAAGTCATGTCCAACTCTTGCGACCCCACAGATTGTAGTCCACCAGACTCCTCTGTCCATGGGATTTCAAAATCCCAAGCAATAATACTGAAATGGGTTGCCAATTCCTTCTCCAGGGGATCTTCCTGACCCAGGGATCAAATCCAGATCTCCTGCATGGCAGGTGGATTCTTTACTGACTGAGCCACCAGGGAAGCCTTAAATTCAAGTCTATCTGAGATCAAAAGATATTTGACAGGTTAAAGGATACTTTGGGAGTTTGGGATAGACATGTACCCACTGCTATATTTAAAATGGAAACCAACAAGGACCTACTGTGTGGCACATGGAACTCTGCTCAGTGTTATGTGGCAGCCTGGATGGGAGGGGAGTTTGGGGGCAAATGGATACTTGTATATGTATGGCTGAGTCCCTTCACTGTTTCTCTGAAGTTACCACAACATTGTTAACTAGCTATACCCCAATACAAAATAAAAAAATTTAAAATAAAGATATTTGGAAGGTGAAAAGCTGGCTTATTTCAAAATTTTGATTAAAATTCTGAAATTAAACCATGCCTTGATTTTTCTGTTTCATCGTTCAGGATATGGGGATTTTCGTGAGCATTTCTTACTTTTCTTTGTTGCAGAATGTGATGGTGACTCCTTAGTCAAGAAATAGTATTGTTACTGATGATGAAAATAATGAGGAAGTAATGAATGACTCACGACCATCATTAAACAGACTTTAAGTTGACAAGGAAAGCTACCCAAAACATTAAAAGTAGAAAGAGAAAGAGGGTTAGGTCTTAGTGGTTTCCTAGATACTCACTCTAGCCAGCTCGATGTCATCATAAACATCAGGATAGTAAAGAAAATCCATAGCATTGCTGGGAAACAGAAGGGGTGTCCTCATGGACTAGAAACCACAAAGATCTCCTGGGAGATAGGTGGTAGATTAGGTCATATTGAAAGGGGTGCCCACAACCCACAGATCACGCAAGTTAATTAAGGTCTGCCACCAAAGAGGGGAACAGCTCTAGGGGTGCCCCAAACTGGGCTGCACAGACAAGAGAAATAGGAGGACACTCTTGGGGTACTGCAGAGGTTGCAGTCAGAAGAATCAGCCCCCTCTCTCCTTGTCCCAGCACTTCTTGCAATCAGAGGGAAGTCTGAGGCTTTGTCATTCACAGGACACTAGGGACAATACAGAAAAGGAGACTTTTTTTTTATGGCCATGGTGAGCTTAAGATACACTGATCTGTAAAGTTTAGAAGAGATTTGCAATGACAGTCAGAGGGCATATCTGCCCCAAAGACTGCTCTGGGTCCTTGATGCCGTGGCCCATCTATGCTGAAACCTGCCTTGTTATACTCCTGACTGCATACTCAGAATATGAGATGCTTCTAAAAATGTGGTTTTACATTAATTTTTCTGCAATGTATGTATCGGCAGTCACATGTGTACTTTCCCAGAAGAGTGATCTGTAAAGTGATCCAATGAATTGCCATGGAAATGAAACCTGGAATGAGGTTGCCATGGTAACGAAACTGTTTCTAAAAGGCCACATCACCTTGGGGAAGTAGTGAGCTCCCATCAAAGACTTGAAGTTTAGAGGCCAAATCACAAACCTTACCATCAGGGCCGGGTGCTCTTTCAGTTTCTTTTTGCCTCTCCTTTTTTCTTTTCTTTTCTTACCATCCCCAAAGACAATGGACTTAAATTTTGAAGACTTGGGTTCAAGCTCTGGCTGTATCATTAGTAAGTCATGAGAATCAGGTATCTGAGGGCCCTGAAGAGGTACGAGGAAGTGGGCTGCTGGCCCTCCTTTCTATTGACCTGTCATGTGACCTTGAACAAGTTATTCTATCTGTTCCTGGGTTTTCTCCCATACAAAGTGAGTGGCTGGACTCTAAGATCATTCCAATTCTTTTCTCTCTCTCCCATGACACTCTGCCTTGAGGGGCAACTGGTCTCTCAAGTAAATTACTCAATAGGTCAGAGGAGCTGTCTGTGGTGCTGAACACCTGTCTGTGGAGCTCCTGGGTCATGTCTTGTTGTCAATAGATCCTGGTTATTCTCAGCACTTCTAGGGTCTGGTGGACTCAGGAGGCCTCTATCAGGAGTTGGGAGACCTGCTTGCAGCTGGAGAGAGACTCCAGAGAGTCTTGAAATTCAGAGAGCACTGGAAGAGGAATCTGGAGAGGGTCCTAGCCTAATTCTGATATTTGCTGTCAGTGGGTTTTTTATGAAGTCACGCCTTCTCTGTGGACCTTTGTTTTCTCATCAGTGAAGCTAAGTTGGGGACTAAGATGATCCCTAACACCTGATGGGCCCAGAAGCTTGCCTGGGCTACGGGGGAGAGGACAGCCCATAAAGATTCAACCCTTCCCCATCTGTCCCAAGGCTCGGGCTTCTCTAGTGGGGCTGAGGATGAGGAACAAAGCACACTCCCTTGTTAGGAACGTATGTTCTTTCATCTGGAAGAAAAGACAGGCAGTGAGCAGATGTAGCATTTACATTTTCTCAAGTGACAACTGAACACTGAGGATGATTGGTGCTTGTTATGTGTTAAAACTATAATAAAATCTCCAACTTATATCCTCTGCCTACTTATCTGATCATCTTTCCAGAGTCTGCTTCACTCTACAGTAGCACAGGACAAAAAAGACAAAGAAAGGAAAGCTCAGAGCGAGCTCACCCTCTAAGGGACACAGACACCACAATTTGATCTGAAACACCTTGTGTTTTTCACTCTTCAACGCCCTCACTTGTCAACATAAAGGGATGGTTGGGAGTGTGGAGTCTGTAATCAAGAAGGGCCCTTGATACAAGCCCTGCTTATGCTCCTTATTAGCTATAAGACACGCTTTCCAAGCTTCTGTTTCTTCATTGGTAAAATGGGGGTTAATGCCACAAACCTCTAAGTGTTGTTGAAGGGATCAAATAACATCATTTATGAAAATGATTAGCAAGCACAGTGTCAGCACACATTGAAAGTTATTGTCTTGATTATTTATAGCAGCATAAAAAACTACCCCCAAAACTTTATGGTGTAAAATGACCCATTTTGGGACTTCCCTGATGGTCTAGTGGTTAGGAATACATCTTGCAATGCAGTGGACAGGGGTTCTACCCCTGGTCAGGGAACTAAAATCCCACATACCATGTGGCAACTGAACCCACGTGCTCTGGAGCCCAGGTGCCACAACTAGAGTCTGTGTGCCACAACAAAAGAACCCACATGCCACAACTGAGATCCAGTGCAGCTGAATAGAGAAATACTAAACATAAAATAACTGTATTATCTCTCATGGTTCTGTGGGTTGACTGGGCATCCATGGGTCAGCTGGGAAGTTCCTTAACTGCATGTGACATCAGCAGGAGCTGCAGCCATCTAGGGGTCATCTGGCTAGAGTGTCCAAGTCTGGTGCCTTGGTGGGGACAGATGGAAGTCAGGGCTCAGCTGGGATGGCTGAGATGGGATGGGACTCCTCTTCTTTCTTAATAGTCTTATGGCATCTTCTTTTCCATGTGGTTTCTCCACACGGTCTCTACAGCAGGATGGCTGTACTTACTATTGACACATAGCAGCTTTCTTCCCAAGAATGTAGAAGCAGAAGATTTCAAGCCCTCATAAGCCTTAGGCTCAGAATTGGCATATTTTATGCCACATCCTACTTATCACTGTTGAGTTCCAGGGCCAGTCCAGATCCATTATGGGAGAAGAGACTACATAAGGGCATCAAATCCGGGAGGCACGGCTCATTGGTGGATGTTTTTGGAAACCAACTACTACATTGATCAATAAATGATTTTTATTATTGAAATTCCAAGTATGCCACTACCTTATCTCGTTCTCAGACATATCACCTCTTACTGGGTTTGCAGAGTCATTGAACAAGTATTTGTTAACTATATAATCTAGAGTCACGTGGTTACCGCCCTAACTAGTTCCCTAGGATACGTGTCACATTCTGTTTCTCACATATCACACCCCACAGGCCTAGGACAGGGCTCTGCATACAGCAGGTATTAAATAAAGGCTTCACACTTTGTTGGATATTAATATTTTATCAACTTTATTTTGGTTAATATTTTCTTTGTGTATCTTTTTTTTCAATCCTTTCTTTGTGGGTTTCTCTGGCAGTATAAATTAGGTTCATAAAATACAGCTGGATTAAAACACACATGATCTTTTTACTGGTGTGTTTTCTCCTGTTTCATTTCTTGTGATAACCAATCTATTTGGATTTATTTCTATCATCTTATTTAGTGTTATGTTTTTATTACTCTTTTTATTTGCTTCCTTTCCCCCCCTCTCTTTCATGCCTTCTACTGGGTTGGAAGTTATGCATTTTATTCCTGATCTGATCTGATAGCAGTTACCTTCAAGTTTTAATAGCATCTTTGATGAAAGAGTCTGAAATTAATCAATATCTCTGTCTTCATCCTGGGCAAAACAAAGACTTCAAATGTTTGAACTCTGATTACCTCACCCATCTACCAAGTTTTCTTCTCTAATATTTTATTTCCACCCTGTTTTTTTAACTCTCCCCAAAGTAGTCATAAATATGTCTTGGTTTTTTTGCCACACTATATAGCTTGTAGGATTGTACCAGGGACTGAATCAGTGTCCTTGGCAGTGAAAGCAGAGAGTCCTAACCACTGGACTGCCGAGGAATCCCCACAAATATGCCTTTTTATTTTTAAAACTACATAAAGTTTATGGTTTTTTGGTGTATAGTACTATGAGTTTTGACAAATGATTCGAGTTGTGTGGTCACCAACACAACCAAGATAC
The DNA here is from genome assembly GCF_003369695.1 of Bos indicus x Bos taurus. NCBI lineage: Eukaryota > Metazoa > Chordata > Mammalia > Artiodactyla > Bovidae > Bos > Bos indicus x Bos taurus. Next base: position 46,318,594 of record NC_040094.1, read on the forward strand.
AGAACAGTTGTGCCAAACACACATCCTTTCATGCTGCCTCCCCCGCTCAGCACCTGACAATCACTGATTTATTCCCTGGCCCTAGGGATTTTCTTTCCCAGAATGTCAAATCAGTGGAATCCCATGATTGTGTGGCCTTTTCAGTCTGGCTACGTACATCTAGCTTAATGCATCCACATTGCTCTGTGCATCAGTAGCTCATTCATTTTTATTGTTGAGTAGTATTCTGCTACATGAATTTATCACAGACCTTTTCAATTAAATTTTGATTTTTATCTGTCTTCATTTGAAGTACATTTGGGGTGTACCAGTATTTGGTGATTATGAATAAATTCAACATAAACAATCATGTACAGTTTTAGGATGTATGGATGAGTGAAGCTTCCTTTTCCCTTCTCAGTACCTAGGAGTGTTGGGTCATAAATATTTTCAACTCTACAAGAAGCTGCCCAACTGTTCCTAACACTGGCTGTCACATTTTGCATCCCCATGAGGAACGTGTGAGTGTTCTGGCTGCTCTTCACTCTCACAGCACTTGGCAATGTCAGCGTTTTATTTGTTGCTTGTTTTTGTATTTTGTTTCTTTGTATGTGTGTTGTTCCTAGTATGTAGGTTGAGATATCTCATTGTGAGTTAAATTAGTATTTTCTAAGGAATGATGGTGTTGAAAATCTTGTCATGGGGTCGTTTACCATCTGAATATCTTCTTTAGAGAAGTGTGTCTTGCTCATTTTTAAAAGTTGGGTTGTTGGTTTTCATTAATTTTTGAGAGTTCATGGCAGATGTGTGATTTGTGAATACTTTCTCCCAGCCTAGGCCTTGTCTTTTCATTAACAGAGTCTCTCACAGAGTTCCACACCTCTCCCATCCATTGCCCACTCTCATCACTACTGTGTCCCCAGTACCTAGCTAGCGCCTGCATAGTAGGAACACCACAAATATCTGTTGAGTGGATGATGCAATGAGTGAATGGAGGAGCTGAGCCTTCTGGTTACTGAGGAGGTGACTCACTCTGGTCTGGGTTTACATCACTGAGGTCTATTGCATTTTCTAAAAATAGAATTTCCTTAAAATTAATTCTTATTGAAGTATAGAAGACTCTTGAGAATCCCTTGGACAGCAAGGAGATCCAACCAGTCTATCTTAAAGGAGATCAGTCCTGGGTGTTCATTGGAAGAACTGATGCTGAAGCTGAAGCTCCAATACTTTGGCCACCTGATGTGAAGAGCTGACTCACTGGAAAAGACCCTGATGCTGGGAAAGATTGAGGGCAGGTGGAGAAGGGAACAACAGAGGATGAGATGGTTGGATGGCATCACTGACTCAATGGACATGAGTCTGAGCAAACTCCAGGAGATAGTGAAGGACAGGGAAGCCTGATGTGCTGCAGTTCATGGGGTCACAAAGAGTCAGACATAATTGAGTGACTGAACAATAGTTGCTTTACAATGTTAAGGTAGTTTCTGCTGTATAGCAAAGTGAATCCGCTACACATATATATGTATCCCCTCTTTTTTTGATTTCCCTCCTATTGCCTTCTTGCTCTGGCTCTCTGTTCTACAAGTGGCTTCCTGACCTTTATTTTGGTTTCCCTGGTCTCCTGACTCCAAGAAAGGGAGCTACTAAAGCATAAGTCGGAGAAGGCAATGGCACCCCACTCCAGTACTCTTGCCTGGAAAATCCCATGGCTGGAGGAACCTGGTAGGCTGCAGTCCATGGGGCTGGATATGACTGAGCAACTTAACTTTCACTTTTCACTTTCGTGCACTGGAGAAGGAAATGGCAACCCACTCCAGTGTCCTTGCCTGGAGAATCCCAGGGACGGCGGAGCCTGGTGGGCTGCCATCTATGAGGTCGCACAGGGTCAGACACGACTGAAGCGACTTAGCAGCAGCAGCAGCGGAGCATGAGCAATCCAGTGACTGAAAAGGCAGCCTCCATCCCTTCCATCCTGAGTTTAGGAAGTGGCATTCTGGTTGCTCTTCATTGACTTTGGTCAGTCCTGAGAGACTGGCCACTTTTGAGTGTCCTGGTCAAATTTCTGGTCCCTACTGAAGCCTGGACCTTGGTGATCACTCTGAATTCCACCCTGTAAAGTCCTGCCTGAGGGCCCAGCCAAAACTTCTCGGATGGTCTCGCTTTTGCATCTCTCTCTTCCCTGCTCAGTCCAGAAGGCGGTGTGTGTGTGTGTGTGTGTGTGTGTGTGTGTGTGCGCGCGCGCGCGCGTGTGTGTGTGTGCGTGCGCGCGCGCGCATCCCAGAGTGGAAAGACTGACTTCTGGGGACCTCCAGGGATGAAAGAACTTTCCATAGGTAGGGAGATAAAAAAGGAAAAGGAAAATATTGCAGGTGGAAAATGGGATGGCAAAGGAGAGAGCCATCCAACCCAAACGAGGGCTCAGGAAATACTCTGGCTTAATCCCTTCTCACCATAATTCAGTGTAACAGAACTGCTATCCATAGGGGCTGGTAGACAAGTCCAAATGCAGCAGAGCCTTCTTGGCTCTAGAGATAGAGCCAATTTGTCTCTTTTCTTTGTTCCCAAAAGAAAGATGAAGAACCTCTCCTTTCTCCAGGGTTTTTAGTGCAGCCTGATCTACAGGATCTGAAAAATAGTTAATGGCTCTTGAGCACTACCAGACAAAGAGAAACAACCTTAGAAGTAGGGGTGGGTGTGGGGGGCTGCTAGTGGATTTAGTTTTTTTTCCAAAAAGAAACCAGAATACTTTTCCTTTTAATCCAAACCTCTTCTTAAAAATTTAAAGATTAGATAGAGGTCACGCACTTTGCTGCCTGCCCTTAGTCCATCTGTCCACCTGTCTGCTGGTAGGAAGCAGATGATGCTTCTGTTGCTAAGATACCCTCTGCTCTCATCTTCCCATCAGCTCCTGATGCTGCTCTCTGACCACACTTAGGTGCCCCCTTGCATTTCTGATACTGACTCCCTTGTCCTAGGACACTCTACTGTGGAGGAGAGTCTCGGTCAGAGTTTATTAAGCTTTTCTGCATGGATACATGGAGACCTTGTCTCTGCACTGGACTTGACTTTGGTAAAGCATTTCCCATCTCACTTGACTCTCTCAGTCTTGTACTGGTTCTTCAAGGTAGATTGTACGTTCACTTCTGGGGAAACAAGAGGGAGGTGGGGTGAGCTAGATCCCAATCATGTGTGGAATCTTCATGGATTGGACTCAGTCTTCAGGCAGGCTCAAACTCCCCAGAGCCCCTCACTTCCCAGGAAGTTGGGTCCGCCCCTTGTCCCCATCCCACGACCTCCGGGAGGCAGGGAGAACTCTGGTCCACCCGAAGCGGGTAGTGGGGTGGGGGTGATGCACTGATGGCCCAGCCCTCACCCCTGAGCTGACATATCCCCTGCAGGACACTGATGGTGTTCTGCAGCCAGGCCTCATCTTTAAGGCTCCTTTCAGCTCGCCCTTCCAAGTGTTCTTGGCTGAGTCAAGCTCTGAAATGCCTTGGTTTCTGCCGTCAGCATTTCCTTCAGTTCAAGAATAAAGGAAGCCATCCTCTGAGTCCCCACGCCTGTCTCCCACCCCCAGAGTCTTCTTTGCTAGTTCCTGCTGTTGCGACTGTCAGGAGTGGATTTTTGGGTAATTGTTGCCATGGAGACCCTGTCTTGAGTTATTGGGCAAACGCATCCCATCTTTATCCTTATTTGGTATGTGATAGGAATGCGGATAAAACAGTGATGCTGAAGGTCCTTCACCTTTCTCCTTTGCCATGCAAGTTGGTTTACCTGGGCCCACACTTCTTGGTAGCCTGTACCCCATCCCTGCCTTCTTCAAGGTCCCTGGCCAGTTGCTGCCAATGGAAAGTAAGTCCTGGACAGCTGAGAACAAGGAGATCTGCTCTCCATGGGTTGAATGTGATGGTCCAGATCTGGTGAGCTCTGGCAGCAACTGATCTCCAAAGTAGTGGCCCAGATCCCTGGAGCCATCATCCCCTTGGGGAATTAAGCCTGAGCTCCTAGCACCTTCATCCAAGAGATGAAGCCTGTCTAAAAAGTTGAGGAATCACTCACCTTGACCCCTGCTCCAACCCACTTCCATAATCCCTGCCACGCACACCTATCCCGCTGCAGCACCCAGGCTTAGCGCCTCGCCTCCGTTTCCCCAAGTGCTCAGCCTCCCACATGCAGATGACTGATCACCAGCACTATTTTTATCATGTCTCTTTCCTATTCAAGATCTAGTCTCGTCTCCTCATCGCTTTTTCTACCCAATACAGGCTTGACTTGCATTGAAGGGCTTTCATCAATTCCCTCCTCTCCCACCAAACTAACCAGCCCTTCATGTCCTCTCTGCCTCACCCCTCCTTACCTTGGCTCCCTGCTCTCTGTAGTTCCAAGTCAGTTCTCCAAGGGTAGCCTCTTCCACCCCCTGCCACCCCCTCACACACACTGCCTTTTCTCAGGTTCTGTCCTCCCCCAGTGACTTTCTCTGACTCTCACTGGGAATCCATCACCTTCTTCAAGACCCTACCTTAGCATCCTTTCTCCACCATGGTTCACTGCACAGCTGCTGCTAAAAAGGCTTGAGTGTTGGGATGGGGGCAGGGGGTGCCAAGACAGAAGGGCGTGTTGAAGAGAGCAGGAGGGTGGTATCGTGTCCCCCCCAGCACTGTCAGCTACACAGGCTACTCCAGGGCTGCAGTCCAACAGGAGCCACGAGATGGAAAACATATGGCCGCCCCCTCGGTGTCTACGCAGATTTGACAAGCTTCCCAATGAAGGCTTCATTGTTACCCAACAGTCAAGGAACAAGGGAAGCAAGAACGCCTGTAAGGCAGAATTCTGGCCTCGTGTGGGGAGACTTCTGTTTACGTTGCTACACAGGAGGGAACAGGATCTGAGTTAGAATAGAGCAGGAGCTGGTGAACAGCAGATTCTGCTCTGGGACTGATCTTGTGGGCTGTTCTTACAGTTTTCCCTTGAAGGTTAAGGTGGATCCTCCTGTGAATGAGGAGGGTCACTCTTACTTGTCTTCCTCCCACTCTCCATTTATAATATGATTCAGACTGGGTTTTTCTTGCCTTGCTGATGAGGTTCATGAGGCATGGAGAGATGATTCTAAATTGTGCAGTGCCTCATCTGCTGTGAGAAGCAGCATCTGGGTTCCCAGACTAGCAGGGGAGTCCTGCCCCCAGAAGATTCCTAGTCTGATGGTAGAGACAGAGTCCCTGTCCTGAAAAGCTCTGAGTCAGTTGGCAAGGGGTGGGGCGGCAGGAGGGATCACACACACACACACACACACACACACACACACACACACACACACACACAGCTACGCTCAAATGATATATCTAACCAAGAACAGCTGGACGAAAATGTTAGCAAAAGCAAGGAATCGCAAAGGTAGGCAGGATGACGAAGTTAAGATCTGGTCTGGAAGGCTTCCTGGAGGAGGTGAGTGCTGAAGGAATGGTTTGATGAAGAGGAGAAGGGACTCCAAGAGAAGAAGGCAAGCATGCATGGCCTGAGACATCTCCAGAGGAAAGATGGGTGTGTGTCTTCTAATGAGTTTGGTTCAGAAATCAAGTCCTTCCAAGCTCTACTTTGATGCTTGATGAGATAAAAAATTGGGGTGGGGAGGCTCAAGGTCTACTTGAGTTCATGTATATTGTGTGCTAGCTTGGCATGGAGCATCTTATAATGTAAATATTAATAGCTTGGGAGGTGAGAACAGAGACAGACAAAGGCATGGCTTTGGTCTTGTAGAGGATTTCTTTCTGAGCCTTCAGTGAGACAGAAACCCAGTGTAAACCTGCTTAAGTAGGAAAGGGATTTCCTGGTTCCTGAAATTGGGAAGTTTTGAGGGCTCAATTCAGGGGCTTAACTGACACTGTCCTCTCCCTCCCCTCTCCATGTCTCTCTCTTTCAACCTCTCTCCCTCTCAGCTTTGCTTTCCTCTTGGAGGGCTTCATTCTCAGGCAGCCTCTCTACATGGCTGGAATTCAAGCTCCAGGTTAAGAAGTCTTGCTCCCACGGAGCCAGTGATCAGTTAGAATTAGTGCTCAAGGGGCCATGCCAGTCTGAGTCTGTTCCTTCTCAAAGTCTTTCCCATAAGTCCCTTCCAGCAACTTCTTCCCACCTCCTACTGACTAGAACAGGGATTTACTAGAACAGTCATGATTTACCCCTAGCAACAAGAAAACCTGGAGACTACAGTATTTTCTACTGGGCTTCCACTAAAAGTAGGGTTTTGTGAGTGAGAATCAAGGGGAGAGAGGACATTGGTCTGCGAGCCAGCACTGTCTCCAGGAATACCAAGGAAGACTCCAATTGGCTCTGTGTGGTCACGTGGTCATTCTTGAACCAACCACTAGGGCCAATGGATAGAGTTCTCCAATTGGCTGGGCCTACTCCACGTGCTTGCCTGCTGCTGGAGAAGGCAGCCCTGGCTGCATCCTGTGGAAGAGACTTTTCCATATGAAGGGAAGATATGCCACCAGCTGAAGGGGATACTTGCTTGTAGTCTGAAGAGGGGATGCTGGGCAAATCCACAACATATGCCCGTGACAGGAATTCTCCAGTATAGAAAGAAAATATTCCCAAAAATAGCTTTAGAAAGAAAAAATAGCTTCAGGAATCTCCTTTCCCTGACATAATATATGCAAAGTTATATTGCAGGAACCAAATATAGCCATGCTGAGAAAAATGGTTTAGAAAGACATCCTGGTGCAAGTGAACTTGGAGTTCGGGTGTGAAGGAGCTGATGGCTAGAGAGGAGGAGAAGGGAGGTTCAAAACCCAGAAGGATAAGTGCTACACAGAGGCCAGGAACAGAGCTGCCTAGGAGGGAAGGCAGGGTGGACAGCCCACCCTGCGGCCGTGGAGGCTGGAGTTCCTCCTTGCCTGTACCTGGGCCCCAGAAAACTGAAGGCTCCCCTTTCCTCCTGAGTCAGTGCCTGGCTTTCACACAGCCCTAATGAGCATTGTCTTGGCCTGGGAGGGTGGGCAAAGGGGAATGGGGAAGACCCTCAATGCTAAGTTCCAGGGGAGAGGAGGAAGGTGGCTCTGATAAGGGAGCAAGTGTCTAACACAGGTAAGTGACTGTGGTGGATTTCCCTGGTGAACCACTGGTGGTTCAGCACTTAAGAATCTGCCTGTCAACGAAGGCAACATGAGTTGACCCCTGGGCCAGGAAGATGCCACATGCCACAGAGCAAGTCCACGTGCCTGTGCTCTACAGCCCAGGAGCCACAACTATCAAAGTCCGCATGCCCTAGAGCCCAGGCTCTGCAACAAGAGAAGCCACCGCAATGAGAAGCCTGCACACCACAGCTTGAGAAAAACCTGTGCAGCAATGAAGACCAGCACAGCCAAAAACAAATAATTTTTTTTTAAAAAGTGATTATGGGACTTCCCAGGTGGGCCAGTGGCTGACTTTGCCTTTCAAGGCAGCAGGTGTGGGTTCAATCCCTCGTCAGGGAGCTAAGATTCTACAGGCCATAGATGGCTAAAAAACTAAAACATAAAACACAAGCAATATTGTAACAAATTCAATAAAGACTTTAAAAATGGTCCACATCAAAAGTCTAAAATAAGAGAAGTGATTATATAGTCATATTCAAGGGCTATGCCAGTTACCAGACACATCCCAGGAGGCTTTGCTGGCAGCTCGACAATTCACCGTTAAACCTGGGATCTGGGGCCGGCTGGTGCGGCAGCAGGGCGAGGAGCCCAGGCACAGACAGCTGGGGTGGGAATCTTTAAGGATGAAAATGATGGGTAAGGAACTTGCTGTTTCCATGGAAACTGACTCTGGGAGGATGAGACATCGTCTAATGGGTAACCCGAGGGGAGAACGCCACCCCCACCAGGCTTTCACCGTGGGTGGCAAGCAGGCACCTCTGGAAGCCACCGTTTCAGCTGTTGTTTGTGGGCTCTGTCCACCTCTGTCTGCATCCTCTTAGGGACATCACCATCTGGCAATGCGTGTGCCAGTTCATATCACTCTCCAAGGGACCTGGGGAGATATCCCCAATCAGAGAAGACCCGGCATGGCTTCTGCCACCCTGAGGTAGCCGCGCCTGGCAAGAGTATGGCAGAGCACCGGGTCATGGGACCTAGGTGGGGTAAAGGCCACAGACAAGGGTTAGGACAAGCTGGCAAGGTGAGAATGCCCATGGCAGGGACGAAATGGCATGAGCACTGGACTGGGAGCAGGACACCTCCACTCTGATTTCAGATCTCTTATATTACCAGCTGGCTGAGTGACCCCCTGGCACGTCACTCTCTCCCAGAAGGTCCCTAAGACCCCATTCAGCTCCACTTTTGCTCTGTTCTTGGATTTGGAACCTGACAGTTTGGATCTCATCAGCCCCTCATCTCAGCACCACCCACCACGGCACAGGGTGTCCTCCCCGAGGCCAGCCCAGGCTCTTCTGAGGCTGTCGCACAGGTTCTCAGACAGGCAAGACGCGGCGGCCCCCGTGCCACAGGCCTTTGCTGCTTGGGGCCACCTTGCCCCTGAGCCTGGGGTGTCTGAGCACGCAGACAGATGTTCCCATAGCTCCTGGTTGCCCCCGCATGCTCCCAGAGACGGGTTTCATAAGCTGCCTGTTGCAATTACGCTTCCATTTCCAATAGGTGCTATCTTAATTGCTCATTTCCCTGAGATGAGTGTGAAGGAAACAGCAATTTGTGGTGCGGGACCTTGGCTCTGGCCCTGAACGTACACACAAGGATTCAACTTTCTCTTCCCTACCCCTCCTTCTCCTTTCTTTCCCCTCCTCTCCATCACCTCCCTCCTGGCCCTTCCACTCCTCTGCCATCCCCATCCCCACCTCTTAATCCATGAGGGGCGGCAGAGTGTGATGGGGGTCTCGCGGGCAGGGAAGAGACCTGGGCAGGGAAGGGCAGGGAAGAATCTTGCTGGCAGCAAGGGAAACAAAAGGGAAGTGGTTTGGGCACTGCTACCAGCTCCTGCAGGCTCTCTCAGAAACACTGACAAATACTGGAAGGCTGGCAATTAAGGAAAAAGACCCCAAGTTCCTACAGGAAGACAGTGACTTCTGGCTTGTCTTTAGCCCACGCCTCCTCCAGAGGCCCCATCTTACGGCTCTGGGATATGGTTTCCTCTTCGACACGTATTGTTCATTCCAATTTCAATCAATATTCATTAAGTGTGTACTGTGTGCTGAGAGGCAGGGTACGAAGGAGGGCAGAGTCATGAGCCTGTTCTCTGGCACCATGTCTGGCCCCAGCAAGCCCTCAACCCCAAGCCTTAGCCCCAGTCACAGACACTCGTGCTCGTTTCACGATATAACCCTTTCACATTACTCCTCCTGCGGAGACTTTCCTCCCAGGCTGTATCTGGTCAAGTCATTCAGCTGAGATTCAGCTCAAAGGCCTCTTCCTGTGTCTCAGGTGAGTAGACACTACCCGGTAGCCACGGTAATAGAATTTGTGTATTTTACTGTTGTGAGTTAGACGTGCACATTATTGCAGAGTTTGGCAGACTATGGGAGTAGTTAGGTGGCTCAGTGGTAAAGAATTCGCCTGCTGAGCAGGAGACGCAGGTTCGATCCCTGGGTTGGGAAGATCCCCTGGAGAAGTAAATGGCAACCCACTCCAGTATTCTTGCCTGGAGAATCCCGTCATGGAGCCTGGCGGGCCACAGTCCACGAGGTTGCCAAGAGTCAGGCATGACTGAGCGACTAAGCAACGACGAAGCAGCATGGCAGACTGTACCACCCAAAGATGGCCACACGCATAGCTTGAGCCCCTCCTGCCTGTTCTTCTTAACACTGTGACCAACACCTCTCCCCCTCCGAGGCAGTGGGGGCTTGTGCCTGCCACTGCCCAAGAAGCATGGTAGAACTGACTGCGTGGGACTTCCGAGGCTTGGCCATAAACAAGTACTGCTCCCACCAGCTCTTTCCCTTGGGCTGCTCACTCTTGGAACCCAGCCACCATGCTGTGAGGAAGCCCTGGCCGTATGCAGAGGCCCCGAGAAGGCGTTCTTGCAGACAGCCTCAGCCAAGGAGTTCAGCGGATACCAAGCACCAGACCGGCGAGTGAATCTTAGGATGATTCCCTCCCCCAGCCCTGGAACCTCCCAGCTGAAGCCTCAGACATCACGGAGCATCCCAACCACGCCCTGTCCTAGTCTTTAGAAACGGTGAGATAACTACTACTGAGCGGTTAAGTCCCTATGATTTTTTGTTCATTGTTTTTTTCAAACTTTAAGCTTTTTATTTTGTATTGGAGTATAGCCGATTAACAATGCTGTTAGTTTCATGTGAACAGCAAAGGGACTCAGTCATACATACACATGTATCCATTCTCCCCCTAACCCCTCTCCCATCCAGGCTGACACACAACACTGAGGAGAGTTCCACGTGCTGTACAAAAGTTCCTTGGTGGTCATCCATTTTGAATACAGCAGTGTTGTTTGTTCGCTTTTAAATCTTTATGCATTTATTTGGCTGTGCCAGGTCTTAGTTGCGGCATGCAGGATCTTTAGAACTAGATATGGGATCTAGTTCTCTGACCAGGGATCAAACCTGGGGCTCCCTTTATTGGGAGCAGAGTCTTAGCCACTGGACCACCAGGAGTCTCTAAGCCCCTGTGTTTTGTGGTGACACATTATTCGAAACTAATGCAGGTGGGACCTTGTGAATTACATTTGTACTCCAAGGCCCGCCTCCATGACGGGGTACATAGCGGGTGCCAATGAGTGCTTACTGAACGAATGAATCCATGAACTTCAGCAGGTGACAATTCCAGTCTGACCTTTCAACCATCACTCCCACCTCTCCTATATCGTCTCCCCAGAGTTCTGCTGTTCTTGGGGAACCTACGCAGTCCCAAGCCTGCCCTGGATGACATCAGAGCCCTGAATCGATAAACCCTGCAGCCCACTGCAGCTCCAGCAGTGAGCTGCTGGTGCTTGCAGCCCAGAGCACCCTCACTGATCCACGTGATTGATCGATCTTCTTGTCCTCACCACAGTTCTAAGAAGTAGGTCGTTATCATCATCCCCATTTGACACACAAGGACACTGAGGCTGAGAGAAAGAGAGCATAAGCAAGTGATGGGTGTGGTGTGCTTAGTCGCTCAGTTGTGTCTGACTCTGTGCAACCCCATGGGTTGAAGACCATCAGGCTTATCTGTCCATGGGATTCTCCAGTCAAGAATACTGGAGTGGAATGTTAAAAGGGTACAATACTAGGGTTGAACTTTTTTTCCCCCTTAAGTGAATATCCCAGGCCTTCTACATCTTTAGTTAACGGCTATTGCCTCCAAATAGATGATCTCAGAAAATTTATTTCAAGGTGTTTTCTTGTTCAAGAAGGTGGCCATGGTTTCCCATTCCAGAATTCTGCTCTGGGGGCTGCCTGCCAAGGGTCTCCCAGGGCCTCTGTGCTGAGCTCCCTGAAAGAGGCCGCTCCCTGCCACAGCAGTGAAGGAGGGGAAGAAATGGTTTCCTAGACATGACTGTGTGCCCACCCAGGCATACTGCAACAAGAACTCAGGCAACATGAAGGAGAGTTCAGGATTTTCTCTTTAGAAGTTCACAACCACATGGAGAGAGGTCTGAGGGTCAACAATGATTACTCTCTGTTCCTATGGAGGTCCCAGCTCCCCAGCCCACTGCCCCATCCTTGCACAGGCCCTGGTGTGAGAAACTCTTAGCAGAGCAGAGAAGTGACCAAGTCAAGTTTTTACCAGATAAAAGTCTGGTATCTGGGACTTCCCTGGTGGTCCAGTGGCTAAGACTCTGTGCTCCCAGTGCAGGGGGCTGGGTTTGATTCCTGGTCAGGAAATTGGATCCCACATGCCACAATTAAAGATCAAAGACCCCGTGTGCTGCAACTAAGACCTGGTGCGGCCAAAGACGTTTTTAAGTTTATCTAACATTACTACAGATTTTGGCTGATCATGATAACGGCTAATTTTGGAAAGGGATGGAGGACTCAAAATCCCAAACTGAAAGCCTGAGTAAAGTGCTGAGGATCATGAATGAATGAATATCTATTTCCCAATTCTCTGACACAAACTGGGTGTCCAACATTTCAGTTCAGTCCTGACACTAACTTCCAGATTTAATGTCAGACCCCACAGGTTAAGGGTTCTGTCTCACAGGCCTGCTCCCCACCTCAGATGCCAGTTGCAATGGAGTGCCCAAGATACTGGCACTTCTATCCAGCTTGGCTGGAATGAGTCACAAAACTTAGGAAAATTCTATACATAGTGTCCCCACGGCCCCCTCCCCCCATCCACAGTTCCACCTCCCATGGTTTCAATTAACTGTTCAACCTCAGTCTAAAAACATTAAATGGAAAATTCCAGAAATAAACAACTCATAAGTTTAAACTGCATGCAAAAAAAAACACAAACAAACCTGCCAGCAGGTGCCAGGAGGGGAGTGGAGCCAGAGGATCTGCCCAAGCTGTCTTAAGTGAAAGAATATGGGGCCATGATTTGGGTTGGAAGGGGGAAGGGGGGCGGCAGCGCCTTCCTTAGGCACAGCCCACACGGAGCAACTGCCCACCAGGACTCAGCTCCACTGCAGGCTTCCTGAGACTCTGAGCAGCAACCACTTCTCAGATGGGCCTGGAGCTGACGCACGAGAGCTGTGAGCCCAACAGGCAGCCCTCCCACCAGCTCTCCCTCACTGCCTTTGACAGTCACAGGCTGATGGACATTGCTGTTTAGTCACTGACAAGAGCTCTGAGATCCCACGGAACATAGCCTGCCAGGCTCCTCTGTCCATGGGATTTTCCAGGCAAGAACACTGGAGTCGGTTGCCATGTCCTCCTCCAGGGGATCTTCCCAACCCAGGGATTGAACCCAAGTCTCTTGCATTGGCAGCCCTTCAAATTCCCCATATCCAGGCTACAACCCAAGCCAGTCAAATAGTAATGGATTGGGGTAAGACCCACACACAGGTGTCTTTAAAAGGTCTGGAGAGGATTCTGACATGAAGCCAAGGTTGGGAGCCCACTGCCAGTGGGCTGTGGCGATGAGGCAAGGAGGTGCATACGACGAAGGTTCTATGGTGGGGGGATTACCGATGGCACCCAGGGGGGCCAGGGACTGCAGAATCCTCTGCCATCCCCCTTCCCTCGGCTCCAATGTGCTGCATGATGTGAACAGACAGAGAGAGAGGGCAAGGGACTGATGCACCGGGGGGCATTTGCCGTGTCTGTTTGCAACACACCCGTGTGCTGTGAGACTTACAGTGAGAGCAGCCCTAGAAATTAGAATGAACTGAGATTTCAGAAGGCATTGCTGGCCATACCCTGAGAGCAACAAGGGACAAGCCGCTGCTCAGCAGAATTTCTATAAGGAAACAAACTAAATCTGAAGATGATTCCTCCTCTTCCAAATGCACCAGGCCTAAGGCAGAGTGGAGTGCTGGGCAGACCAGCCCGAAAGGCTTATGTCTCCCCCTCGTGGAAAGATTGAGTACAGCTCCATTCACCACTTAAGGAAAGTTAAAGTGAAGTTGCTCAGTCGTGTTGGACTCTTAGCGACCCCAAGGACTGCAGCCTACCAGGCTCCGGCGAACACGGGATTTTCCAGATGAGAGTACTGGAGTGGGCTGCCATTGCCTTCTCCTTCCAGGAGGTCCTCCTCAAATTCTCCACCCCCACCCTCTAAGTTAGGAAAATATTTCAGAGCAGAGAACCTGCCATGTAAGGTGCACCAAATGTGCTACAGCTCTTCACCCAGGCTGCCCCAGTCTCCTGCATCATGTCCCGAGCATGGGAGGCAGGCAGGCAGGTGCCAAGGTTACGTGCTTGGGCTGTGAGGTCAGAGGGGCCGGTTCCTCCAGGACTCCTTGTGGGGCTTTGTGAAAGTCACTGAAGCTCAGCCTCTTGATGTGCACAAATGGAAGGACTCCCAACCTAACTGGAAAGGTTTGCGAAGATTACACGGGTGACCCAGAAACTAACCATGTCCAACTTACAATAAGGGCCACAGGGAAGCCAGCAGTCGTCAAGGTCTAGGCCCTCCTCTGAGCAAATATGACATCCTACCCCTCCACAGACTGAAACAGGCCATGCTTCTCTCTTTGCTGTGCCTCCTGGGCCTCCTCAGAGCCCTCCTGTGGGGTTTCACGACTTGCATGTGAGTGTCCTTTTCTTGGCACTGACATTTGCTGACTTGTTCCTAGTTTTCACTTCTTTATTCACTTAGTTATTTTCTCTGCTGCTGCTAAGTCGCTTCAGTCATATCCGACTCTGTGCGACCCCATAGATGGCAGCCCACCAGGCTCTCCGTCCCTGGGACTCTCCAAGCAAGAACACTGGAGTGGGTTGCCGTTTCCTTCTCCAATGCATGAAAGTGAAAAGTGAAAGTGAAGTCGCTCAGTCGTGTCCGACTCCTATCGACCCCCATGGACTGCAGCCTACCAGGCCCCTCCGTCCATGGGATTTTCCAGGCAAGAGTACTCTAAGAGTACTGGAGTGGGTTGCCATTGGTTATATTTTCTAACTCTCCTCAAATCTTTCCTGGAATAAGACAGAAACAAATCAAGACTTTATTTTGGACCTGGCAAGTTTGCTCTCCACTCATATATGCTGCATTAGTTCGGCAAGTTTTCAAATGCTCTAGTCTTTAAGAGAAAAGCTTCTAAGACACACATCAGAATAACTTTAGAGATATAAAAATATTCTAATTCAGAAGGTCCAAAGTAGGCCAGAGTAATCTGTAATTTTTTTTAAAGTTCCCCCGCTGCTGCTAAGGCAACCAACCCCAACTCTGGTCTCGGAACAGTGTTTCAGAATCTCTGGCTGGAGAGAAAAAGGGGGCCATTAGTTATAAAGATGAATGTCAAACTCCCTTACAAAATGTCATTTTCTAAATAAAATAAATGGCAACTTTATTCAATTGATGTGTTTCAAAAACAAGGAGCGTAAAGCCAAATTTGCAAGTCAAACCCATTTAAACTCATCAGGGTGAAGGTCTTAAGAGAAAACCCAGCATTGAAGCCTTCTATAAAATCAAGACTCTCCTACTTACTTGGTCTTGGGAGTTTGGCTTTTCTTAAGATGATCACACCCGGAGTAAACATCCGCGGAATGAAAGTTATTTCCAAGTTTCTGGACAACCCACCTCTCTTAAACCACAACAGGAACACCAAAATTCTTTACAAGATCCCAGAGGCTGCTGCTGGAGCTTATGTTAAGAATTCACCCCATCTCCACTAGAGGGCGCTCCTTCCCTGCTCTGGGACCCTTCCCTGTACTCTGGACTGTGGAGACAGAGCACCCAGTTAGGCACAAGTGTGTTTCTCCCAGATCACCGAAGCCAAGCACAGGAGGACACGAGGGCTCAGCGCCCCAGGACCTTGCGACATACAGTGGCTGCTGTTCCTTACCCCGCCAGTGGTGAAGACCCACAAACTGTCTCCTCCACTTGTATTACAAAGCAGGAAGAATGGCACTGAAGGTGCAGACCTTACTTCTGGTTCACTGAGGCAACAATCACTTGTGAAGGCCAAGTGTGGAAATACACGGGTGTACACTGCAAACATGTCACGTCAGCCACCGGAGGGCAGAGGGTGGGGGGCGATTCTGCCTCCCCTGAGTTCAAGTCCAGATGGCTCAGCTGCTCCTTGCACGTCTTCCAAAGCGCACTGTCTGGTGGGATCCTCGAGTGCCCAGGCTCGCAGCCAAGTCTGTGCAGTTTAAAGACCCATTTTGTGGACTGGTAAGAACCCTGTGCCGGGTCCCTGGGATGACAGGGGTGCTGACATGGGGGACATTTCAAACTGGGCCTCCCCACGTCACAGGTAGGTCGGAAGATGCACCCACCCCTCTGTCTGTCCACCAGGCCAGTCTTCACGCTGGTAGGGCCCTCAGCCTTTTATGAAGGGACTCTGATCAGAGTTCCCTTTCCTCGGAAACCCAGGGCCCCTGTTTAGCCCAGACGAGCAGGAGCAATGGAGATCCAACCAAAAGTCTGAAATCAGTACCCAGAAAACTCACTTAAAAATCTGTGACAATTAAGAAACCTTTCCCCAAAAGGGATCTATGCCACAGATGTACCTGAAAAGACAATACTGCTACAGAGACAGGTGGAGGGTAAAAAAGGGAGGTGGACGAGAACACTCAGAAAGAAGGAAAGAGGAGGGAAAGGTGACAGAAGATAGTCCAAATGACAAGCAACAAAGACAGGAAGTAGCTAGGGCAAGATGTTCAAAGGTGGGGTTAATACCGACCAGGTTCACAGTTCCTCTGGGAAATTCTAAGTGATATTTGTCTTGCCCTACTAGGCCTATGGCTGGGAGGGCCTGTGATAGATGAAAAAATATGCTAACCAGGTCTTCCTGGTATTTTCACTGATGACTCTCTTTGAACAGACTGGCTTTATAATAAATCTCACAACATGTTGGGTATTGGTACAGCCTTAATCCAGGGTTGGTCAGAGAAGCAAAAGGTGCTGGTCCCTTAAAAGAGAGTCTTACAAGGACATACACACCAGGAGCATCCCTGGGGTGGCATCTGCCCTCACTGGCTGGACAGAATGGGGCTTGACTGGCAGCTACTAATATATTTCAACAAAGGGAAAACAGTCTATTATTAATTAAAGACGCTAAAACTCGAGATGAGACTGTAATAGACCAATCACTAATCTCTGTTCACAGCTACTTTCTAAGGGGCAAAGGCCCAGGCTCCAGTCTTAGAAGTCAACTGTTCTATTAACTGCTGAAACAAATCGGTGCCTAGGGTTTTCAGTTTCAAGACAGACCAGGGAGTAACACTGGCCTTACTTTATAAAGGAGAAACACCCAGCGACTGTGCTGTGGAAAATCCTACTTGCTGTCAGCAACAGTGCCCGTGCCTCTGCTTCCTCCAGGGGGCGGCTTCCGGGGAAGGATGACAAGGATAGGCAGTCAGCCATCTGCAGATCATCTGGGGGTGGGGGGTGGGGTGGGCACAGTGGCTAGTAGCAAGAGCATATGAATCTACCTACTACAGTGAGTGTAGAGGAAGAAGGCCCCTTTCCCCCTCTGTCTGCTTCTGTTCCGACTACCTACTAGGAGTCAGAAAGGGTGGAGGACGACAGAGCATGGAGTCTTGTCTGCAAGCTTGAGTAGCTTCCCAGGCGCGTATCAGCTACAAGGACAAAATTGCCAAGGCCACTCTCTTCCTCCCCTTTTCCTCCTCCTCCCTCACCCTGGCTTCACTTCCTTCCCCCAGTGAGAGCGAGCGAGCGTGAGCAAGCCAACTGGTACTTCCTTCATTTCCTAAGCACTGCACGTCTTGGTAGCATGAGCTTTCCCTCCAAGATGTCACAAGAAACAGAGGTCTGAAACTCCCACCAGGCCACAGGTCACAATTATTTCCGAGGGCTCTTCACAGTTAAGATGGGCACACACATTTCAGAGGGCAGCCCCTGGGCCCCCTCTCTTTCACGCACACACACTCACACACTCACGCCCTGGGACTGGCATTCAGCCGCGGGGCCTGGCTGGCTCAGGTCAGGTACTGCACCACGAGGAACATGACCACACAGGTGAGCAGCATCCCACCAATCATGAAGTACTTGTCCTGGAAGGCCCGCTTCTCGATGAGCCGCATCACTGTGTTGGACAGGCCGAGCATGTTGGCGATGTCAAGGATCTTCTTCTGGGTCCCCTGGGGCAGACAAGAGGAGAACGAAAAACCATGATCACCTCCTTGTGCCAGGGGTGGGTGAATGTCATCATGAGCTGCGATGGACAAACAGTCTCTCGGTCACGCCCAAAGTATACAAGCAGCAGCAACCAGACATACATCAGGCTCCTTCAATCAAGGTCGCAGAGCAAAGCAAGGGGGACAGGAAAGTCTTTTCCACAAGTGTGCTGGAACAAATGGTTGGATAATGGGCATCTTGTGCACAGAGCATATATACACACATATATATAAACGTGGGCTTCCCTTGTAGCTCAGTCAGTAAAGAATCGCCTGCAGTGCAGAAGACCCGGGTTCAATCCCTGGGTGGGGAAGATCCCCAGGAGAAGGAAATGGCAACCCACCCCAGTATCCTTGCCTGGAAAATCCCATGGACTGAGGAGCCTGATGGGCTGCAGTCCATGGGGCTGCAAAGAGTCGGGCATGAATGACAGACCAACACTTCACTTCACATGTGTATGTCCATATGTATAATGCATAAGAATGTGTGTTAAAAAATGACCACTGCTTCATATTATACACAAAAATTTCAACATACAAACTAAAACTATAAGCTTCTAGAAGAAAACAGGAGAATATCCCCAAACCAGAAATAATCCAGATGCATATCAACAAGAGGATGGATTAACAATGTATGTTCTGTGCATGATGAGATACTGATGCACAATACAAAGGACCCGAGGACACCGTGTAATGACATCAAAGAGCCTGGAACACTCTTGAGAGGAAGGAGGCACACACAAGAGTAATGTGAACATCTGCATTAAGGTCAGCAACAGCCAAAACTAATTTATGATGAAATAAGAAGAGTGGTTGCCTGCGGGCGGGGCGTGGCGGGGGGTGGGCAGGAGCAAACTAACCTGGAAAGGGTACAAGAGCTTTTTCAGGGGTGATGAAAACAGTCTATGTCTTGACAGCAGGGAGAGTTACAAAGGTGTATGCAGGCATTTGTCAAAACCCCATGACCTGTACAAGTTAAGATCTGTACACGTCACTGTATGCCCATCATACCTCCACAAAGAAGTTCTAAATTAGAATATTTTATATTAAAAAAAAAAGGGCTTTCCTGGTGGCTCAGATGGTAAAGAATTGGCCTGCAATACGGGAGACCAGGGTTCAATCCTGGGGCTGGGAAGATGCTCTGGAGAAGGGAATGGCAACCCACTCTAGTATTCTTGTCCATGGACAGAGAAGCCTGGTGAACCACAGTCCATGGGGTTGCGAAGAGTCGGACGACTGAGCGACTAACACTTTCACTTTGCATATTAA
Source organism: Bos indicus x Bos taurus (assembly GCF_003369695.1). NCBI lineage: Eukaryota > Metazoa > Chordata > Mammalia > Artiodactyla > Bovidae > Bos > Bos indicus x Bos taurus. The sequence continues at coordinate 46,337,513 of NC_040094.1, forward strand.
AAATAAAAGGCAACATCAAAGAAACTTTTTCTCTGCTCCCTGGCTCTAAAATGCTTGCTATCAGTCTGTGCACGCTGTACAGTAGACACCTCAGGAACTCTGCTGAGCAGAGCCTATGTCCAGGTTCAGGAGAGGGTCTGAAGCAGGCAAGGCGGAACCAGAGAAACACAGCTGCCAGACACCAGGACCACGACCTAAAACCCCACAAATACATGTCACCTCCCACCACCCAAAACAAAAGGGTACTTTATTCCTAAACCAACAGTCCATACCACCCAGGCCGCCCTTTCTCCCTGCTTTCTAATTTTCATTTTTAAGCATATTCAATTTTATATGAAGTAATAGATGAATGCTGGGTGAACCTCAACTTACTTACACGTCACCCACTGTATTTTTATGGAGGCATCTAACCTAAGGTCCCGTATGAACACAGTAATGGGCAACTGAGAGAAGAGTCTCTCAGGTCAAACTTCGTCTCTGCCAGAGGAGATCAGAGACATGTTTTCGCCACAACAGTGATGATCAGCATTAGATTCTCAATCAAGACTCTGCTTAGCTATGAAAGAAGAGATTATTCCATCACTATGAAATTCAAATATCAACCTCAAAAATCACTGGAAAGTTAACATACATCTCAAAAACACTACTCATTTTCTACCACAAATTTCCCCAAATCAAGGCCCGGCTCCTTCATGCTTCCTATGTTCTTTTCAAATGGTTGAGGCAGCAGCTTGCCTGACAGAAGTGGGCAGGCAGAAGGAATCAGTACAGCAGATGTGCAGAGGAAACATCAGAAACCTCGCACTCCAACCCCTGACTGCCCACCCACCAGGCTTCCCAGCGCTTTATCTCTGGGGACAGTGTTAGGGCAAAAGTTGTTTGGGCTCTTCGGTGACACCAGACTTCAGTAGAAAGCTGACATTTGCTTTAACAATAAGCCCTGAGCCCTACCAGGTTGACGTTGAGTGTTGAGGCTGAGTCTCATCCTAAAAAGAGTTTGACTGTTTTTCTGAGATATGGCTAGGAAGCCAGCAGCTTTCTAAAGAAGGGAGGATTAACCCTCATGTATTAGCTTAGATTGGGGTTCCCTGATGGTGCAGTGGGTAAAGAATCCGCCTGCAATACAGCAGACAGAGGAGATGTGGGTTTGATCCCTGGGTCGGGAAGATCCCCTAGAGGAGGAAATGAGGAAACGACAACCCACTCCGGTATTCTTGCCTGAAAAAAAACTGTGGACAGAGGAAACTGGTGGGCTACAGTTCAAGGGGTCACAAAGTCAGACACGACTGAGCAACCAAACACACACACACACACACCAGTTTAGATAACTGCAGGCGGCTGTCCTGAAAGGGGGCGCCCGTGGAGCTGTCAGAGACCACATTTCCAGACTGTCTGAAGCGCCGTGGCCATCAGCAAGGTACGTGTCACTCGAGGCCTGCCTGACCTCCTCCCAGGTAAAGGTGGCAGGCGATGCTCAGAAACATACTGAAGTCCTGCAGAGCTGACAGGCTCGACATGGTCCAACAAAAACTAAGATAAAGCTCACGCTTCCGAGTGACTGCTCCTCCCAGCTCAGGAGCTGGGAGGGCTCTGTGCACAAGGGACACACCCTGATAGCAGGCACAGTTCACACCCATGGCCCACCAGGGTGATACAGGAAACGGGCTGAGGCTGCAACATCACGCCTGACATCAGAGGCTGAGTAATGTTTCTGTAAACCACTCCCTAGAGGTCTGAGTCTCAGCCAATGGGGCAGGGTTTCTAGGAATACCTGTTACTAAAGAGAGAATGAAGCAGAGTCACTGGGGGTCACTAGCCTGTGCTCCAGGAGCCACTGTCAATCAACCCGGGCAGCACCAAGACCCTCCCCTGGGGGGCTTCAGCTGCTGCACAACAAAGGTCTCGGCTCTAAGACTGCCCACCACAGGGGCCGCACGGAAAACACCCAAGAGTGAATGAGACGCCAAGTAAAGCCGTGTCTTCCTTCTTCCGAGAGTGAATTCTATCACAGAATTTCTCGGCCCATTACTGCTTCCTCTCACAGTGGCAGTCACTTTCTGTTCAGTTCAGGAAATGGAAAACCACCTGGACACTGAGAGATGCCACATTATGGCTCACTGTAAGCACAGTAAACACCTACCGGCAGGGGAATTCGGCTACTTCTGGACTCATAATAACCCACTTCCAGCAGAAAGGATCCCAACTCAAAGGCTCTGTCTCACCACCACAGCATCACAGTTCAGGGCTACGTGACCAAAAGGTAAATGCAGGTCCCACACTGCTGGCTAAAGTCAAAACACAAGGCCTTCTCCCTGTCCCCCCACAAGGGCCCCCACCTTCAAGGTCACTCTCTGGGCCCTCAGTCCCTCCAGAATACTGTGCCCGCCTCCAATGAGGTCATCCATGCCGTGGTGAATTTTCTGGAGGGAGGAGTTAAACTGCAGTGATTCATCCATTGGTATGGTGGTGTCAGAGTCCTGTGAAAGAAACGCAGGCACTTGATTAACTTTGCTGCTGCTCAGCTCCTGGTGTCCCCACCTCAACTGACCACTCTGCCTCTTGGTCAAGGTCGAGCTGGAAGAACTGCTAGAGGAAATGCTTCAAGAATCAAAGGAACCTGACGGAGACTGAAAAGCAAAGTGGAGACCTGGGGCAGCCTCTGTTCACTCAGAGGAAGTACAATTCTCAGACTTCTCAGTCTCCAAATGGGTTCTACCACACAAGTCTGTTCATCCCTGCCTCCTCTGCATCATTCCCCCAACTCAGGAAAAATTTTTTATTTTACTTTTTGATGTAGACCATTTGTAAAGTCTTTTACTGAATTTGTTACAATATTGCTTCTGTTTCATGCTTTAGTTTTTTGGCCACGGGGCATGCAAGATCTTAGCTCCCAATGAGGGATCGAACTCACTCCTGCTGCTGCTGCTGCTGCTGCTGCTAAATCGCTTCAGTCGTGTCCAACTCTGTGCGACCCCATAGACGGTAGCCCACCAGGCTCCCCCATCCCTGGGATTCTCCAGGCAAGAACACTGGAGTGGGTTGCCATTTCCTTCTCCAATGCATGAAAGTGAAAAGCGAAAGTGAAGTCGCTCAGTCGTGCCCAACTCTTAGCGACCCCATGGACTTCAGCCCACCAGGCTCCTCCATCCATGGGAGTTTCCAGGCTAGAGTACTGGAGTGGGGTGCCATTGCCTTCTCCGAAGGCAAAGTCTTAACCACTGGACCCCCAGGGAAGTCCTGGAAATACTATTCTCCCTAGGCTTCTCCTAAAGGCTGTCTCTAACTCCTTACTAATCTACCTTCTTCCAAATGTTCCTTTACCTGGCTTCCCCTTGGTGCAGTGGGGAAGATTTGCTTTTGTCCTTTGGCTATTTCATCTACAGCTTATTCCTCCCTCCGATCAGACAGACTGACTACGGAGAGCAGAAACTGGTTTCTATTAAAGGCCCAACAGTGATCACAATGGGACTATCCACCTGAGCAGGGAAGCAAAGTCTGTAAAAAACTGAAGGGAGGAAAGAACTAATACTGATCAATGCTTTCCACTTTGCAAACTCTTCATTCTAAGCTCGCTTAGGCCCCACTCTAAGCTTATGCTGTGGTTATGGTATTATCCTTGTTTTAGATGAAGAAACAGAAGCCCAGAGAGGTGGAATGACTTGTGTGAGACCCCGCCAGTGAGACGTCCAGAGGGGCACAAATCCCCGTGCTGGGTAACTGTCCTGTAGGGAGAAACATCAAAACCAGTGCCAGCGCTCCACTTTCACCCTGCAAGCGGGAAGGACACAGGCACGTGGCTCGCCCAGTCACTGCCCTGTCCCCTTTCCAGTTCCCTGACCGTTACAAACCCTTCTGCCAAGCAGTACCACTTTTACCACTTTCTGTCATCATGAAGAAGTTAAACCACCTTTTCATCGCTGCTCAAGTTCACAATCTTTTTTCAGGTATATATTTTCAATCCCCCCGCTGCTAACATGGGAGTCTCTCAGGGGTGGGAGTCAAGGTTTTTAATTTAAACACATTTTACTTTCAGCACCTTAAATAGCATCCTGCACAAGCTGATGCTTGGTAGGTGAAGACTCCAGTGTTTGGGTACAGCTGATGGGCTGTTATTTCTCAGAAAAATGTACTATAGCTCATGATCATAAAAAGAGCAGGAAGAAGTTCATTCAGCCAGATAATTTTTATTAAGGGCCCACTGTACGCACAGCATCACACTAGGCTGGTAAGACGTAAAGTACTTCGGAGCTATCATCCCTGGCCTAAAAAAGCCCTGTAACCAATACCACAGCTATCAAAAGCCCACGCAACACCTTAAATGTGTCATATAGCTCCCTGCTCTTTTGAAAAGAAGCTCTGCTTACCGACCAGCACATGTTTGTTGACCTTTTGAATTGTTAATCATTACTACTTGACTGCTTGCATCAGAGAAACCAAACTATGTAGGCATATTCTGAAGCACCTGGGGAAATTTACTGCACATGTGGACACAGCAAAGAAGGTTCAACATCTGCAAAGTGGGAACGGATTTGAATTCTGATGATGGGCTTAGAAAGCGTAATCCCACTTTAGAAAATGAACCTCTGTAAGAAAACAAAAAACCAACCAAAAAGCCCCTGAGACCCACCTTATTTGGTGGAATACATTATGCAGGACACAGGAAAAGCCAGTAATGTTCTACAGCCACGTGTGAGAAATGATCCCATTGAGACCAAAGGACAGGGACATGGGTATCCTAGGAAATCAAACATGCAAACCAACAGGCAACTTTCAAACAGGCTCAAGTCAAGCAGTCCCTCTAAAACGAAATACCTGTTAACAAATCCCTCCTAACTGGCGCTCAGACTAGGGGCAAAAGCATTTTAACGCATTAAACACTGGAACTACACACATATACACACACACACTAGCAAGAGGCAAAAACATTTTAACACATCCAACACTGGAACTGCACGCATGCACACATGCACACACATGCAAAAACATTTTAACACATCCAACACTGGAACTGTGTGCATGCATGCGCATGCACACACACACACACACAGAGACAATTGCCTGAAGGCAGCTTTGAAAGCTGCCCTCGTTACAAATAGTCTAAGTTCTAATTATCCTTCTTGATCTGATCAGGAAAATGTTTCCACCATGGGAAAGTCCACTTCTCTGCATCGACCAGTCAAACCAGGTAATTTTCACCTCTGCCTGTCCCCTCATTTTAACTACTTCCTCAGAGGGTTTCTGTGACAGAAAAAGAGATGCAAGCAGTGTTTAGGTCTAGTCTCTGTGGCAACGCAGAGTCAGCATCACTTCCAGTTGCTCGCCTCCCATCCCATCGGTCTGCTTCAGGACCCCCAGAGGGCTACTGTCAAGAGTCCTGAGCTCCAGCTCCAACCAACCCCCCAGTTTCTGCTGATCCCGCCCAGGCGCCGGGCTTACATTTGTGGTGAAGGTGCGAGACAGAAGCTCCTCTCGCTGTCTCTCCTGCTGCTCCCGTGCATACCGCCGGTGCTGAAAGTTTCGAAGAGCAGTCTGCAAGTGCTGGACGTCGTACTTTAACTGGTCGACACGGCTGGAATTGACAGAGATATTAAATTCCAGGAGCCCAGAGGAGCACAACTGGAGGTGGCTGGACTTTGTCTTCAGGGAAGAAGACAATTCCTTACTTCTCCCTGTACCCATCCATGCTATCCACCCCCCCAACCCCAAATAATCTGATTTGATAAATGATGTTGAAACTAAAAAAGGAGGCTGTAGTTAGAGCAGAATGGTAGCAAATGAGATTCCAGCAGATTTCCCTAACTATCTGCTGGTCTCTGATTCTGGATGCATGACAGGGAACAGGTGACAGGAAGCAGGTTCGATGACCTCTTCCTGACCTTCTAGAGATTATTACTGCTCTCCTGGAAGAAGCCCAAGGCATCTGTGGAGTACAGCATCAATGAAGTTTCATAAACATTTTGGAAACAGAGGCTGGGGTAGAGGTGGTGAAAGTGGTTTCGCTTTAATTTCATGGGGGTGTATCAAACATTAGATCAGTATTTTATTACAAATACACTGACTGGAGTGATTAAGAGCAAGATAATTCAACCCAAGAATGAAGTGGGAATCAAAAAACAGAGTGAAACTCCCTGGTGGCATTAGGTTTCAAGTGGCCATGGGTCTGGTCAGAAAAACAGTGCTGGGGGCAAAATTTCAAAATGGTACCAACAAGGAGAGGAGACGCCAGGCCTCTGAGCTGCTAACCTCACCAGCTTTTTATTCTTTAACTGACGTAGAGGTGATGTACAATATTATATAAGTTATAGGTATACAATAGGGTGATTCACAAGTTTTAAAGGTTATAATCCATTTACAGTTACTATAAAATATTGGCTATACTCCCTGTGGTGTACAACACAGGCTTTTCACTCTGAGGGAGAATCATGCGAGTAGAATTGTGGTCTTTATGGGACTTTATCTTTGCATAGTCTCAGTTTTTCAACGTGTAAGTGGATTTTCAGAATATTTGATGACCCCTCCGGAAGCAAGGCCTGGCAGGGCCAGAGCACTCACAGTTTGGCATTCTGTCTTTTGTGGGGGGGCTCCTTGCTGGACAAAATCTCCAGACGCTCTAGTTGGCTGAATATCTGGTCTATGCTTGCTTGGATTTCATTTTCTACTACTGCACAGAAGAGAAAAAAGAATAATTACTAGAAAAGAGATAGTGAACTTAAATTAGAATGATAAATCAAACATGTTTTTTTCTATATCCAATAAACTCAAAAATATATATTGCAAAAGAAAAATGCACTAATGAGAACAGAAAAAAATTCAAATTATACTAAGTGACTTTCTAAATGTTTATATATACGTATATATATATATATATATATACACACACGTATATATAGGTGTTAATGCCATAACAATGCTATTTAAAATTAAAAAAACCCCTAAAGATAAATCTATAGAAATAAATTTCCTGCCTTTGAAAATAAAATGAACATTCAAAGATTGCCCAAATAAATATTTTCAGCAAAATGCAGTATTTTCTGATATAGAATGAGGCCTCTTTTCCTTTGAGATTATTCTCAGATATGGGTTATAAATAACTAGTAAAAAGACTGCCAAATGAACCCTTTACAGAAAATAATGAGGTTAAAAAAAAAGCACACAGGGAAAGATTAGTATGTGAAAAACAGAGAAGCATTCCCTTAAGAATAGGTAGGCCGATGCTGGAGTCACCAGAATAGACAAAATACCAACAGGGAAGGCCCACAAAAGAATCCACAGAGGTAATAATATGATAAATACAGTCATTTTCCTTAGCTCCTTTGCTAAACAGTCAAAATGACCTCTTTTCCATTTCTAATCATGTATCAATGAGATTGCTGGAAAGCCAAAGTCGACGGTCAGAAGCTAAACTGTGCACAGAAAAAGGCATCCAGACTGCCTTTTGTCCAATAAGGAAGTGACAGTAGAGACAGAGTGTCACCTTCTCAGAGGAGCCCAGCGCTAACAAACAGCTCAGAACAAGGCAGGGCACAGGACCGAGAGAAGAGGTGCCTGGGAGCGGCAGAAAACAGACTTGAGAAAACAGGAAGAATGGGCCCAGCGCCAGCCAAGGAGTGAGAGGAGGAGACAGCGTCAGTGGTGGTGGGGGACCAGCAGTGTCTGCGTGACAGACCCAGAAAAAGCACCTTTTCTTTTCCTTTTGGCCATGCCACGTCAGCATGTGGGATCTTAGTTCCCTGACCAGGGATCGAACCGGTACACCCCTGCATTGGAAACATGGCGTCTTAACCAAGGGACCACCAGGGAAGTTTCAGGACCTTTTCTTATAATAGAAAAGAAACTAAAACACAAATAGCAGCACTCTTCTCAAAAGAAATCATGGTGTGGGAACTGAACTAATTAATATTGCCCTTCGTTTCTGAATAATCCTCCTAGAAAGCTGCAGCATTCTCAGCTCAAGAAGAAACGCCCAGTTTCAGTTAAACATCTCTGAATCTTTATGGACCACATTCCTCTACGGACAGGGTAATTAGATTAAGACAGATGGAGGCAAGCACTCCCATTCCCATCGGCCCTGTCAGGTTGAGTGGAGGGGTAATGGGGGATAAGACTTGTGGGATTCCAGAGGGCACGGTCAGGGAAACCAGTGACTTTGCCATAGGGTTTTTCTGTCCACCCTCACAACAGAACTCATTCCACGCTGACTCCTTCAGCCCCTGAGGCAGAAACACAGTCAGGAAACCCAGCCCATTAGCAGCGTGTCATCAGAGACAGGACTCTGGTCTCCGTAGTTAATTACTCACAGTGCAGAGCCTGCTTGTCTGCCGTCTCCAGGCGTCCCATGTGAGACTGGATTTCATGGACATGCCTATCAAAGGGAGAGGGAGGAAATGAGTGAGACATGCGTAATCAACAGAGCTTCGGTCAGGAAAGACAATTTTTCTAATGCCGGCATAGAACTGATCTAAATGGACAATGTCGCTGAACTGTGAAATTTGTATGTGGCACTTCAGGTCACATGTTTTGGCACGGTTTCTAGTATTTTAACGTTAAATAACAATGCAGACAAGCGGCATTTAGTGAGCGCTCACTGCATCTGAGACGTTCTGCAAGGTCAAAACCCTATGAGGAAAGAACTATTATCACCCTCGTTTTGTAAATAAGACAACCGAAGCCCAGAAAGGTTATGTAACTTGTTCAAGGTCACACACCAAGTGATAAACCTCGATGTGAACCCGGCCAATCCCACTCTCTGTTCTTTGACCCAATGTGCTGAGTGCTGCTCTGTACTAGAGAGAGTCAAAGGGCAAGAGAGATAGAATTCTTGTCCTTGAGAAACAGTATAATTAGGAACAACAGGCCAGATAGACGCGAAAAGTCCCAAAAAGAATTAAGACAACACTAACACGCACAAGCGTAAACAAAAAGCAAGCTCTGAGCAGCAGGGCAAAGGCAAAGAAAACGGAAGGCTGAGCTGGGGGCAGCTCCGTGGGCAGAGGGAGTTCAAAATGTGAGTTGGTAAAGGAAGATGTGGAGAAAACGACGTGCACAAATGCCTGCAAGGCCTGTCACGTGGGTGACCAGCAGGCTGGCCTGCCTGAGAGTTGGGGTCAGAGAGGAGAAGGGCAGGAGGCAGATTAGTGGGAGGGAGCCATCAGAGGAAGGCCCAGAGAGACAGGGATCTCCTGTTTGGTAAACCTCTTTCCTTGGCAACAGGAGGCCATTTGGAAACTCAGCACTGTACCCGGGCCCTCTGGCCGGTCCTGACACCAGGCCCAGGGCGCTTCCCGATGGCTTCCCAGGGCTTGGCCAAAGTCACCGTCTGAGCCTTCCAAGCAGTCCTCTGTGATAAATCCTGGGGATGTTTTATCCTACCCCAACAACCACCTCCTGGGGTTTCTGGTCTCTTCACAGAGAGTCAAGGAGGCAGCCTGTGAGCTCTTCTATCATCTCCAAGCCCTGAAGAAACGTCAGCAACCAGCCTCTACCGTGAGCACCACAAACTGTGACCCCAAATTTACCAACGCAAGCCAGGAGCCTAAATTTGGTTTGAACTTGCCTCGAGTCTTTTCCAGGGCTTCCCTGTGGTCTGGAAACAAGACCCGTGGCTCCAGAAGCAAGGCAGACCCTCAGAGGTTCCTGGGCAAGACCCAAGGTCCTGACAGGCAACCAGAAATCACTCCTAGAGTCTGAGGGATGAGATCGCTACTTCAGGAAGGTAAGTCCAGATGCTTTAGAATGGAGACACATGGAGATATGGAGGCAGATGTAGGACAGCAACTTGAAGAAACTGATATTTGGATCAGGGAAATGATGCAAACAGCTAGAGAGCACTGATCGGCAGTGCTGATGGAAAAGAGAACGAGGACTTTCCCGAAGGCCTGGATATGGGCAGTGAGGCAAATTTCTAACGGAAGCGCAAAAGGAACGGACTACAATCAACGCTGATGGCTCAGTTCGTTATCCTTGTGAAAAAAGGTACCTTGTATAACACACAAAGATAAACTCAAGGCGTGCATATTATGACTTCAGGTTAAATAAGGGTTTCTTACACAAGACAAAAACCAAAACTACCCCCAAACCCCACAAATCATAAAAGAAAAGACTGATAGATCTGAGCACATTAAAAAACAAAAACAAAACCTTTTTACACCAAAGGCACACCTGGGGGAAAAAAAGGGAAAGACTGGAAGCCACCTGTAGCAGATAACAAAGGAATATGTTTGAATGTATAAGGAACTACTACAAATAGGAAAAATAAAACAAAACAGTTTTTAAAATGGGCAAAGGGCAACTGAGAGAAAAGGAAATCCAAATGGACAAAAATATATGAAGAAACACTCTTCTAGTAATCAGGAAAATGCATATTGAAAGTAATAACATCACATTTCTCCCATGTGATTGACAAATATTTTAAACTTTAAGGATGAGGGACCCCTGGCAGGTATAACAATGGTACCCAAGGGGTTCTGGGGAAGATTTCCAGGTTCTATCACAGGACTGCCTTTGGCTCTATGTTCTGTTCTGGTATTTTTTTAAAAAATCAACTTATGACTATGTAATCTGCACAAAATTCTGCGCTCCAGTGACTGGTTAAGATATTGAACCACAAAGCAAATATGAACGTTTTTCATTTAGACTGTGGTGTTGGAGAAGACTCTTGAGACTTCCTTGGACTGCAAGGAGATCCAACCAGTCCATTCTAAAGGAGACCAGTCCTGGGTGTTCACTGGAAGGACTGATGTTGAAGCTGAAACTCCAGTACTTTGGCCACCTGACACGAAAAGCTGACTCATCTGAAAAGACTTTGATATTGGGAAAGATTGAGGGCAGGAGGGGAAGGGGATGATAGAGGATGAGATGGTTGGATCTCCAACTCAATGAACATGAACTTGGGTAATCTCCGGGTGTTGGTGATGGACAGGGAGGCCTAATGTGCTGCAATTCATGGGGTCGCAAAGAGTCGGACACGACTGAGCGACTGAACTGAACTGAATACAATAAAATTTGTCGAGGATAAAAAGCGTTTTAAGATTTTTTTTAAAAAGCCAAGTCCACAACACAGAATGGCATTCAGGTTTGGGTCACTTGCTAAAGAAACCCTACCAAGCCAAGATTTCCCCCAATGGGAGATGAGCAAGATGACTGGGAAAGTTTAGAAGTCAAGTTGCAAAGAGGAACAGCCAAAAGAACTAGCGATAATGATCCTTTGAGAAAAGAGAGGAAAAACCAATGGGGCAGCTGGGGCTCTTCAAGCATCTAGAGACGACAGGAAGAGGAGTGGCTTGTTCTCTGTTGCTCCTGAAGGGAGTGCGTGCATGCGTGCTCAGTTGCCTTAGTCGTGTCTAACTCTCTGTGATCCAATGGACTATAGCCTGCCATGCTTCCCTGTCCGTGAGATTTCCCAGGCAAGAATACTGGAGTGGGTTACCATGCCCTCCTCCAGGGGATCTCCTGGACCCAGGGATTGAACCCACGTCTCCTGCACTGCAGGCAGATTCTTTACCACTGAGCCACCGGGGAAGCCCCCACTTAAGGGAGCCCCAGAACCAAAGGGTACAAATTTCAAGATGACAGATATCAGCTGAACATAGGGGCAAAAAACAAGAACAAACTCTCAAAGAAGAGGGAAAAAAAGGGCTCTGGCATGTTTACACACAGAATACATGAACTGTCTTGGGCTTTATAAAGGATCTTCCTGACCAAAGTGAATTGAAATGGAAGATCTTGCCAGTCACTTTCAATTTTTAAATTCCACGACAGCAGCAGGAGAGATGATGTCAATACCCACGAAACCCTATAACCGCTCATCAGCTGGTTTTTACTATTTTCTAAGTGAAAATGGATATTAAATTGCAGCGAAACATGACTTTTCCCAACCAATCTCTTTTTGCTTTACATGAACTAGAAAAGATAAGAGCCAATAAAGTGATACCAATCTGCACATGCCAGGCCTGAGGAAATAAATGAAAACAACAGAGCAAGGACGAATGGCATTGCGAGAACTACTATATGCAAAGTGGCAACTGTTTTACATGGATCTGGGAATTCAGACAACACATTTGAAGCCAATAAGGAACAGCTGATATGCAGATCTGACATGGGAATGTGGACACTAGAAATCCGAAGTCCTCGCCCTGACTCGTGTGGGGTTCATGGTGGGAGTGGGTGAAAACATAACCAAGCAGAGACCCAGTAGCAAATAAACAAGTGTCAATGTTGCTGAGTTTTTTTTTTTTTTTTTTTAAATGTCTGTAGAAGATCTAGAAGAATTTTTTTTCAATAAAGCTTATTTGTTTATTTGGCTGCGTCAAGTCTTGGTTGCATGGGCTCACAGACCTTCCAGTTATGCAGTGTGGGCTTAGTTGCTCCATAGCACGTGGCATCTTAGTTCCCCAACCAGAGATCAAATCCACTTCCCCAGCATTGCAAGGCAGACTCTAAACCACTGGACCACCAGGGAGGTCCCTGGAAGAATTTTAAAACAGAACTGCTCTTTGTAAGTCCATGGAGGGACTTTCCTGGTAGTCCAGTGGCTAAGATGCCGGGCTCCCCAGTGTAGGAGGCCGGAGTTCGATCCCTGGCCAGGGAACTAGATCCCACACGCTGCAACTAAGAGTTCATATGACGAAGCTAAGAGTTTACACGCAGCAACGAAGATCGAAGAGCCCACGTGCCACAACTGAGACCCGGCACCACCAAATTAAAAAAAAAAAAATTTTAAGTCCATGGAACTACCGGATCCCCATCATATACACCCACTTTGCACACATACTGCTTCTGCCTAACCTGAGCAGGAAACAGGGTTTCGGAGTTAAAAGATGTGAGTTGAGTTAAAGTTCCACTATGCAGCAGCTGAGGGGCATTGAACAAGTTCATTTAATTCCTTGGTGCCTTAGTGTCCTCAACTCCAAAATGGGGCACTGATCATCGTAATTATTTAAGGGGTCATAGATCCAAAGGCAATATGAAACTGCTGTGGTAACCCACACAGCACCATAGCAAAGTCTGTTGTTTTTACTTTGCTTGCTTTACTTAAAAGTAGCGGAACCATCTGGGCACTTTCACCTCACCCACTTTGCCTTCCCTATATTTAGCCTCTCATCAGAAGGCAAAATCAAAAAAAAAAAAAAGGGAAAACTGGTCTTGAGATAAGGTAACAGTCTTTAAACCCAGCTGTTCATCAAAATCACCTGGAGAGCTTGTTAAAAATAGAGCTTCTTGTGCTCCAAACCTATTGAATCAGAATCTCTAGTGATAATAAGGTCCAGGGCACTGAATGATCCTGGACAAATATGGGCAGCTTTACAAGCACTGGGATCTCAAAAATAGAAGCCTGGCTATTAGCTCCTCTATAAAGTTCACCATAACACAGTATTATTTCAGTGTAAAATGTTTACCCTGCTTTTCATCTGTTTTTTCCCCCAATGTTCAGGCATTTTCAAGATATGCAACTTTAAAATGCTGATGTAATTCCAATGTACTTTCAGGGACACAGCAAGAGATAACCACAAACTGGGTTCAAAGTTCCAGTAAAATTAATATGCTCAGTTACTGTTGTATCAGTTCAGCTGCAATCATTAATTTCTGCAACTCCAAAAGTAAACTGCAGATATGCACAGGATTGTTTCCTTTTTAAGACACTTAATCACCAGTGTTATGGAACTGAAAGGAGACTTACAGTTTAATCAGCCTCAAACTTTTATTTTATAGGTGAGGAAAACAAGGTGATGAGGTCTAGAGCCAGAATCCTCAGTCCTGTTTCCCCTTGAGGGGAAAGGAGGCAGCTCAGAACATACTGCACCACTAATAATCGTCATGATGATGATGACGAACATACTGCAGCACAAAACAATTTACTGTCGGCACTGGAACAGTGCCTAACACTTAGCGGGTGCTCAAGCAATATTCACTGAATAAACGAATGACTACATAGTAGAAGGCCTAGCAGTGGCTCGTCAAATCTTGTCCCTTGTCTGTTTTTGTAAATAAAGTTTTACTGGAATACAACCACATCCATTTGTTTACAATGTCTAAAGGCTGCTTGTGCACTAATAATAGCAGAGCTGAATAGCTGCCAGAGACCAAAGGGCCTGTATGACCTAAAATATTTACTATCTGGCTCTTGACAGGAAAAGTTGGTGAGCTCTGCTATACAGTCTAAGGGTCTACAGAGCTTGAGGGTAGGTGGTTGGAGGCCTGCATAGGTAAGGAGTTCATCTATGCTCCACAAATCTTGCTTGGGACACCGTTTAGAATTCCTCCTCTAAGTTGACCTATAATTGAGCTTCCGAGTTTACTCTGTGATCAGCTGCCTGCTGCACCAGTAACAGGTAGCATGAGACACTGTGAACAAAATTATTCTTAAAAATAAACTGGGTTGCAAGCTCCTTAGGACTATCCTTTAACCAAATGAGCTCACCAGATGAGACTGTACACAATATCAATTTCAAAGCACTACTCAGTCCACTGAGCCTAATTATTGTAAAAGATCTGCCCTTTCTTAGTAACATGGGCATAATTTTCTGCTTCATTTCTTCTCCAATTGACTCACAGATCCAGTTTTTAAAGCCCCTTGTCTGTTTTTGTCCCTTGGCTGTCCTTCCTATAATTTTTACATGAGAATAGGGCTCATATAATAGTTTAAGACCAATTCTGTCATTTCAATACTATTACCAAGTAGGCTCTACATTTTCACCTGCCCAAACCAATTGCTGAATCAGTAAAGTAAAAAGAAGTAGAAAATGAAACAGTAACTTAATGAAACATAAATGAAAATGAAACACAAAATTAGAAAATGAAACAAGAGGATCCTCTCCCTCTTATTCTAGTGCTCTAAAGTATTTCTTTTATTGTGAATTCATTAAGAGAGGTGGGTTCCCATTTCCTTTCTTTCCCAGGCCTTGGGGGCGTGATTTTGAGAATTTTCATCAGCACAAAACTATACTGTGAGTTGAAGGTGTCAGAACAGGACAGGTGTAAGTAGGTATATATTCCCCAAAAATCTGAAAATAGAGACTCATACAGACATTTGTACACCAGTGTTCTCAGCAGTATTATTTACAATAGTCAAAAGGTGGAAACAACCCAAGTGCCCATCAGTAGAGGAATGGATAACAAAACTGTGTGTGTGTGTGTGTGTGTGACTCTGCCAAAGAATATTATACAGCCATAAAAGGAACGATACATGCTATGACACAGATGAACCTTGGAAACCTTATGCTAAGTGAAATAAGGCAGACACGAAAGGACAAATATATTATTCTACTATATGAGATATCTAGATATCTAGAATAGGAAAATTCAGAAACAGAAAGTAGAACAGGTTACCAGGGATCTGGGGAGAATTGGGGAAGTACTGCTTAATGGGTACATGAGTTTCTGTTTGGGATAATGAAAAAGTTCAGGGAATAGATAATGATGGTTACACAACACTGTGAATGTACTTAATGCCGCTGAGATGTACGCTTAGAAATGAATATCATTTTAAATAGTAAATTACAGGATACTGGTAACTTAATTAAAAATTTAATGGTTAGCTTTAAAAAGGTAAACTTCATGTTATTTACGTTTGACCATAATAATTTCCCCCCAAACAGGATAGGTATGATCTTATTTCCCTATTCAATTATATATTTCGGCAAGCTCCAAAAACGCAGGGCAGTATGAATAAGGAACACTACCAAGGAATTTTATGAGAAACTAAACCAAAATTCAACTTCCTTAAAGGTAACCTGGAACCAGATATTCTGAGCAATTTCTTTTATCAGAAAAATATGGTCTTTTAGTGTACACCGAAATCAGAATAAAAGAGAAAATAAAAATCACAGCGTAGCAGCAACAAGGTTTGGGCCAATCCAGAGTAAGGACTGGTATCATTTAGGGGCTGTGAGTCTTTAAACGTTTTCTGACGACCTTAGCTCAGTGATGGATCCTTCTAAGTTGCTTAAGGAGATCCTGTTGGTAATGCTCATTTACCTTCCATCTCATGGTGCCCCATGTTAGACCTTTTTTCGAACACCCTGGCTCTCCAACTAAACAGTAATACGCCTATGTGCAGGGGTCCTCAGTCCCCACCGGTTCTAGCAATCCGGACAACAGCGTTGGCTGGAGCTGAACAATGTGAGACTTTCCCTTCACCTAGTCTACCCAACAGCTAGTCACGGCCTCGGAGATCCCGGAAGGCATTGGGCCCAATGTCGCCGGGCACCAGGTAGGACCCTCCGGCCGCCGCAGACCTGGGCATCACGGCCAAAGACTGAGCCCTTCCGAGCTGGTCCCCACGGCAGCGCCCGTAAGGAAGGACTAGGCCTCCATTCTGGCAGACGACCGAGGCCCCAGCCCAGGGGACTAGGGCTCGCCCAGCCTGGCTTCGTCCCAGCCCGTGCCCGACGCGTCCCTCACTTGTGCGTTTGCTGGTACAGCGGCTCCATGTTGCCTGCCCCGCCGGGTCCCGCTCCGGCTTCCACTGAACACGTCCTCACAGCCCCTCTTCCGGCTTCCGGCTTCCGGTCGCAGGACCCTCCTCCCCTGCCCGCTAGGGCTGTCCCAACGCGCGCCATCCTGGTGGCGCCTGCGAGAAAGGAGAAAGGGAACGAGTAAGGAGGCCTGAAGAAGGCTAAGTATAATCAGAGGTTCTGCTTCAGATGAGGAACGAGGAAGTATA
The DNA here is from genome assembly GCF_003369695.1 of Bos indicus x Bos taurus. Taxonomy (NCBI): domain Eukaryota; kingdom Metazoa; phylum Chordata; class Mammalia; order Artiodactyla; family Bovidae; genus Bos; species Bos indicus x Bos taurus. The sequence continues at coordinate 46,354,173 of NC_040094.1, forward strand.
GGTTTTGGCAAAAGGCTGTCTGCAACATCGAGTCAGGCATTGGTAAGGGCAGTCGCAGTGTATCGGCTTGGGGTCCTCAGAGCAAGGTTGGAGGTCAGCGGACCACAGCTTTTCTTTGCTGGAGACAGGCTGGAAGAGTTGCTGCTTGGCTTCGCGTTAAACTATTTAATTGTGGGTCTGGAGATTTCTCTCTTCGCTGGAGTCTCTGGTGCAAGCATCTCCTGTCTCACCCCCCAACTATCGCCTGTCTCGCCTCCCCCGCCCCCCCATTCATCTAATAAAACCCAGAGTAAATGAGCGGTTACCATGTATCACATATGCTGTGGGGCAAACCGGTTCTTCTTGTCTTCAAAGAGGTCTCGGTATAGGAAAGGAAATAAGATGTGTGCACAAATAAACGTCTAAGGGTAGACGGTCTAAAGACATAAAGCGAGTTAGAGTCGGCTCCAATGGGAGATTCAGGAAAGACAGTGTAGGAGGTGACATTTGAGTTAGGACTTGAAGGATTTGGACACTTGAAGGATTTGGACAACACGTAGACCTAATCCGTTTCCATCCTCCCAGACTTATCTACAGTTCCTCCCAAGGGAGGTGATGTTCCTCTTCCTTTGACAAGTTGATGCTTCTATTTTCCTGTATCCTGGATCCCACCCAGTTTTGTGTCCCAAGAGACTGTCCACCCATGTACATTCTTTCCTTAACACTTGCCCATTTATTCTAATATTTATTTCTTAATGATTACCTACTGTTATCAGGCACAGATATTGGGGTGGGGGGATGGGACACAAGTAAGACACTACACTAGAAAAGCAGATTAGAATGATCCCAGTCACTTAAGGAAGACTTAGAAAAAATCAAAACTAGCGCTCCAAAGTGTAGGACCCCCTGAGATCCAGGGACTTTGCTTGCCTAGGTCCCTAGGATAATGTTGTGTGGTAGAATAAAGAGGATTTCGTTGTTTTTTGTTTTTTGGGGTTTTTTTTGCTACTGTAAAGGAAAAAATTGATTAAAAGGTGGAGTCTAATTCTTCTAATCTGAGCTGGCGTTAGTGACTTGCTTGACCAATAGAATGTAATACAAGAGAAATTCTAGGATTTTCAAGGTCAAGTCACAGGAAGCCTTGCAGCTTCTACTCAGCCCTTTAAAGGAACACTCACTTTGGTGATCCTGAGCCACCTTGGTAAAAGTTTGACTCCCCTGAGGCCATCATGCTGAAAAGGCCATGTCTATATGTAGTCTAGTCAACATGCCCAGCTGAGCCCAATCTTTTAGCAAAGGCACCAGACCTGTAAATGAAACTATCTTGTCCCCTCAATAGTAGTCTATTCATTAGCCGACTCCTACCTAATGACCTCTACAGATCTCTGTAGACTTCACATGAAACAGAACTGCCCAACTGAGGCTGTGCCTGAATTCCTGAACAGGAAATCAAGAGTAAAGTAAAATTGATGATATTTTAAGCCACTGAATTTTGGGGTTGTTTGTTTTTCAGGAAGAGATGCTCAACCTCAAAAAGTTTGTCAGCTAGTTAGAGAGGGTACAGTTCAGTTCAGTTCAGTTCAGTCGCTCAGTCGTGTCCGACTTTGCAACCCCATGAATCGCAGCATGCCAGGCCTCCCTATCCATCACCATCCATCTCCCGGAATTCACTCAAACTCATGTCCATCGAGTCGGTGATGCCATCCAGCCATCTCATCCTCTGTCATCCCCTTCTCCTGCCCCCAATACCTCCCAGCATCAGAGTCTTTTCCAATGAGTCAGCTTTTTGCATGAGGTGGCCAAAGTACTGGAGTTTCAGCTTTAACATCATTCCTTCCAAAGAACACCCAGGGCTGATCTCCTTTAGAATGGACTGGTTGGATCTCCTTGCAGTCCAAGGGACTCTCAAGAGTCTTCTCTAACACCACAGTTCAAAAGCATCAATTCTTCGGCGCTCAGCTTTCTTCACAGTCCAACTCTCACATCCATACATGACCACTGGAAAAACCATAGCCTTGACTAAACGGACCTTGTTGGCAAAGTAATGTCTCTGCTTTTCAATATGCTACCTAGGTTGGTCATAATTTTTCTTCCAAGGAGTAAGGGATTATGAAAAGGTAACAATGCAAAACAATGTATGAATGTGTAATGAGTAGTAAAGACAATCAGGTATGTCATAATGTAGAGAAGGAAGAGATTCCTTTCAATTCGATGATGAAAGAAGACTTTCCAGAAGAGATGAGATTTCAGTGGAACCTTGAAGTACAAGAAGGATTAAGACATTTGGAGAAGCAGGCATAGAGGGTTCTTGGCAAGCAGAGAGGTAAAGTTCAAAAGCTGTAGGTAGTCCCAGGAAGTCTGTGTGTTTCCTCTTAGCTAGAGCAGAGGAAGATGCTTCAGACAGGAAAGATGTTTTGCCTCCATCTTGTAGAACGTCTGGAGGGCTTTGAGCCTTGGGTGAAAATGAAAGTGTTAGTTGCTCAGTCACGTCCGACTCTTTGCAACTGCATGGACTGTAGCCCATCAGGCTCCTCTGTACATGGAATTCTCCAGACAAGAATACTAGAGTGGGTTGCCATTCCCTTCTCCAGGGATCTTCCTGAGCCAGGGGTCAAACCCAGGTCTCCTGCATTGCAGTCAGATTCTTTACCATCTGAGCCACCAGGGGAGCCTTGGCTAATGGAATAAGATAATATTTCAGAAAAATCAGTATGATGACTTCATGCTCTCTCCTTTTATCTGAACTTTAAGAGGTGTCCTACAGTTCTACAGTTACAGAATTTGGTAAACTAGTCTACAGTCAGCCTGTTTGTTCCCTTCGTGGTGTGATAAACTTCAATACTCTAGAGAGTATTTTTTTTTAAGTTTATGTATCTATTTATTTATTTAGACTGTGTGGCACCCTACTCCAGTACTCTTGCCTGGAAAATCCATGGACGGAGGAGCCTGGTAGGCTGCAGTCCATGGGGTCGCTAAGAGTCAGACACGACTGAGTGACTTCACTTTCACTTTTTACTTTCATGCATTAGAGAAGGAAATGGCAACCCACTCCAGTGTTCTTGCCTGGAGAATCCCAGGGACGGAGGAGCCTGGTGGGCTGCCGTCTATGGGGTCGCACAGAGTTGGACACCACTGAAGTGACTTAGCAGCAGTAGTGCTGTGCATGTGCTTTTTCTAGCTGTGGTGTGTGGGCTTCTCAGTGTGGTGGCTTCTCTCATTGCAGAGCACAGGCTCTCGGCACACAGGCTTTGGTAGTTGCAGCACGCCGGGTCAGTAGTTGTGGTGCACAGGCTTAGTTGCTCTGTGGCATGTGGGATCTTTCTGGACCAGGGATCGAATCTGTGTCCTGTGCATTGGCAGGCAGATTCTTAACCCCTGGACCACCAGGGGAGTCCATGAAGAGTATTTTTGATCTGTCCAATTTGACAGAACGTAATTATTTTCTCGGAAACCGTGAATCTGTTGTGTCTCTCTGGTCAATTAGATGGACTAGAACAGTTCTGTTACCCTTTTTATCAAACCATCCCTGCTCCCTATACTCCCCCTACTCTGGTCTCTACCCCCCTCCTAGTGTACCTTCTGATCTTGTTGTCTCCTAAGCCCCCTTCCCCCTGCTGTCTATCTCGTCTGTACCAATGTCCATTCAGCACCTCGCACAATTAGCACCAGCTTTGAATGTCTCACCTACCAAACCTAAGAGCCTGTTGAGAGGCCTTCATTTCCCTCCCCTTTCCAATCATTCTCTTCAATGTTGAGCCTTTTGATAGCTCCCTGGTGCCTCAGGAACACAGTAATAAATTCTTATCTTGGCAGACAGAGCCCTCCTTACTGGTTGCATCTATGGCCACTTTCCCCATCCTAACTACAGTAATTGTAGTTCTCCTCTGAAGTGCCTTTGTGTCCTCTGGCCTTTGCATGCACTGTTCCCTGTGCTTCAAACACCCTTCCTTCTGCCTCAAGCCTGATGAAATCATTCAAGTTTCATTCTGGTTTCCCCTCTCTTGGGGAGTGCCCCTGACACCTGTGCCAGATCAGGACTCTTCCCTTGTACTCCTGTGGCACCTGGTGCTCTTTCTCAGCACTTTTCACACGTATCTCAATTCTCTGCCCACCAGCCCAAGGGCAGGAGTTGTGTCTTTCATCCTTGTATCTTCCTAGACTCCAGTTCAATAACTGGTATAAGGTGCATGCGTGCTCAGTCGTGTCCAACTGTTTGTGACCACATGGATTATAGCCCACCAGGCTCCTCTGTCCATGGGCTTTCTTAGGCAAGAATTCTGGAGTGGGTTGCCATATCCTTCTCCAGGGGATCTTCCCTACCCAGGGATCGAACCCACACCTGCTACATGAGCAAGTGGATTCTTTACCACTGAGCCACATGAGAAGCCCTGACTGCTATAAGGTAGGTGCTTGTTAATGTTAATGCCTTGAAATAAACTTCATTTAATCAACTCACTCTTCTAATTATGGGCTTCCCTGGTGGCTCAGATGGTAAAGTGTCTGCCTGCAATGCAGAAGACCTGGGTTTGATCCCTGGGTCGGGAACATCCCCTGGAGAAGGACATGGCAACCCACTCCAGTACTCTTGCCTGGAAAATCCCATGGATGGAGGAGCCTGGTAGGCTGCAGTCCATGGGGTTGCAAAGAGTCGGACATGACTAGAGACTTCACTTCTCCTAATTATTCCATCTGCCTGCCATTTCAGAATTGTCTGAAAGTTGACTTTTAGGCAGTTACAGTCTGCCTCAGAGGAGCCATTCCTGCTGAAAGACTCATCACTTGAAATTGGTGCAGAGTACTAAACAAAATACCTCCTCTTGAGGCACTTTCACAACAGTTTCTTATTCTGCGCTTGTCACCACCCGGTTGGAGGCAGGACAGGCATCACCATCCTGCTTTTCTAGACAAGCATCCTGAGCTTCAGAGGTTAACTTGCTTGCCTAAACTGACTGTGGCAGAGGGGAACTAGGTCCAGGCTGTGGTCTCACACTGCCCTCCAAGGAGCTGCTCTGTCATCCTGCCTTTTTGACTCAAAGAGGGCCTTGCACAGATAAGTAAAACACCTCTGAAGGATTCTTCTTTGGACAGCAACAAAACCCTAGTCACCACCCCCTCAAAGCCGGAGAAACATAATCTCATCGCCTCTGGGTTTTCTCCCCAGCCCCTTCGATTAAAGCTGAGCATACAGGATGACATTTCTGAATTCAGAAGCTGCAGTGAGTTGAGAAAAACAAGCATCTGTGGCCCCTTCCAGGACCCACCAGGTGGAGGAGATGTTGCCCCGGGTCCTATAGGAGGTGGGGAGAGTTCTCCAGGAAGCCGCCCTCCACAGAGAGTCCATCAGCAAATTGTCTCATGTAGCCATAACAGCCAGGAGCAAGGTTGAGGGGAGTGGGGTTTGGTCCTAGGAGAGCCACTGTATTGTAAACAGGATAAAAGGGGCTGCAAAGCCCCACTTATCACTGACTAATGTGCCCCCAGGTCATCGGGGAGCTGGACCCCCACCAGCAGCCCTGAGGGAGTGAAAGAAAATTCCCGATTAACCCCATCACCTGTGAGTGGAGCCGGGGCAAAGGTCTGCCTTTCCTCTTACTAAGTGATTTCCACGGTGGCATCCGTGGAGCTCAACATGGTTTCTAGGAAGCCCCTTCCGAGACTGGAGAAACGTCTTCTGAGCCCCGTGCTCTCGGGGGCCACCTGGAGCAGGGAGCATGTGGGGGCATCTTTGGAAGGTGAGAAGGTCAGAGGAAGGCAGATGTAGCTGGAGGCTGGCAGCAGTTTCAGGGGACAGTGGTGGTCTCTTCGTCACCGTCGGGGAGAAGGAGACTTGGGGATCAGCACATGGAGCAATGGGTTGGCTTAATTTAGACTTGAGAGATTGAGGGCTTGGTCTCTCTGGGCTGTAAGGATTTCATTCATTCCTTACAACCCCCTTTGTGTGCAGGTATCTTAATTCATAGAGGGCGAAACTGAGGTTCAGAGAGGTTAAGTGTCCAAAGTAAACAGTAGGTAAGTGACCAGCTGAGACCTGAACTCAGGCCCTGCGTCGCTGACTGTCAGCGTGGGCACTTCAGTGTTGGTTGGACCCGATGTACCTCCTCAGTGTTTAAGTGTGAAGACTTCCAAGGGATGCTTAGATGAAGAGAGTTCACCTTTCCTCTGAGTGTACTCTGCCCCCGCCCAGGGAGCCTTCCTTGGTCTCTGCCTCTTCTTTTCAGACCCCCATTTTCCTGGACCCCTGTTGCATGGGATAGAAAAAGTTAAGAGTTTGATACAGAAAGCCCAAGTTTGATTTTCCAACTCAGATGACCTTTTGGCCAAATTAATCAATTCCTCTGAGCCTCAGTTTCTTTATCGCTTAGCTGGGGACACTAATATCCACCCTAGATATTTCACCAGGTTGAAGGAGGATGAAATGAGATGGGCTGTGCACACGGTTTGAGTGTTAATTTCACAGTGATTGTTGTGGAACTTCCTGAGTGAATTTCTTGCCTCCAGTTTTCACCCCCTTGCCCACCTGCCTCTCCAGGAATATTGCCTTCAGATTCACCTGCTTAAAATATAACCTTATGCATGTCTCCTACTCAGGAACCATCAGTGACTCCCTGCTACTTCTTCCTGAATCCGGTGCTCACCTTTCCAGAACTGGCTTAGCTCCCACTCCCAAACCTGGAGCCTCTGCTCCCCTGCCCCACCTTGGGCTCAAGTCACGGATCCTACTTGAGGGTCTAAACATTCTGTGTGTTCTCATACCTGTGGGCCTGGGCTGGCTCCTTGAAGAGATTTGTCCCCTCTTCCAAGTTGGCTCAACTCCCAACCACTCCTCTGGCAGGCTTCCTGACCACCCATCCTGTCTCACCCTCTCCACCCTCTTGTCTTTATCATTCTCCGGGCCTTCGTATTCACCTCCTGGGAGTGTTGGCTTTTCATGTCTCAACATTAGATCATAAACTTCTTGAGGACAAAGACCTGCTTGTGTCTTTCAGTTAAGGTGCTCAACTGATCTAGGCTAGAGAGACAGCGGGCTAAAGAGGATGTCCTCAGGAATTCTACAAGTCAAGAGTGAGCGGGCTACCTGTCCCAGGAGCCCCTTGGGCAGTGGTGCTTTGAGAATCTGGCTTCCTGGAGGGCTCAAGGTGCATCTATGAGTTGACTCGAGACACGGCAGGCCAGGTAGAGGTGGGTGTTGTTTCTGGCAGGTGGTCATTTTGTGGGACCTGGCCAAGAGGACCAGCCTGGAAGCACTCTATTCTACAGCCCCACAGGGCTTACCCTGAGCATACAGGAGCCTCTGTGTCATCCCCTTTCATATCCATCATTCAGTGAGTCTTCAGGGTTTCATGGGTGGAGTAGGAAGCAGGAATATGGAGGAATTTTCCCATGCCTTTGATAACCAATGAACTGATGACCATTCAGGCTGCTTATCTTCCTAGAGAGAAACCAAGGCCCCAAGACAGGTGTGACCTGCCCACATCACACAGAGGTCAAAGCCCAGCTGGGGTTGGAACCTGCATGTCCCAACTCCAGCTCCCTATCTCACACTAGCTCCCAGGCAACACACACAGGTCAAGGCCCTGCAGACAAGGATTCCGGAAGTAAAGTCCTGGGAACCAGCCCCGCTCCATCGCAATTGCACTCAACCTGCCAGGAAGTGGAGTAGGCCCACCCAGATGGAAAAGTTTCCAAGAAGGAGTCTCTAAGCCCCTCTCCAATGCCCCCAAACCTTCGACTCCTATCTGTTTTGTTTTTTTTTTTCTCCCCTTGAAAGGAAAGTGCAGTCACCGTAGCCCAAGCCACTTGGTCCAGGGCTGCCCTGTCCAATACACTAGCTACACATGGCTATTGGGCATTTGAAGTGTGGTCAGTGCAAAGCAGCTTGTGCTGTAAGTGTAAGATATAGACTGGCTTTCAGAAACTCAGTACAAAATAATGCCAAGTACTGCAATGCTTTTTTACATTGATTCATGTTGAAATGATAAAGTTTTGGGTGTCTTGGTTTCAATAAAATATACTATTAAAATGAACTTGACCTGTTTCTTTTTCCTTCTTTATTATCACTTCTAGACTATTTCAATATGTAGGGACCTGGTAGTCCAGTGGCTAAGACTCCATGCTCCCAATGCAGAGGGCCTGGGTTTGATCTCTGGTTATGGAACTATATCCCATATGCCACAATTAAAAAAAAAAAAAAAGATCCTGTATAATCAACTAAGGGTTTCTGTGGTGGCTCTGTGGTAAAGAACCCAACTGCCAATGCAGGAGATGTGGGTTTGATCCCTGGGTGGGAAGATCCCTTGGAGAAGGAAATGGCAACCCACTCCAGTATTCTTGCCTAGAGAATTCCATGGACAGACGAGACTGGCGGACTACAGTCCATGGGATCACAAAAGAGTCATTCACGACTTAGCGACTAAACAACAACAATACTAAAGAGCTCAAAGCCCGCAACAAAGATGGAAGATCCTATGTGCCTCAGCTAAGACCTGGCACAGCCAGATAAATGAATTGAATACATTAATATTTAAAAACCTAACTATGTAGCCCATCTTTGCAGCTTGTGCTGTGTTTCTATTGGATGGCGCTGATCTAGAGGGTGCCCTTTGGCTTCCCTAGGAGACTGCAGGCTCCTGAAGGCAGAGAGCTGATTCGGTAGTTCTTCCTCCATACAACACACCCCCTCCCAGCTTGGCATCCCAGGCCTGGCATATGCTGATGCACAGATTGGGTCCCCAGTTCTCCAGAGCGAACACCCCTTCGTATGGGCTCTTCTGAGGTCCCTTAGATCCAGAGAATCTCAGAGATGGGGTATGAGGGCAGTCAAGGCAGGCTTCCTGGTGGAGGTGAAGGGGGCTTCAGGACAGGATGAGGCAAGCCAGGCACACAATGTAAGGGGCACTCACTCTCAGGATGGGGCAGGAGTGACCCCAGGAACCCTGCTTGCCACTCGCCCTGCTCCCAGCTCTGTCAGGCTCCAACATGGTCCCTCCAGGAGGACCCGAGTGGGATTGCCACAGAGGTCTGCAGCTGAACTCCGTGCAGTCCCACGGTGGTCCTAATAGCCCCTGTCTCCCAAGGGCAAAACCTCACTCAACAGCCACCTCCCTGGCCTCAAAGAAGCTGGATCAAGCCCGGGCTCCTCAGTAGCCAGGGCCTCCTTGCCCTACCTCCAGTGCCTTCAGGAGACAAGCTGCATTAATGGCGATAATTTTGCAGCTTTGAAAGGGAAGCACCCAAAACCCAAGAGGCCTGGGGCTGGAGGAGCCCTCTGAGGAGAGGGCCAGACGGCAGGCGTCCCTCAGAGGCCTCCGTCCTGCTGCAGGCCATGGGGCCAACGTGTCCCGACACCGACAGGCCTCCTCGCACAAGCCAGACCTCACAGAGTGAGGAGGGGAAGAGGGGGCTCGACAGGAGGGTCGGGGGCTCATCCATCAAGAACCGTCAAACAGCGGGGCCACAGGCCTGCCTGAACATTTGGCTGTTTTAAAGGGGCCTTCTGCAGCTCCCCCCCCACACCCCTCAAACCTTAGCCTCTTGAAATCAAGCACATTCCACTGGTGGGAGATTAAGGGGTCGGCAACCCAGGCTGGGCTGCCCCCACCCAACTCCTTCCTGCTCACCCACAGAGCAGGGACCCATCTCCTGTCCCCCTCCCCCCAAGCCAGAGCTGCGGTTAAGGGGCCCAGGGCAAGATCGAAATTGGTGGGGCCTTGTTGTCTGCCCCTGCTTTTAAGAAAATAGCACACAAATTGAGAGGCGATCTTGACTCTCTTTTCTCTTTTTAAATCAGGAGAGTTGACTGGCACCGGGTGGCGGGGGTGGGGGTTTCTCCAAAGCCTTGTTCAGGCCAAGGGAGTGAGAACGGACCCTCAGATGAGAGAGCAAAGGACCACCAGCCTAACACCTGCACTTGGGTCGCCCTCCTGACGCACCAGGGGTCGGCTGGCCTCAGGTGAACTGAGTACTCATGGCCAGAGACTGCCTGTCGGGTGAGACAAGAGCGTGGACTTCCCTTCTCTCCTTTCTTCCCAAGGGAGCCCCCGACTGGGGGACTGTAGTCCTGACTACAGCAAGGCCAAGAAACACCACCCCCCTAGCCTTGGCAGTTGCTCACTGAAGCATAAGAAAGGCCTAGGTTCGAATCCTGACCCAGCCCCCTCCTGCTCCTTGAATTCTGTGAGCTCCATTTCCTTAGTAGTGCTCCTAGTGTGCTACTGGTACAGTGGAAAGTCATCTGGCCTTGCAAGCAGAGAGATGTGCATCGGGCCAGTGGCTAGCTGTGCATCCTTGGATAAGTCACTCAACTACTCTGACCTTCATTTTCCTTAAGAGAGTTTTGCAAGAATTCAGTGAAATCACACATTTGAAAGTAACTGGGGCACAGGGTGAGGGTGGAAGGGAGGCTCAAGAGGGAGGGGATATACATATCAATTCAGTTCAGTTCATTTCAGTCTCTCAGTCATGTCCGACTCTTTGTGACCCCATGGACTGCAGCATGCTAGGCCTCCCTGTCCATCACCAACTCCCGAAGTTTACTCAAACTCATGTCCATGGAGTCAGTGATGCCATCCAACCATCTCATCCTCTGTCATCCCCTTCTTCTCCTGCCCTCAATCTTTCCCAGCATCAGAGTCTTTTCAAATGAGTCAGCTCTTCGCATCAGGTGGCCAAAGTATTGGAGTTTCAGCTTCAACAAGAGTCCTTCCAATGAACGTGCAGGACTGATCTCCTTTAGGATAGACTGGTTGGACCTCCTTGCAGCCCAAGGGACTCTCAAGAGTCATCTCCAACACTACAATTCAAAAAGCATCAATTCTTCAGCGCCCAGCTTTCTTTATAGTCCACCTCTCACATCCATACGTGACTACTGGAAAAACCATAGCCTTGACTAGATGGACCTTTGTTGGCAAAGTAATGTCTCTGCTTTTTAATAAGCTGTCTAGGTTGGTCATTATTTTCCTTCCAAGGAGTAAGCATCTTTTACTTTCATGGCTGCAGTCACCATCTGCAGTGATTTTGGAGCCCCCCAAAATAAAGTCTGCCACTGTTTCCACTGTTTCCCCATCTATTTGCCATGAAGTGATGGGACCTGATGCCATGATCTTTGTTTTCTGAATGTTGATCTTTAAGCCAACTTTTTCACTCTCCTCTTTCACTTTCATCAAGAGGCTCTTTAGTTATTCACTTTCTGCCATAAGGGTGGTGTCATCTGCATATCTGAGGTTATTGATATCTCTCCTGGCAATCTTGATTCCAGCTTGTGCTTCATCCAGCCCAGTGTTTCATAAGCATGGTGACAATATATAGCCTTGACGTACTCCTTTTCCTATTTGGAACCAGTCTGTTGTTCCATGTCCAGTTCTAACTGTTGCTTCCTGACCTGCATACAGATTTCTCAAGAAGCAGGTCAGGTGGTCTGGTATTCCCATCTCTTACAGAATTTTCCACAGTTTATTGTGATCCACACAGTCAAAGGTTTTGGCATAGTCAATAAAGCAGAAATAGATGTTTTTGTGGAATTCTCTTGCTTTTTCAATGATCCAGCAGATGTTGGCAATTTGATCTCTGGTTCCTCTGCCTTTTCTAAAACCCGCTTGAATATCTGGAAGTTCACGGTTCACGTATTACTGAAGCCTGGCTTGGAGAATTTTGAGCATTACTTTACTAATGTGTGAGATGAGTGCAATTGTGTGGTAGTTTGAGCATTCTTTGGCCTTGCCTTTCTTTGGAATTGGAATGAAAACTGACCTTTTCCAGTCCTGTGGCCACAGCTGAATTTTCCAAATTTGCTGCATATTGAGTGCAGCACTTTCACAGCATCATCTTTTAGGATTTGAAATAGCTCAACTGGAATTCCATCACCTCCACTAGCTTTGTTCGTAGTAATGCTTCCTAAGGCCCACTTGACTTCACATTCCAGGATGTCTGGCTCTAGGTGAGTGATCACACCATCGTGATTATCTGGGTCGTGAAGATCTTTTTTGTACAGTTCATCTGTGTATTCTTGCCACCTCTTCTTAATATCTTCTGCTTCTGGTAGGTCAGTATATTTTTCAGTGTGAAAAGGATATACATATACATATAGCTGATTCGCTTTGTTGTACTACAGAAACTGACACAACATTGTAAAGGAATTATGCTCCAATAAAAAAGAATAACATATTATATATATATATAAAGAAATTACCTGGCACAATACATAGTGAGTTTTGCCATCAGGTGGAATTCATCCTTCTGCTTCCTGCCCTCCAGCTTCCCTTGATACCTTCACAATATAGCTCTGATCACACTTATCACCCCAACCACAGTGCAGCTGTGGCATAGTTCTACGCTGGGCTCCCAAGTGGTGGGCTCCAGGCAGGACCATGTGACAGTACCTAGTACACAGGTAGTGTCCAGGCAGTGCTCTTCTTTTTATCCCTTTGAGAGGTAGCACTGCATATTAGCTTAGAGCATAACTGCAGCCCAAGTTCAAATCTGGGCTCTGCCACTTACTAGCTGAGCAATCTCAGGCCAGTTGCTTAACTTCCCTGTGCCTCAGCCTCCTCATTTGTATAGTGGGCATAATGATACCACCTTCCTCACAGTGTTCTTGTGGAGGTTTTTTATTTTTTAAGATTTTTTTTTCTTACGTGGACCATTTTTTAAGTCTTTATTGAATTTGTTACAATATTGCTCCTGCTTTATGTTTTGCTTTTTTGGCTGTGAGGCATGTGGGATCTTAAGGTCCCCAACCAGGGACTGCCCCTCCTGCATGAGAAGGCAAAGTCTTAACCACTGGACCACCAGGGAAGTCCCTGTTGTGGGGTTTAAATAGGTAATAATTATAAAAGGCATGTGATACATGCTACAGGGGTGTTCTGTCAAATGAAATTTATTGACCACCTTCCCTGCCCAGAGATGCTCACCAGGTATCTGCTGACCCCAGTTCAGGCCTTTCTGCAGAACCTGTCCTATTCAGGGAAGTCCCTTCTGTCCCTGTGTCTGTTTTCTTACAGGATGAAGAGGGAGTCGAGCTGCAGAAGGGGCCGGGTGAAGGCCTTGGCTTGGCCTCGGGTCCTGGCCTCCCACCCCACCCATCAGTGCTGGGCAGAAGCCAGGACCTGCAGCTCCTTCCCTGGGCTGGTGTTCTCCCGAGTAGAGGCTGGGCGGGGCTGGAAAAGCTGCTTCTTGCAGTTCAGGAAGAGACCGACAGGCAGGGAAGGCGTTTGTACCCGCCCAGTGGTCAGCACAAAGGTGGCTGCAGGAGGGGCTTCCTCTCCAGGAGGAAGGGAGAAGGTCAGCGGCCTGCATCCGGCCCTGCCCGTTCCTCCCAGCTGCTGTGGAAAGATGTCCTAGCCACCTCGTCATTGCTGGGAGGGGTCTTCCCTTCACACGGGGGCAGGCCCTTTGGAGGACCCTGGTCTGCAGGGCTAGGCACACACAGGCGCGCATACACACACACACACACACACACACACACACACAGTCCTGGCGCTGTGGGATGAAGCAACCAGTTGTTGACCTGGCCATCTGCTTGACGTTCCCAGGCTGCAAGGCCCTACAACCCGGATGCAAGATGGGCTGTTGGGAATGATGGCTCAGCTGTCAGTGCTCATTGCCCAAGAGGTCAAGGTCATGGGTCAGTCCTTAGATAGGACCATGGGTTTCCTTCTCTTAGCCACAGATGTCACCCTGCACCAGAGCCTGCTCTCTCACACATGAGCAACAGGTCCAAGAGGGACCCACTCAAGACTCAGCAGAAGGAGAAAACTGTCTCCTTGCTAACTCCCTACTCTGGCTGGGTGGGTGGTTGTGGGGGATGGTTATTCCAAGAATCCTCTTTGCAGGAGATGCTGGGACGCAGGCTATCAAGGAAGGTCATCTCATTAGGACCTCTGTGGCTTCGCCCATTATCCAAGTGGCCATGAAGGCTTTGGGACACCTGGAGACCAGCTCCCAGATCCCAGAGCTGGTTCCTTCGTCCATGAGTGATGGGGTGGGTGGCTCCTGCTCTGCATGTTGAGAGGGGACTCCAAGGAAATATTAGTGCCTCACCTCCACAGGAGAAGCAGAGTTCTGGGCAGAGAGCTCTTTCTGATATCTTTGCTATGAAGATCACCATTTTCCTGGCTGCCCCAGGCACAGCTCAGGGCTATGTTTATGTGGAGGCTTTGTGCCAGTCTCCTGAGTGTGAGACATCATGCTTCTTCAATGCCCTCTGAACTTGACTGAGGATAAAACGTGAACTAGAAGAGCAGATGCTAGAATCAAAATGTGGTGAGAGACGGTGAGGTCTATCCATTCGTCTGCCCATCCATCCTTCCATCTGCTGAGCACCTACAATAAGCCAGACTTGGCCTTGGGTGCTGGTGATCCAGAAGTGAAGAAGCCACGATCCTTACTTTCAAATTGTTTTCCAGTGAGGAAGACAACATTGATTAGGATAGAAGTACCTAGGAGCCCTGCCTGAAATGGCTCAAATAACAAGGAAAACTTATCTCACATGGGAAGAAGGACAGAGGGAGGAGGCTCTGGGATTGGTCAATTTAGGGACTCAATGATGTCATTGAGAGCTTGAATTTTTAAAAATTTTCCCACCTGACTACCCTCCAAGAGCCAGTCAGTTCACCTTGTGGTGTCAGAATGGCTGCCACACACCCAGGGACTGCAGGCCAATACTGTAAACAACTGAAGCATAAGAGGAACAGTTTCTTGAATCCCTTTTTACAAGAGAGGAGACATTTCCCACAAGCCCCAGCAGAAATCGCCTTCAACTCTCATTGGCTGCCATTTTTTCACCTGCCCAGAGATGACCACACCTGGCTTAGGCGAATCAAGATTTACTCCAGAGGTCGAGACCCCCTTCCTTAGGGAGGATGGCTATCTCACCAGAACTCAGGTTCTCTTTACCAAGAAGGGGGAGCTGGCTACCCACAGTATCTGTTGGCAACCAGACAACAAAATCCTAGCACTTTGTAACTCGTCCTCTACCCCAGCAGCAGCTTGGGAAACCCATCTCTGCCTTTCTCAGCCCCCTGGTCTGTTTGTTTTTTCTCTAGACTGACTGCTTGGCCACAAACTGCTCTTTGTTTGTTGTTAAAACTTGGCCATGTGAAAACTTCCTGTCACAGCGTTCTTTCTATCTCAGTCTTAGAACACACACACGCACGCACGCACGCACGCACACACTATCTAGGTGTCCGTTGGATTACTCTAAATCCTACATCTATATGAGGAACACGCCTATTCTGGTGCATTGCCCCCTGCCCAGTTTAGACAGCACCATCCATTTCTGACTGCATAAGCAGGCATCTCTGAGCCACATTTCTTCATAAACAATTCACAGCCAAAGACTGGGCTTGATCTAAAGCAAAGGAAAAATGACATCTAACCTCATGTGTTCCATGTGATCCATTCAGCGGGGAAGCTGCTTAGCCAGGTGGGTCCATAGCAGGCACCGGAAGGAATCTCAGGGGTAGAAGCCCTGCTCCATCTAGCCCAGACAGCGCATGGCAGCAAGACATTGCAAAAAAAAAAAACACCCAAAGATTTGTTGCAAACGACTCAAGCCTTTTACCTCACTGCCATAAGCAGTAAGCATAAGCAGAGAGACACCAGCCTAGTGTAGTCCATGGGATGCTACTGTTGCCTTCTGGTTCCTTGTTATAAGAAATCTAAGAGAACCTTCCCATGGCAGTCAAGCACACTAGATACAAAATCAAGCTCTTGATGCAAACCTACTCGCTGTGTGACAGGGGCCATGCCTACCTTGAGACCCTGCCCCCCTCACTCCCCTTCCCTGCCTTAGCTCCAGCCACTCTGGCCTTCATGCTCTTCTTGAAATGTGCCAGGCTTGTTCCCTCTACCTCAAATACCCTCTTCCTATCATAGCTCAGAAGGCAGCTTTTCAGAGAAACCTTCCTTGAGCACCTAGGTTATAAGGAAGTCCTTCTAATTTTCTTTGTCTTACTTTAATTGCATTATAGCTAATCAGAAAATGTGTTCTTTCTAGGCTTTCTTCTTTCTTATCCGCCTCTCCCTACTAGAATAAAAGCCTCATGAGGGCCAGACCCTTGACTCGCTTGGTCCCTGGAATACAGAGCTTGAGCTGCCGATAGTGGTCAACAATGAATGAATTAATGATATCTCCCTCCGGGATCACTTTTCTGAGATGAAATGAACCAAAACAAACCAAACCAAAAACAACAACAATAAAAATGAATAAACATAAATCTCCTTCCAAAGTGCTGGAGAGAGAGTAGCTACAACTGCAGTTTTCCCCACCGGGCAACACTGATCATGCAGAAGTGAGCTGACAGAGAGAAGAAGGTGGAAGTCGGACTCATCACTGCTTCTCCTTCTCCTCTAAGGGTGATGGCACTTCAGGGGGCTTTCTATTTTCAGAAATAGAAAATGAGTGGAAGACAGTGTGAAGGGAGCATTTCTAATGGTGATGATGCCTACGCACTCCAGGCACCGTGCTCTGTGTGTAACATACAGATCGGTGTGCCCACTTTACAGATGAGAACTCTGAGTCTCATGAAGGTCAAGAGACTTATTCAAGGTCCCTGAACACAAAGAAGGTGGAGTTGAGGTTGTGTGCATACTCAGTTGCACAGTCATGTCCAGCTCTTTGCAATCCCGTGGGTTGTAGCCTGGCCAGGCTCCTCTGTCCACTGGATTTTCCAGGCAAGAATACTGGAGTGGGTTGGCATTTTCTCCTCCAGGGGATCTTCCCGACCCAGGGACCAGAAGGAGTTGAAGTTATACATTAGCAATCACTCCCATTTCCTCCTCCCCCTGATCCTAGGCAACCACTGCTCTGTTTTCTGCCTCCATAGATTTTTTTCTATCCTAGCCATTTCATATAAATGGAATCATACAATAGGTGGTATTTCGTGACATTACCTGTATTCTTGTACTCAGCAGGATGTTTTCAAGGCTCACCATGTTCCAGCACACATTGGTACTTCTTTTTCTGATGACCTAATAATATCCATCATATGGATGGACCATGTTCGTTTATCCATTCACCAGTTGGTGGACTCTGAGTTGTTTCCAGGTCCCCACGATTATGAATAATGCTGCTAAGAATATTTTTGTACAAGTTTTTGCATAGACATATGTTTCAGTTCTCTTGGGTAAATACCCAGGAGTGTAATTGCTGAGTCAAATGGTAACTCTGTGTTTAACATTTTGAGGAATCATCAAAGTATTTTCTAAAGCAGCTGCACCATTTTATGTTCCCACCAGCAGCGGAGGAGGGTTACAATCCTTAAGGGATGCAGGGTGCTGTTATTATTACTGTTAAACTGTACAGTTGGCTAGAGAATCCTGAATTTTGAGGTTCCACAAGGCAAAAAACCCCAGCATGACTTTTGTTTGGTTTTTCAGTTTTTTTAATTTTTTAACTTTATATTTTATATTAGAGTATAGCCAGTTAACAATGTTGTGATCATTTAAGGTGGGCAGCAAAGGGGCTCAGCCATACATATACATGTATCCATACTCCCCTTCCATCCAGGCTGCCACATTACGTGCAGCAGAGTTCCCTGTGCTGTACAGTAGGTCTTTGTTGGTTACCCATTTTAAATACAGCAGTGTGTACATGAACATGACTTTTATTTTTGTTTCAGTTGTCTCTTCCCTTCATGGCCTCCTTACCTTCCTCTCTGCCCTAATCTCTAACTCTTCTCCGATCCTGTTATCCCCACGATTCTCACCTTTGCCCTGCTCACACATCACGTGGTGGCTGAAGGCCCTGGTGGACTGGAGATGAAACCAGGCCTCATGAAAACAGCCATGGGCATGGACCATGGCCAGAGTGGGAGGAGAGCAGCTGAGCAGCCCACTCCCCGCGGAACCCTTGAACTCGGCAGTGGAAACCCTTGGCATAGCAGGCCAAGGCACCCCATGGGAATTATTTAAAGTGTACAACTTTTAAATCACTATCACTAAGATTTCAGTTAAGAGCTTGAAACTTTTACTGTGTACACTTGTGACATTTTGAAGGTGACGCTAGCGGTAGAGAACCCATCCTCCAATGCAGGAGATGCAGTTTCACTCTCTGGGTCAGGAAGGTCCCCTGCAGAAGGAAATGGCAACCCACTCCAGTACTCTTGCCTGAGAAATCCCATGGACAGAGGAGCCTGGCAGACTACAGTCCATGGGGTCACAGAGTCAAACACGACTGAAGCGACTTAGCATACACACATTTGTTGGCTGGGGGAGGGTGGGGAGGTGGTAAAAGTCCTTTCCCACATTTTGTCTGGGGTTATCTCAGGGAGGTCACAGTACTGTCCAAGGCTGAACAGTGTGGAGAAGTGTTGGTCTTTGGGTGGGTGGGATGGAGAAGGTGTGGCTTAGGGAGGTCCTGGCCCCAGTGACCAGTTCTCTGATGATGTTCTGCTCTGTCTCTGGGGCATTAATGCAGCCTCCTCCAGGAAGTCCTTAGATCCTACTCTCCAAGGTACTTTCTGTAAAAAGAGGAGAACACGTTGGTGGAGACCATGCTCTCCCTCCTGCTGAGCAGGCCCCACTCATGGGTGGATACTGGGGGTATAGGATCCACCTCTCTTTCCCCTCTGGAAAGTTCACAGTGAAAATCCAGCACCCGGTGGGCAAGGAGCCCTTTGATTCAGGCAGTGGAAGAAGTGGCCCGAGAGGTTCTGGGCTATTTCATTGCTGAGCAGTCAGTAAAGGGAAATGCTCCCTGAGCCTAGCTGAGGAAAGGGCTTCCCTGGTGGCTCAGAGGTAAACAATCTGCTTGCCATGCAGGAGATCCAGTTTGATCCCTGGATCGAGAAGATCCCCTGAAGAAGGGAATGGCAACCCACTCCAGTATTCTTGCCTGGAGAATTGAATGCCATGGACAGAGGGGCCTGGCAGGCTACAGTCTGTGGGCTTTGCAAAGTCAGTGCTGAGTGACTAAGCACACATCTGAGAAAAGCCATTTCACTAGGTGCCAACAGAAACTTACTACAAAGTTCCTCAATCCTACACGTGTCCAAGGATGGGTGACACGTTGACAAATCTGTAGCTCAGCATTGTGGCTCATGGTGACTCTAGTTTATGGCAGCTCTGGGTGGGCCCTTCTGGGGTTCCAGATGCCTGTGTCCTGTGGGTCTAGGTGGCTCCAGGTGTCAATACCACCAGGCAAAGGGAGCCCTGGTTTCTAGGTGAAGCTGGCCCTGGCTAATGGTAACCTCTGGTTCTAGGCATCACTGGCCTGTTTATGACCCTGGGAAGCAATGGCTCTAGCCATTGGGAGTCCTAGGCAACCTGGGTGCTGGTGACCCTGTGGTGTTAGTGACAGAGGCCTCATGGTTCTAGGTGCTGGCAGCCTCTGGCACTAAGTGACCGACAAGTCTGTGGACATCAGCTCGTGCTGGTCAGAGAGAAAGGGTAGGGAGCTTAGCCAGAATTGCCCCCTGCTCCTAGGGGGCAGATCCTAAGACTACATGGTTCAATCCTGGTCTGCAGGGCTGAGTGGAGCGTCTGAGTGGAGCGATTTGGAAGCATTTCATCAGGGACCCACCCTGCGCACAAGTTAGTTATTGTAAGGCACTGACGGGGCGGGGCCAGGGATGGGGTGGGGTGGGGTGGGGTGGGGGGCATCCCAGCCAGCAGCCTCCACACTGACCGGTAGTTGAACCCAGGCTGGGCTCCCTGCCCTGGAAGCAGAGCGATGCCTGGGGACGAATGGCCCCGTGTCCTCTCGGCCTGGCCCCGTGGGAGCCTGAGGCGACCTCCCAGTGGGCTCTGCCGAGGTCCCGGAAGGGGCTGCGGCTGAGGAAGGTGGGACACAACAGGTCCGGGCAGGTCTGCTCCGCCGAGGCCGGGCCCTCTCCCGGGTGGCTGGGGCACCCCCCCGAGCGAGCACGTCCCGCGTGCGGGCCCCTGCCCGGGAGGCCTGGCTAATGACCCCGCACATTCCGGCCTGCATGGACCCGAGAATTGGCTGAGGGCAGGCCCATTAGCTGGAATTCTCCCAACTGCTCACACATCAGAGTGGAAAAGGGGGGGTAGAAGTGAAAAGTTGAAAAAGAGCTAATTATCGCTTTTATCAGAGCGGGTGGGTTGATGGGTCCTGCCCGAGGGCAGCTGGGGCTGCATTAAAGATTAAACGCCAGGTAGGGGGGAGCTGGGCTCGTCATTCCACAGGAGGGAGGCCGGCGGGCCGCCCCATGGAGACCTGGTGGCAGGCGGCGGCCTTAGATCTGTCAGCCGAGCCCCCGGTCCCAGCGCCCACCATGGCCACATTCCACCAGGGGACCCCGGCGGCGCCCAGCGCTTCCGCCCTGGCCTCTGCGGGGAGGGCAGCTGAAATCCCTCCAGGGACGCGGGGTCGGGGCAAGTCTAATTATCCAATTGGTAGGTTTCCTGGCACCTGTCTTAAGGGAACTTAAATGATTCCTGCACATCACCCAGTGACCTTAAGTGTGGAACCTCCAAGGACTCAGGGTCAGGGAGTCTGATCCTCCTTGTTATTACAGAGCCGGAGCCCAGGGCCCAGAGAAGAAAAGGGACTAGCAGTCAGGTTACCTTGCGGTTAGTTCCGTGTGGTTGTAAGGCCCTCAAGGATGAGGGCTGCATGTTTTTTTTTAAAGAAAATATTTATTTGTTTGGCTGCACTGGGTCTTACTTGTGGCAGGCAGGATCTTTCCTTGCAGCACATGGATTGTGAAGGCTTAGTTGCTCCACCGCATGTGGGATATTAGTTCCTGGACCAGGGATTGAACCTGCATACCTTGCATCACAAGGCAGATTCTTAACCACTGGACCATCAGGAAAGTTCCAGGACTACATCTCTAATTCTCTTAATACCTGAAGTATGGGGGTTAAGGGAACTGGGGTGATTAGCTTAGAGTAATTAAGGCCAGCGTGACTTCATTATGCCATTGAACCCTACAGTGTCTGGGACATGCTGGGTGTTCAGTCAGCATTTGTTGCTTGTGTGGATGATAAAAAGTTTGTACCTGGGGCTGCCTTGGTGGCTCAGTGGTAAAGAATCCAGCTGCCAATGTAGGAGACATAGGTTTGATTCCTGATGTGGGAAAATCCCACATGCCGTGGAGCAACTAAGCCCATGCGCCACAACTATTAAGCCTGCGCTCTAGAGCCTGGGATCTGAAACTACTGAAGCCCGTGCACCCTAGAGCCCATGCTCTGCAACAAGAGAAGCCACTGTAGTGAGAAGCCCACGCACCACAGCTAGAGAGTAGTTCCAGCTTGCTGCAACTAGAGAAAAACCTGAGCAGCAATGAAGACCCAGCACAGCCAATAAATAATTTTTTTAAAAAACATTTGTACTTAAGAAGTGCAATGATCATTTGGAATATTCTCCAAATCTTGGGGGCTAACTCACTGGCCATGAAGAGTGGATGTAGGTGAGAACCATGGTCTGGAGTCACCAGAGCAAACCAAGGTACCAGTGGGGAGTGAGTAGCTGGATGCCACAGGCAGACTAACTGTAGGCAGTTGGTGTCAAGCAGTCAGCTGTGCCAATCCTGCTGTGCTAGTCTTCACTGTGTGTGTTGGCAAAGATGTCCACTAAGCCACCTCCACCCCACAGAGACCCTGGAAGCATGATGTCCCCTATCTGGCCCCACTGGAGAGCCACAGCTCCATTTGGCCAACAGGGCTCTGAGGATCTGCCCTTGCAAAGCCCTTGCTTCTTTCTCTCCTCCTAGCCTCTAGAAGCCAGAGCCTTTCCAGTTTGGTTTCTTCAGGCTTCTAACCTCAACTTCAAACTTGATACTGTTCTTACCTCTCCCCATGGTGAGTAAATCCTACAAATGACATGTAGGTAAAAACCTGTCCAAGTCAAAGAGACCCTGGCCTTCCCAGCATTTCCCATACACTGTTCCACTGATGTGATCTAGAGTAAATCCTACAAATGACATGTAGGTAAAAACCTGTCCAAGTCAAAGAGACCCTGGCCTTTGGTGAGTAAATCCTACAAATGACATGTAGGTAAAAACTTGTCCAAGTCAAAGAGACCCTGGCCTTCCCAGCATTTCCCATACACGGTTCCACTGATGTGATCTAGACCAGGCTAGGAGATTCCCTATTAATGCCATGTTGGGGGAATGAAAAAGTCTGAGCAAGAATAGATAGAAAGGATCTGAGGTTCATAAAGGACCACAAGCTGAAACTACACTGGCCACATAGGTCTTCTGAGAGTCAAGCCAACAGGATGCTGGATTGCTAGGAAAGATTTGAAGGTAGCAACCCGTTCTTCACTATCAGATGCTTCTTCAAAGAAGCTCAGCTAGTCCTCCTAGCCCATATAACATCTTCAACAGGCCACTTACCACAGTGCTAATTAATCTTTTGATTAATTGTATGAATATTTGATTATCTACCTCCTCCACTAAATTGCAAACTCCATGACTACCAGGATTGTGTCTTTTTATTCACCCCTGAACCGCACCTAGCACGTGGCTTGGCACATTGCAAGACTGAATATATATGTGTTGAAGGAGAGAGGGGAGAAGAGAGGGAGGGATGGGGAAGAACTTTTTCAGAACTTTCTCCTTCCAAGAAAAGAAGCTCACAGTCCAGTGTGGGGCGGGGGAGAGAGAGGTGGATGCACACTTGCCCACAATGCGGTGTGGTTGGTGCAAATGGAAAAGAAAATACAGCCTGATGGTGGGAGCTCAGAGGAGAGAGTGATTCACTCTGGGAGCAGTGGAAGTTTTCTATAACTGAGTCTTTAAGGCGGATCAGGATGAGTCAGGTGGACAAAGGGAGGAGGGTCATTCTCAGCAGGACTGGATGGGAAAGGCACAGAGGTGGGAAAAGGAACCACATTCAGGAAGAGGTGAGGTGACTCAGCTAAATGGGGCATGGGACATTTCAAGCAGGATCTGAAGACCTAGACTGGGAGGGCGGGGGAGGTTGAGGAACTCACCTCAAGAAAAACAGCCAGGGATTTCAAGCAGGGGTGTGACATGACCAGCTACCAAGAAGTGTAAATGGAGGTACTCTGAAACTCTGAGGACCGAAATTAACTTTCACTAAACACAGAGACCATTTTGGGACTTTCCTGGTGGTCCAGGAGTTAAGACTCCACTCTTGCAATATACGGAGAAGGCAATGGCAACCCACTCCAGTACTCTTGCCTGGCAAATCCCATGGACGGAGGAGCCTAGTAGGCTGCAGTCCATGGGGTTGCTAGGAGTCAGACACAACTGAGCGATTTCACTTTCATGCATTGGAGAAGGAAATGGCAACCCAGTCCAGTACTCTTGCCTGGCAAATCCCATGGACGGAGGAGCCTAGTAGGCTACAGTCCATGGGGTTGCTAGGAGTCAGACACAACTGAGCGATTTCACTTTCATGCATTGGAGAAGGAAATGGCAACCCACTCCAGTGTTCTTGCCTGGAGAATCCCAGAGACAGCAGAGCCTGGTGGACTACCGTCTATGTGCTCACACAAAGTTGGTCATGACTGAAGCGACTTAGCTGCAGTAGCAGCTTCCAATATAGGGGCTGTAGGTTTGATCACTGGTCAGGGAACTAAGATCCCTCAGGCTAAGTGGTGCAGCCAAATTTAATAAATAAAGAAAAACAGAGATCATTTTGTTTAGAGCCAAGAAAGCTCTGGGGTCCCTGAGGCCCCTGCAGAGGGTGGTCCTTTGGCTTGTGTGAACAGGGCTCAAAGAAGGGCTGGAACCTGGCAGCAGGGTGAGATGGGGCCACATGAGGATGTTTTGGAGGGAAAGCTGTGGGCCAGGTGGACAGGGAGACATTTCCTGGCAATTTCCCCCTGGCATTCTCTACAGGCAAACTGACATCCTCTTGACTGAACTGACGGACTGGGACAGGAGAAGATTTGAGGTGCCCAGATGAGATCCTGCCCCTGCTTGGGTACCCGTGGGAAACATCTCAGCTCTTGGGCAGTACAGCTGGGAACTCTGCAGAGGGTGGGGAGATCAGGGTGCAGTGTTCCTACCCTGCATACCTGGACACCGAAGATCTTGGATTGAGTTCTGGGTCAGTCACCTTCCACCTGTGAGCTCAGCAAGGTGGTCTTCACCTCTCTGAGCCTTGGGCTCCTCATTTGCAAACTGGGGTGACAAGTCCCTGTTCGCCCTGTGAGCTATTATTGGAGTGTCTCCTGTCTCTCCTTTCCTCATGCTCTGTGGTGGAGACCAAGCAACTTGAACTCCCATCCTGCTTTCCCCTTCTAGCTGTGTGATGCTGAGCAGGTCACTTCCCATCTCTGTGCCTCAGTTTCCTTACCTATACAGCAGTGACAGGGGTGTCTACACCAGGGCCAGTTGCGGGAATTAAGACACAGCCTGCAGAGGCCCGGCACACCGCCAACACTGAAAGTGCTCATCAAAGGGGTCATTTGTCTTCTTTCCTGCCTCACGATCAGCCCCCTCCTCAGGCTCAGCCCCCTTCCATTCCTCTGCTCCCACTTTTGTCTCTTTCTGGGAGCATCTCCCAGATTCCCCAGGGCTCCCTGTGTGGGGACAGGGGGCCCCACACAGCCTAGTACGTGGTAGCTGCATCTCACTGACTCCTGAGGTAGGTCTTTGACTTCTGACCGTTAAATGGAAGAAGATGGCCTCTGTGAACAGCCAGACCCTAGCCTTGTAGTTAGGATGGGTGTTCTTTATTGATGGACCTTTCTGTTGCATAATTTCTCCATCATCTGTACAACGGGGTAATAATAGTAACACCTTATCTACATCGTGAGGATGATATTCGTTAATACGAGAGCTTAGAACAGAGTCTGGATTGTTGCAGCTCCAAAGAAGCATTAGCTGCTGCTGCTATTATTATTATCATCATTGCTGTTGTTGTAAGACTCTGTCCTCCAGATTCCTGGGCAGCCCCTCTTGCACCATGTCAGTCATCCCCGCCAGTCTCCCTCCCTGAGGCCTGCCTGTGGCTGCTCTCTGTCTTTGTCCTCCATTCCTCCTCCTCCTCTCTCCCCTTCCCTCCTTGCTGTCCTGGCTCCTGCAGCCCTGGGCTGGCTAATCACGCTACTGTCAATTCAGATTAGAGCCCATTACGTTCCTTCATCTCAGCTTAACATTTTTGTGGTTTCCCAGCTCTGCCCAAAATGCTCCTCGAGGGGCAAGGGCTGCCCAGCTGGAGGAAGCTTTGGGAGGAAGAATGCGAGTCTGTGAGTTCCCCAGGTGGGCTTTCCAGGATTCCTGCCTGTTGGAGGTTGCGGCTGGAGTTGGGAGGGGGCGGGGCACCAGGAGGAGTGGTCCCTCTTGGGCTGTGCTCCAGACTTCAAGGAACTGGAGGTCTTAGCATCTCAGCCTCCTTGCCCTGGTGTAGACTCCCAGCCCAGTGTCCTATGACAGATGGAACCACACTGAGGACTGTCTTGGCTTCTCAGTCTGAGAAGAGTCCCAGAGCCGTGGAATTCTGTGCCTGGAAGGCTCCTGGCAGAGCCACCAGTCCTAGCAGTTGTGTTGGGGTCCAGCTCCTTCAGCCACAGGTGTGCTTCTCTGCTCAGTTCACTACTGAGTTCAGTCGCTCAGTCGTGGCCAACTCTTTGCCGGGTCTGGAAAGGATATGTGCTCATAACCACCACCCAGGCATGAATAATGGGGGCCAAGGGAGTACAGGGAGAGGAAGGAGAAGGAACACAGAGATCAGAGGTCTTCATGAGCCCTTAGGGGTTGAAGGGCAGAGGTTCATGTAGTCAACCAGGAGCTGGAGGCCATGGCCAGTCACATCTGCTGAAGCCATGATAAAACGATAGGTTAAGACATGACTCCCACTTGGGACATCCCTGGAAGTCCAGTGGTTAAGACTCTGTGATTCCGCTTCAGAGGATACATGTTTGATCCCCAGTCAGGGAACTTAGATCCCACGTGCCCTGGCAGTGCAACCAAAAAAATAAAATAAAAGCTCTAACTCCCACCTTCTACAGAGGAGAGAGGGGACATAGTAACCAGCATGGCTTCCCTAGGGTCAAGGTGGTTCCTCTCTGGCCCCCAGCCAGTGGAGACATGCTGACCCCTCTCCTGAGGGAAGCACTTCCTGTTGGGCTAAGGCTATCCCACCCTTTGGGGCCTGATTCTGAAGGGAGTACCCCTGAGTGAGCAGTGCACCCCCACCCCATCCTGCATCTTGATGGGGTCACCTCCTGACCATCTGACCTCCCTGGAAATCAGATGTTCACAATTTTATTGATGTCATCATGGGTTCTACGTCCGGGACACAGAGAAGGTTTCGGTTATGCTTAGTGAGCTCTCCTGAGATGGAGGAAATGGTTTCCTTCCTGTTTCAGGGGAGACCTAAGCAGGCAAGCAGAGAACATTTGAGGTAGTGGGGGCTCTGCTTTGGGGCCAGCATGTGGCTAAGAGGCCACCTGGGGGGAGGCGGTGTCAAACTCTGATCATGTGACATGAAGGTTCCTTAACCCTTGTACACCTCAGTGTCCTCATCTGTGAAATGGGGACAGTGATTGTAGTATCTCGCTCCTGGGAGGGTGTTTGTGAGGATGAGGAGCTCATTCGTACGTCGTTCATGCTCACAACACTGGTTCGAATTGC
The DNA here is from genome assembly GCF_003369695.1 of Bos indicus x Bos taurus. Lineage (NCBI taxonomy): Eukaryota > Metazoa > Chordata > Mammalia > Artiodactyla > Bovidae > Bos > Bos indicus x Bos taurus. The sequence continues at coordinate 46,380,662 of NC_040094.1, forward strand.
TATGCTTTGTACCGCCTTGGGCCTGCAGCTGGGAGGGGACAGAGTCCTTTCTCTTCCCAGCTTGGGAAGGTCTCCTGGTCTGTGACGTGAGGTGAAACAACCTGGGCAACCGTCCCCTGATCAGACAGCTCGGATTGGTTTTGGTGTTGTGTCTGAGGAGGAGCAGATTCTAGAAGAGCCATGGCCTCCCCACAAACACGGCACCCTGAACTCAGACCTTCTCTGGGCTTTCCTGCCCCTGGGGCTGGAGCCTCATAAACCAAACCACACTGCAGCAGTACCTAGTTCCTGTTGCCAGGAGGCCCCCAGACACCCGGGAGTGTATCAGAGTCAATGGCAGCATGAGGGCCCCTTCTCCTTAGCCCCTGCCAATGGCAGCAATCGTAATTGGGGAAAATTAACAGCAGTGGTGGGTTTCCCTGGTGGTCCAGTGATTAAGAATCTGCCTGCCAATGCAGGGGACACGGGTTCCATCCCTAGTCCGGGAAGACCCCACATGCTGCAGCGCAACTGGGCCCATGTGGCACAGCTATTGAATTCATGCTCTAGAGCCCGGGATCCGCAACTACTGAAGCCTGAGTGCCTGTGCTCTGCAACAAGCAAAGCCACTGCAATGAGAAGCCCTCCTGCAGCAACTAGAGGGTTGCCTCCGCTTGCCACAACTAGAGAAGAGCCCGTGTAGCAACAAAGACCCAGCACAGCCATAAATAAACAAATAAATAAAAGCAATGGCTACAATACATTAAACACATCCTGTGTGCCAAGCACTTTCTAGAGATACCCTGTAACGCTCCCGATGACCCTGCAAGGTTGGTTTTATCACCCCATGCCGTGACATTTCTGCTGACACCTGCATCCCCCATCCCCCCAAACCCTCATTTGGCCAAGACCCCGCGAAGCTTCAGGCTGAAGCTGGGCTATCGCTCATCTGCAGAGTCTCGTCTCAATTCCCCTCAGCAGGTCCGCCCACATCACCAACACGGTTCCCATCGGCAGCCTGTACTTACCCCTTGTTAACCCTCATCACACTTAATTTTATTCCATTTTAAATTTTACTCATTTAGGGAGTAAGCAATGCATTCACATGACTCAGAATCCAAAAGCCACAACAAGGGATGCAGAGGAAAAGTCCTCCGGCTCTCCTACCCGTTTCCCCACCACTGAGTTCAGCCGCCTGGGGCCCAGGGCTGTCAGCTTCATCACACCGAATAGTGATGACTTGTTTATCTGTCTTCTGTGCTTTAGGAACTGGGCCTGCCTTGTTAACTGCTTCATCCCCAGGGCCTGGCCCAGTGCCTGGCATATAGTAGAAGTTCTATGTATGTAATCTCTCTGTCTCTCTTCAAGAGATACCAATAGAGAGATTTCTGTTTTTGTTTTGTTTTCATGAATGAGACTTCGAGAAGAAAGTTAACTTGGCTGTTTGGCTCTAACTCTCAAGGCAGTGCTTACCCAAAGACTCTGTTTATCTGATTTTTTTTTTTTTCTTGGCCATGCCACATGGCTTATGGGATTTTAGTTCTCTGACCGGGGATTGAACCTAGGCCCTCAGCAGTGAGAATGTGGAGTCCTAACCAGTGGACCTTGAGGGAATCCTCTGCTTATCTGATTTATAAAGACCACCTATCCCTTCTTGGATATTTGACCATCCTCTGTGAAATGATTTCATTTTTTTTAAGTTTAATTTTTAAATTGGAACAGAACTAGAACCCCTCAATAAATTTCACAAAACAAAGAACCATGTTTCAGGAAACAGCAGGTCATCACACTTCAGAATTCCCCCTGATCCTGCCCAGTGCTGGCCCCAGTGGCACAACCCCAGGATGGTATTGCTGCAGCTGCTGCTGCTCACCCTGGGCCTCAGCCTCCTCATCTGCAAAATGGGAAAGGGCCCATTAGGTCTGAAGTTCTATTGATTTTTGATATCGTCTCTATTTTTACCCCTTATGGCTGATGCTGCTTTGTGCCAACATTAAATGAAATGATAACTGTAAAAGCCTTTTTAAAATATTTATTTGTTTCTTTATTTTGGGAGGCTGTGCTGGGTCTTCGTTGTTGTGTGAGTCCTTTCTCTAGTTGTGGCGAGCAGGGGCTGCTCTTTGTTGCCGTGCGGGGGCTTCTCAGTGCTGTGGCTTCTCTTGTTGCTGAGCACAGGCTCTAGGGCGTGCAGGTTCAACAGTTGCAGCTCATGGGCTCTAGACTGAGGGCTCAGTAGTTGTGGTGCACAGGCTTAGCTACCCCAAGGCATATGGGATCCTCCCCGGACGAGGGATCGAACCCATGTTCCCTGCACTGATCCACTGTACCACCAGGGAAGTCCTGTGAAAGCCTTTTGATTAAAACTAATATTTGATACCAAGACAACAAATGCATGACGTGGGTCAGGACTAGCTGATCTGCCCATGTCCCTAGCTCTGGCCCAGGTCAAGGGTCAAGCACACACAGCCACCCGTCCTCCGAAGAGCTGGGGGGAGAAACAGGAAGGAGAAATTGATCCTGGGGAAGCAGGTGGAGCGGAGTCTGAGGACCACCTGGGGGAGGCCCCGGCACCATGTTACCACCAGACCGGCAGGTGGCTTTCCATCTGGATCAGCTCATGCCCTGCCTGGGGACTCAGCGAGCAGCCCTCGTCTTGTTCAGGCTTCTGAATGGCCTTGTTCCTGGTGGTTGAGGCAGCCAGGAAGTCCAAGGTTGGGGAGGGGAGGCAAGAGGGAATGAGGGGAAGGAAAAGGAGGAGAGGAAAAGGCAGGGAGCTTGGCTAGTGAAGAGTCAATGTATCAAGGAGGCACATGGTGCCAGGAAGCCTGCTACTGCAGAGGGAAAGTGAAATGGGGGAACAGTACAGAGTGCAAGATTCAAACCTTCATTTCTTCATCTTTTCATTCACTCGTCCAATAAAATGAAGGATGCCCATGTTGTGATAATTGCTATTCAAGATACAAGTGTAGGCAAAATGCTAAGAAAATGTAAAAAAAAAAAAAAAAAAGGAGCAAATAACTGTTGGGTGGGTGGCAGGAGTGGGGAAGTTAGGAAACAGGCACATTTCACTGAAGATATTTAGGTCAAGCCATGAAACAAGCAAAGGAAAAAACCAGCTCCCAAGTCCTCCCCAGCTCTGTGGCCCATTTCTTCCCAGACCTCTAAATCCCAGGCAGGTTGTCCCCCCGACTGGGTTTGAGCCTAAGCACTGCTATATACTTGCCGTGTGACCTCAGGGAAGTGATCTAACCTCTCTGAGCCTCCATTCTCTCAGCTGTAATGTAGGGATGACACCGACTTGGAGGGTTGTCATGAGACTTAAATATGACAGTGCATGAGAGTCACTTTGAAGGGTGCCCGGCCTCTGTAGAGAACACACTCGAAATGACCCGCTGTTGATGTACAGTCGGTATCAGCAGCCACATCAACTTCATTCTCCCACATCTGGGCCTCTGTCTTTGGGCAGAGAGGAAAACAGAGGCTGTTCCCATCATCCCCCACCACAGGCCCCTCACCCTTCCACCAGGCCTTGGGGAAATATGAGAAGCAGAGCTTGAGGATCTAATGTGTGCCCCCCCACGCCCCTTAATCCTTCCTGAACTTGGGGGGTTGGGTGCGGGGTGGGGGCGGCACCGCCGTAACACCTGCGCGGCTCTGACATCTCCTGCCTCTGGGCAGAGAAAGCAATTTCAGAAATGACATGTTGCCAACAAGCAGAAATCAGCTTCTGAATTAAAATGTGTCGGCGTCAGGTGACCCTGGGCTTGGAGGGCTGGCTGCACGAAGACAGCTGAGATTAGGGCCTGTCAGCCAGGGGAGGGGCTGTGCGGAAAGGGGTGCGGGGACCCCAGGGGCTACCTGTGGCCGCCCTGGACTTGTTCGGACAGGGGGGCAGGAATTCGGACCCTGGGTCAGTTCTCCTATGGCTGTGACGAGCTACAGCCTCGCAAGTGTCCACTCTCCTCTGTGGTGGGGGTGGGGCGGGTGAGTCCAGGCTCAGCTCCCCTGGGACCCGCTCCAGCGTAAACACACTAATGGGCCCGAGAGAGCCAGAGAGGAATGTGGGCCCCACAGCCCCTGGGGACTCGAGGACGACGGATGGGAGTAGAGGGGATAAGACACCCAAGAGGCAGTGAGCCTGTGCTCTGCAGGTATGCAGGGAAGAGAGAGAGGCAGAGGGAAGGAGAGGAGCATGAAAAACAGGAGGCCCAAGGCAGAGGGAGGAGGATGCCACCGGGCACGCTGGATCCTGGCAAGTCCCCAATGCCACTTTCTCCCTGGTGCCCAGGCCTTTGCACAAGTCATGCCCTACACTGTGGGAAAATATACATGATGAAGCTGTTTCATTTCCAGCCCTGCTATTTACTGTAAGGCTTTGAGCATGATCGGGAGCCTCTCTGAGCTTCGGTTTCTTCCTCTATAAAATGGGCTCATGGGGACTTCCCTGGTGGTCCAGTGGTTAAGAATATGCCTTCTAATACAAGGGACTCAGGTTCGATCCCTGTTCAGAGAACTAAGATCCCTCCTGCCTTGGAGCAACCATGCCTGCATGGCAGAACTACTGAGCCCATGCAACACAACTAGAGAGTCTATGGGCTGTGACAAAGGATCCTGAATGACCCAGTCAACATCCCACATGCCGCAACTAAGACCCAACACAATCCAATAAGTAAAAATAAAATGAGATCACTGTTGTGTGCACCCCTAGGGTTGCCATATCAGTTAAATGAGATGATCTGCGGAGATGACACTAGAGTTTTGGTGCAATCAAGCACCTCTCACAGTGCTTAATCCCCAGGGATCTTTTTCCTTGTCTGTCTCCTTATCTGCAGCTCCCTGAAGGCTGGGAGTGAGTCTTGGCACCACAGCGCCTCCGCACATGCCTGGCACACTGTAGGCAGCCAGTCAGTGTTTGCTGAGCAAGCGATTCCATGAAGGGACCAGGTGTGAGGTGCGTAAGTAAAGAGCGGGAAGTGAAAGGGAAGGGTCCGGGTAGGCAGGGGACCCCGCTGCCTCTCTCCCTCCAGGATGTCCCACTCCAATCATAGGTCATCCTTCTGACCTTTCTAGAGTGAGGCGTAGGCGTGATATGCTTGCTGGCCAGATAGTGACCCTATTTCCCCACTGGAAATCGAACCTAGGGGATCATTCCACCTGTCTTTAGGAGTCAGGGGGGCAGAGTCGTCGACCTTGGGCCCATCTGAGGGGGTCACCTCCTGGACTCGGGGTCACCACAGTCATGTTCCACAGCTCTGGGGACCAAGCAAGGATGGACTGGGGTTGGCAGGGGTGAGGGGCCCTCAGGGGCAGCAAAGAGGGAGGCTGAGGTACTCCAGAGCCTCTAAGGTGGGAAGCAGATTGGGGAAGCTGGAGCAAGGCTGTCTCATGATTTCAGGAGAGAAAATCTCCCTCCCTGACTCCCCACCAGCACTGCTCTAAACATTTTCCCCACTTGCTACAGGAATTCCACCAGGAGAAGGCATGGCTTCTCACCATGTGCTCAGAGCTAAGTCATCAGAGAAGAAACCCAGGACTGGAGAAGATTATAGAAGGCAATGGGTATGCACTCAGGCATGTCAAGGGCCTGAGTTTGAACTCCAGCTCTGCCACTCACGCAGTGAATGTTTTGAGCTCCCCAACCTCAGTTTCCTCATCTGTAAAATGGGGGTATCACTTCTTACCATGCAGAGTGGAGAAGCTCTACTTTAGGAAGAATGCCAACTAAAAAATACGTAAGGGATGGTGGAATTTTAAAAAATCTTCACTTGCAATTGATTTGGGCAAGGATCATCACCAGTGGATGCTAAGACTATTGGGTAAAACGTTGCTGGGAAACGAGATGGTCTCAGAATCTTCAAGTATCAACTCCCACAGATGAGTCATGACCCAGAAAAGGAAAGGGTAACTTTATATGGGAGAGAGCTGGAGGAAACCACCTTAACCAAGCGATGAAATTGAGCATCTCAAGTAAAGCTGATAAACCTCGGCTCCTGACAGCACTCACAGAGAAGGGCGCACACCCCCAAGCTGATCTCTTGCCAAAACGTTTAATCAGAATCTAGTTATAAGGACACAATCAGACAGATCTCGGTTGAGAGGCATTCTTCAAGACACCCAGCCTGAACTCTTCAAAATATCAATATAGTGAAAGCAAAGAAGGCAAGGAGACTATTCTAGAAGAGAGGGGGCTAGAGAGACATGACAGCAAAATTCAATGCCCAATTCTTGAGTGGACCTTGGATCAGGGAAAAAAAGCTATGAGGGATATTTTGAGGGGCAACTGGAGAAATTTGAATGGGGATTGTGTATTAGACAATCTTGTGTCAATGTTAAATCTCTCCGATGTGATTATGGCCTTGTCATTCTTTTGGAGAACAAGTGATAAAGTATTTAAATGCTTTGGTGTCTACAGTGTCCTCACATGTGGATCAACAAAATAAATATGCATGTATTTATATATTTATTTATACATGTATTTAACTATATATAGAGAAAATATGGCCAACTGCTTTTAAAAGGGGGTCTATCCACCTGGTGATTGACTCTGCAAGTCCTGATCCCCAGGGAAAGTAGTGGCCCTGAGCAGCTAAGGGTGGAGGGGCCCAAGGGCCTGTTTGGAAGCTGGTTTGGGGGCTGGAGAAGTGAAAGGCTCCGATATGAGTGGGAAGAGGCTAAAGGCAGTATAGGGTAGACAGAAGACAGGGTTTAGAGGCTAAGACCTGGGTCTGCAGTGAGTCACTTAACCATATTGTGCCTCAGATTCCCTCTCTGTAAAAAGGGAAGGAAGGCGCCTGCCTCATGAGGCTCAGGTGAGGAAACAGGTGAGAAACCCTTCGGTGGGCTGGAGCCTGCTGCTGTGGGTGTGGACACGCCTGTCACTACTGTGGGCCCAAGAACACAAGGGAGCGGGAACACGTTAAGACAGGCAGGGGAGTGGACCTCACTCTGCCTCCCACCCCGGGGATCCCGTGTGGATCCCAGAAGGCTGAAGAGCCAGGGCAGGCAGGGCCAAGCCTTCTCTGCTGCCCTTTGTTCTGAAAGGGGCCTCCTCTCCCATCAGCCCTCCAGCAGCAGCTGGTGGAAGACACGCATTTGCACATCCCAAAGTGTGCTGGGAAGGCAGTGGCCAGGGAGGGACTTGAGGCCAACGTGTAAGTGACTGAAACCTCCGCATGGTCGTGTGTCTTGTGTCTCTTATGGGACCACAAGTCCCTGAAGGCTCCTGCTCTGCCTTAACTTGCCCCCACCCCACCCTGCATGGCTGGCCACAGGCTGTGGGCCCTAGAAATACTTGTCATCTCCAGGAGGGCACCTGGGCTCTGGCCTGGTCCTACTTGGTGTATAACCTTTGGTGGGTCACCTCCTTCCTCTGGGCCTCGGCTGACCCAGGATCCATACAATGGGATGATCCATCTCTGTGCTCCCTCCTTCCAAGGGGAGGCAACAGCGCAGAGGCAAGAAGTCATACTTTGCACACGTATGTGTGTCTGAGTCCTTTTGCTGTTTACCGGAAACTATCACAACATTGCTAATCGGCTATGCCTCAATACAAAGTAAAAGTTTTTTAAAAAAGAACTCATCCTTTGGCATTCATGCACTCTATGTTCTATCCTGACGCCATTGCTGGTCATTAGGAGCCTTCACCCCTCACAGCCTCTGTTACCTTGACCATGAGATGGGGGTGGTCATGTCCAACACCCAAGGTCATTGCTATAAAGTGAAATAAAATAGGTACCAAGAGCTGACATGTGGTTTATTGATTTATTGTCTCTCTCTCCCACTAGAGGGGCAGCCCCACAAGGCAGGGACTTCCTCTGCTTCCCTTACACCCCAGCACCCCGGATGGTGCCTGGTGCTCAATGGGAGCTCCCTAAACCACCATTGACTGCCTGGATGGACAGAACAGGTGGTTGGTACGTGATGGCTCCCTCTGTGGTTCTCAAATGTGCTGAGACATAAAGCATTCAGAGTTCATGATTGTTGAGAAAGTAAATTCGGGGAAGCAAGAAGTAATCTTCAGGGCTGGTCTGTCTGTCTGTTGGCCAGCAGAGGACACCAGAGAAGCTGGGTTTATCCAAACCAGGGACAGACATGATGTGCCCACAAGAGCCAGCAACATGCATGAGTGAGGTGTGTGTGTTGAGGTGTACTTGGCAAACTAGGGAGCCCCCATGTATCCTGTCTAATAGGGCTCCCTCTCTCCAGTTGACTGTGGGCAGGGTGGGAATGAAGGACCAGCATGCCCGTGCAGCTGATTTTACAAAAGAAGCCAGAAATCCAAAGGAAAACAAATCACTTGTAAAGGAAAAACACAGGGACTTCCCTGGCAGTCCAGTGGTTAAGACTCTGTGCTTCCAGTGGAGGGGGCAAGTGTTCGATCCCTGATGGGGGAACTAAGATCCCACAGGTTGTGCAGTGTGGCCAAAAAAAAGAAAAGAAAAACACAAACAAGAGCAAATAAAACTCATCTTTGGGCTGGGAGGGGCCCTCAGTACAGCCAAACCCTCTCAGGTGGTGTGGGCAAAGGGAGGGAGGGCCCAGTGGAGCCCCTGGAGTAGCCTCCACGGGGTCCTCAATTCTCCAGGCCCCTCAGGCAGTCCCAACCCCTGAGACACAGAAAATGCTGACATGCTGTCTAGATCGGTCCGGGTGTATCCAGACTTTGGGGCTCCCAGGTCCAGGATAGATCAGCTCCCGTCACTTGGCCCATGTCGATGCTCAGGAAATATTCAGTGAAAGGACCTCTTCAGTGTGACTTCGAGCACAGCCCTCCACCTCTCAGCAGCATATGCAAAATGGGTCGTGATGTGGCCGCACCTACCTCATAGGGAGAGTGGGGAATCGAGGGAGACTAGAGGGACCAAAGTCGTTCCGGAGATGAAAAGTGCTTTACAAATGCCAAGTGTGGTCATCCTTGTTATCATTATTATCATAAGCAGGACAGTTTTTCCAGAGCAGAAGCAGGGGCCTGGGACCCGGAAGAGCCGAGAATATACAACGACTTCACAAGGAGGATCGGATGAAGCCCGTCGGAGTTTGTGCTCAGAGAAGATGCTGCTCACCAGCTCCAGGACAGAGCCACCCAAGGGACATGGAGTCCACCAGACCTCTTCCCCGGCCACCTGGTGTCCAGTTCGTGGGGACCCCAATCACGCCAGCTGTATTTCCCCAGATATACACAGGCTTCCAGCAGAATACACAACCCCCACAGATGCTGCCCATAAAATATAGAAACTATATAAATAACATAAATATTCTCTCATATATATCTTAGCTATATAAATTATTTTCTTTTGCCCTAAAAACTCTATATATATGCGAGGTAGACAAAAAATACCCTGTGAATGTTTCCCTTAATGCTATAGAATGAGTGGTCAGTGGCCACTGGTCCCAGGGGCCCCAGTTGGGCTGAGATGGACCTTTGGGGGCAATTGGAAGAGAAAGGGGTTGGAGCAGGGGAGGAAGAGAGGAGAGACAGCTGGACAGCGAGGACCTGAGAGGCCGAGGGGCCCTGAACCGCATCATCCTGGGCTGGGTCAGTGTTACTGGCCGGCCGTGGCCTCAGTCCCTCAGAGTCTACCCTTTATCTTCCTGCCACCCCTGCACTGCTGGCCATGGGCCTGGGGTGCGAATGGCATTTCGGAGAATCAGGCTCCCCCTTCCTGCTGCCTCATGCCTCAGGGTGAGCCATGGCAGAGGCAGAGCTTGGGTCTCATAAGGATGGATTGGGCAGGCAGAAAGAAAGTCTTCATGCAATGGAGGCATGGAGGGAACTCGGGAGACAGCCCTTTCTCCTTCTTCTCTTCCTGCCAAGATGTGGGCCTGCTGCTCGGGTCAGCAAAGTCACTCTCGGGAGGGGTCTCAGGTCAGTAGGGCTTTTCATCAGAGCCTCTGCAGCCAAAGTCCTTCCAGCATCCCTCAGGAGGCTGCATGATCCACCGAAGACAGGGCAGGGTCTCCTTGCCCTCAGAGATCACAGGGAGCCCCCAGGAGCTGCTTCCTGGGGCTTGCACAGACGGTTTCTCAGCACTCGGCTGATTCTGAAGTTTCCTGTCCCGGCAAAGGGTCAGCAACTCTGGGTTCAGGGAGAAAGGAAGCTGACAGAGGGCGCGGCAGGGCCAGCAGAGCAGCCAAGGGCGTCCCGAAGGAGGTCACTTCCTCCCGGCTGGCATCAGGCCCTGCTCTGGGAAAGCACATGGCTTCCAGCAAAGTGACCCCTGCAAGGTCTGCATCCTGATCCAGAGAGGTGTGTGCTGCTGAATGAGAGCCCTCAGCCTGGCAGGTCCCAGGGGCGTGCCTGCATGTTGGAGTGGGGAGGCCTGTGTGTACCCATGGGTAGTACCAGCTCCTCTCGCCTCCCTCCCAGGGCCTTAGTAGGTAGCCCTGGAAATGTCCACAGTATCAGAAGGAATTAGCAGCCACTTCTCTTCCTCAGGTAAAAGCCAAGGTGGAGGGCCCTTAGTAAATGAAAGGGGCCCCCAAAGAGCCCAGCTTAGCAAACACTTCCCATGTTCATAACTCCCACCCAAGCAAAAGCCTGAATTAGATGAGTAGCCGTAGAAGTAGAAATGTAACTGAATCAAAACTCATACACCAGCTCTCGTATATCACGCCAGCTGTGCAGGGCCTCACCGCACAGGGCGACCCCAGCTACTGGGAGTTGACCCAAGTGGGCTTATGGCGGGGCTGAGAAACTGAGGGGGTCTCTGTCTCCCTGGGCAACCTCGGTGTACTATCTGAGCCTCACCCTGGGGACTGGCTCGTCTACTGGGCTCGCGTCCACTGGTGTTTTTACTGAGCAGCGCTGGTTGGGCATGGGTTACTCAGCTCTCAAGGTGAGAATGAGGGCTGGTGGAGGCATATTTTAAAAACCAAATCACAAGGATCCAGGGCACATAGCTGACTCCTGCTTTCCTTTCTCCAGACCAACGGCTCCAACCACCTGGCCTTTCCTCCCATCTCTAGCACAGCAAAGCTCCAGGGTGGGGAAATGAAGGCATATGACCCCCGGGGTTGACTATCACCTGGGTGGGGCCTGAGGGCTGACCTGACCCATCCCAGCCTGACTCCAGCCTTCGCTTCCAGCTGACCCTGCCTCCCTGGGCCTTCTTGGCCCAGAAGTTCACCTCCCAACCTCTGGCTGGCTTTAGTCCACTAATCCCAGGATTCATGATGGCGAGATGTACTCGCTCTCCTCTCTAAAACCTCAGTCCTGCCCTCCTCTGGGTCTCCCTTAGTTCCCTCCACATCCTTTCCACTCTGCCCTCCTGCTCCAAGTCCTCAACCAGGCTGGGGACCCTCAGGTTCAGGGGTGGGGCTCTCCTTGCTGAGAGCTGAGAGAGGGGAAGCCTGATGGGAGCCAATGGGGAGAGGCGCATGAGTGTGCTGGCACGCACGTGGATGATCATGCGCATGACACGTGCTCCTGCCCGGGTTGGCGGGAGCGGGAGTTGGGGGGGGAGCGGCTGGACAGCCGGCTGGCCTGGAGGTGGCCCGGTGCCATGGGAGGTCCTGGCAGCGCCTGGCTGGCACACTGGGCAGCGGGCCTAGTGCTTACAGGTGTATACAAGCTCCTCCCGCACACACTGCTGGCACTCCACGTAGCAGCACCACTGCACCTGGCAGTGGCAGGAGAAGGCCGTCAGGCGGCTCTGGGTGTCATAGCCGCGCCCGCAGCACAGGCTGCTGCAGCTGGCCTCGCGGGAGCACACCCTGCCCCCTGTGCCAGGCGAGTACTTGCTGGGCCGGCAGAAACTGGGCGAGTCCTCCATGTAGACCAGGTCCCCAGGCCGCGGCGCCGGGCCCTTGCTGGGACTGCCTGGTCTGGCCGGTGCCCACAGCTCCAGGCGGCCCAAGGCCTCATTGCTGGCACTGGACACCTTGACGGCTGAGTCGTAGCGCAGCTTCAGCACCTGGCCTGTGTCGCGGAACGGGGACAGCTGCTTCCAGCAGGTGCGCACGGCGCAGGAGCCTGACACGCCGTGGCACTTACACGTGGTCCGGAGGCCACTCTTCACGGCCTGCGAGGAGAGGCAGGAGGGAGGCGTGGTCAGGGGCCTCCAGGCTGCAGCCCCCGGAGTGCCAACTGTGGCCGGGGAGCCGCAGGAGGATGGGAGAGGACAGGGGAGGCCCACATGAGGCGGGCAGCTAAAACTCAAGCTGGCCCATGTGGCACATTAGTGCAAACTAGCTCTAGGCACCCCTTCTCCTGGGCAGAGACAGTCTGAGGACCGTCTCACCTTGGTGAGAGCAGCGGGGGCTGGATCTCACCCCAGCACCTCCCCGGGCCCAAAGTTCCTGTGGAGCAGACAGCTTGCACAACTGAACACAGCAGCCCTGGTTTACACCAACTCAGTGATGGGAACACAGGACACAGAACTCAGTCTCTTAAAGAAATGGAGCCCGAGCTTCTCCCAGCTTCCCGGTCCCAACAGACCTGGATACTTTTTACCCTCCAGTCTTTCCACTGCTGTGTGACCTCAGCTAAGTCCCTTCTGTCTTCCCATCTGTAAAATGGAGGAGGGCCAGGGGTTGTACCAGATCAGTTTTCAAACACCATTGGCTCCTAGGGCCTCCAGGAAGGGCAGTGCTTGGAATGGAGACCCTTCTCCAAACACGTTCCTGCCTCACCAAGCCAGGCTCCCACCTGGTACTTGACAACAGTCCAGAGTAGATGCCCAAGGAACACTGGTTGAAAGGATGAGGTTCATCCTGGACGGCCTCTGTGTGTGTCCTGCAGGGGGGTAGGGTGGGTACTGGCCTCCTAGAGACCCGGCTCCCCGGCTCTGCAACCAGCGATGCACTCACCTTGATGCCCACGTGGGTGTTGTGGGCGTCTGCCCGCGCCCGCAGGTCTTTGCTTCCTCTCTTGGGCCCCAGAAAGTTGTTCAGGAACTTGGTGCTATACTTGAGGTTGTCACCACACACACCCCACTGCCAGGCTTGCCGGCTCTCGAGGCCCGGGGAGTCATCACAGGTGCACCGCTCCATGCGGCCAGCGCTGCAGGCCCGGGCCAGAGTGTGCGTAAGGGCGGCTGCGGACACCGCATACAGGAAGGCCGTCTCCTTGAAACCTGGGCCGGGCCGGGGGGGTGGGATCGGGAGGGAGGAGGAGAGTGGGCTCAGGGGCTGTAAGCTGCCCTCTGAGGGTAGACAGGCTGGAGGGAGGGGCGTGTTACCCCAAGGACACAGTTCAGGGCACTTGCCCTGTCGCCCACCCCTTAAACTCAGGCTGCAAGTTGCTGTCTAAATGGAGCTTCCTGTTCCCTGCGGGGTGTGTGCCCAGGTTCTCAGGGCGGCAGGATGGGGGACTGCTTCCTCTACTGAACAGATGAAAACACAGATGCAGAGAAAAGTGACTTAGGCGCCTGGTGAGCCCTAAAGCTGGGCTAAACCACTGATCTTGACTCCAAGGTGATGCGTGAGCAAGTTGGACCAACCTGTTTCTGAGCTGGGTTCATAAAAGCAACGTGGACTAGGGACAGGGGCCTGGGGAGTGGGAAAAGCAGCCCTCCTCCTCTCGGTTCTACCCCCCCCCCACCCTCCTGCTCCAAGCCTCCTCCTCCCTGTTCTCCTCCCCGGGCTCCTTCTCCTCACCCTCCTCCCCACCCTCCTCCCTACCTCTCTTGAGCAGCCCCGTCCTCCCCTCCAGGCTGCAGTTCCAGCGCTCATGCCGGAACTGAAACTGGCACTCGAGCAGGCTGAGGTGTGCGGCATCCTGCAGGGTCTCAGCCAGGCCTGGCTCCCGCCGACAGAGCTGCTTCTGCCGGCGGGACAACTTCAGGAGGTCACACTGCTTCAGGTGGGCCCCGCCCTGTGCTGGGGCAGCGGTGCCTAGCCCGGGGAAGGGCGTCAGGACCTCCCGCCCGGTCAGGCTAAAGGGAGCAAGAGAAGGGAGACCAGTGACCCTTGGGGGTTGTGATGGAAGGTGAAAGATGACAATCCCTAAGGATGGGGGGCAGGTGAGGGGAAGGGGGCCTTCTTGGGGCCTGCGTTATTTGGCCTTCTGGGAGGGAGGCTGACCCCATTTTACAGAGGAAGAAACCAAGGTGCTTAAAATAAGGGTGAGTACAAGATTTCAAACTCAAGTTTTCTGGAAGCCAAAGTCCCTGCTCTTCTTATCCACCTTGTTTCCCAAACTTGCCGAATCAGAAAAATCATATGGCATGCTTATTTAAAATACAGATGCCCAGGACTTTTCTGGTGATTCAGTGGCTAAGACTCCATGCTTCCAACACAGGGGGTATGGGTTCAGTGCCTGGTTAGGAAACTATGATCCCACATGCCACATAATATGGCCAAAAAAAAAACCTTTTTAATTAAAAAAATTTTTTTCTTTTAAACTCCAAAAAAAAAAAAAATACAGATGCCTAGGATCTATACTTAACAGTTCTGCTTCTCTTGGTCTGGAATAGGGCCTGGGAATCTGTACATTTACCACATTCCCTGGGCAGTGCTGAGAATCAGGGCAGTTTGGGAAATACCGTATGTAGTTATCAGCTGCTTCCAGGAAGGGAGAGCCATGTTGCTAAGGGGGGGGGGGTGGCAGAGGGATGTAGCCACTGAGAAGGTATCCGGCCAATGGCCCTGGCATCCCTCTCCCCCTTACATTAGGTAGCTGCCCAAGTAACACCAGGCCAAGCTAACTTGTCTCCACAATCCCCATAGATCTTTAACCATCTGGCCACTCCATGTCTGCTACCAAGAGATACTTGGGGAATACCTGAATGGATGGAAGATTGGGAGGATGGGGAGATGAAGGAAGAAGGATGGGTGGATGGATTGACAGGTGGACGCAGATGAAGAAGCTGCATTTCCATCAGGCTATCAGCCCCTGAATTCTTATTCTGCTGTATCTGAAGTCCAGGAATGCTTCAGTCAGGCTGCCACGTTCCAGTGGCTTGACTGTCACTTCCTAGCTGTGTCATCCAGAAGGATTGATTTTTCTCCTCTGGGAAGTGGAAAGAGTGATCCTCTCCACCTCCTGCACTGCTGGGAGGATTGTATGAGAAGTTACTAACCACAGAGTTTTGGACTTGCTGTTTCACTTTCCCCCGGCTGGAGTTTCTCAACTCTTTCCTCTTGCAAGATGCCTTATTCTCTAACCTGGCCAGAATCTTCCCATTGTCCAGATAAGGAAACAAAGGTTTTAGGTTTTACAAAGAGGTGATGACTAGCCCTCTTCTCACAGCAGATCAGCAGCAAGGTGAGGACTACAAACAGAGCTCACCTTCCATCCCCCCAGAAGCGATCCATGAGATGTTTCTCCCAGTTCAAGTTATCTGCTGTTTCCTGGACCCTGGTGGCCCTCGGTGTGGGTGGAACATATACATCAATCTGGCAACCAGGATGCAGCCCCTTTCTGGAATATGCTGGCCTTATAACCATGGGAAAAGATCAAAGGTGGAAGCAGTGCTGGCTCTTAAGCTCCTGCTTGGATGTGAGACTTGTCACTCGTGCTCAAGCACCACCAGCCAAGGCAAGCCCTGTGGCCAAGCCCTGAGTGGTCAGAGAAGCCCACATCCCACAGAGCCAAGGGCATGGCTCTCCTGTTTGGAGCCACCTGCCCCAGCTAGGACATCTGGCTGGATGCCACACCCTGCCTGTCTGCCCCAGGGAGGGTGTGGGTCCTGGCCAGGCCCCAAGTGCCCCCAGAGAGTACCTGTAGATTCCAAATCCATCAGGTGCAGCCAACCCAGTGTGGAGCATATCTCCGAAACTCCTGAGTAGAGACAGATGCTATCAGGCTCCTCCTGGCCCAGCCTGGCCCTGGGCTCCCCTCCCAGACAGGGTGAGGGCAGGGACCCGTTAACCATTAATCTGGGGGCAAATGGATAAATTTCCAGTCCACCAGGTCTACACCCAAACCCCTCCCTGCAGTCTGGCAGGAAACCCTCCTCAGAGCTCAACCCTTGGCAGGTCCAGAGCAGAACCTGATGTCAACTCCAGCCCAGGAGGCCCCACCCTGACCAGCCTCCGGTGTGGAGGGCAGCTTGGGGGCTGCAGGAGCAAAGGGCACAGCAGCCATCTAACCCCTCAAATGTCTTCCTCCCCACACCAGCAGTGGGTGTGAAGGACAATTTCTGCTCAGGCAGTTCTTGTGTTTCAGAAATTGGGACCTCCCTTGTAGTAGTGATTGACAGGTAAGAGGACAAGCAGGGAATGCTGGGAATTTGGGGCCAACAGGGCTGCACATCCTTCAGGGTTTGTCTTAAATGACATTTGCATATTATTTTTATATCATTAGACCTATATTATATAACTTATATTCTACTACACAATATTATCTACCATGGTTTTGGGTTTTTTTGGCTGTGCTGCATGGCTTGTGGGATTTTAGTTCCCAGTCAGGGATTGAAGCTGGTCCCGGCAGTGAAAATGCTGAGTCCTTATCGCTGGACTACCAGGGAATTCCAATATCTACCATATTTTGAGTGCTTATTACTAAGTCCCTTAAATTACTCTTGCAGACACCTGTTGGGTTGGCTGCCTACCTGGTCTTTCTACCGCCATGGTTACCCTGTCAGCCATTTTATACCATGTGACCTTGCTCTGGCCTGTTGATTGGACCACTGAGGATCACATGACCCAAGCTGGGCCAATCCATTCTTTCTCTGGGAATTTGGAATTTGACTTAGAGCAAGCACACAGTTGCTTTCTCTCTCTTTCTTTGGGTGACTAGGCTTGTAACTCAGGAGGTACAAAGAGAAAGCTGATCTGAAGAGAGAGAGAAAGTGACTCAAACACAGAGAGAGAAGCAGAAGTAAGAATGGGAAGGAGAATTTCGGGAGCTTTTCAGTCCCTGGCCCCAGAGTCTTCCTGTGGTCATCACTGTTCTTGCTTGAGACACTTCTGTCTGTAGAACAACATCAAGGCTGGGAGTCAATTTGTCTAATTAAGGGTGTCATCCCTGATCACCCACCTCCTGACAGCTGTGGAGTACCACACTCCCTGGGCTGTTCTTGTGAGCTCAGTTCAGCAAACACCTTTTCCCCCATCAACGGTTCCTTGTTTTTTTAATTTCGTGTAATTGACCCTGTGATTGATGGCCCCAGGAGTCCAGTATAAAGTCGGTTAATTTTATTAGCAGTAATGACACTTAGTAGCGATTAATGGTCAGGAAAGGCAGTCAACCGCACAGGAGCCTCAGGCCACACCGGGCTCTGGTCTGCCCAGGGTTGCTCTCAAAAAGTACCCCCTCACAGCCTCAGGGACCCCCTTAAGGGCCTAGGAAGACAGTTGAGAGACATACCACCCAGTTTCCCTTTTACTGGGTTGGCCAAAAAGTTTGTTCAAGTTTTATTGTAAGATGTTATGGAAAAACCCGAACGATCTTTTTGGCCCACCCAATATTTGTTTTCTATGTTGTAGTCTGGGATCATTTTTCCTTTGAAGAAAGAGTACTATGACATTAAACTTGGAAAATACTTCAGCTGGTTTCCTTAAACAGTGCTAGTAAATGCTGTAACACACGCCCTACGGATGCCAAGGTATCTGCTAGAGATGGTTTCTTCTTGGACCTCAGGAGAATTATAGGTGTTGGAGGTTCCAGTCTGTTCCAGGGTCCATGGGCATGATCAGTTCTCCTTTAAGAAACCATCTTTTCTGGCACCCCAGGCCTGAGAACCCCATCCACCAGGCCCTTCTGCAAAAATCTCCATCCCCACATGTTAGTTGAGCTCCTTGAGGTTCAGATGAACAATCAGAGATCAAGTAAGCATCAAGACAAAACCTGTGGTTGTAATGAAGACACTGCCCCCTGGTCAGGTCAGATGCAATCAACCAAGCAAGTGACCAGTGTTCAGAACAGAAGCACAGAGGATGGATAATCTGTGAACTTGCCAATTGCCCTTCCAGACTGAGGAACAAGAGGGCCTCCAGGCCCCTGCCTGACTCAAGTGCCCCTGAGCCACACAGGACAACCCCGCCTTCATCGGTTGTACCTGCTTTGGCCCAGCTGGTCTGTCTCCCCCATTCCTGTTTCCTGTTGGGCTCTCTCAGGCTGACTGCAGCCTCTCACGTCCCATTAGGAAAGCAGCGACCCCATGTGACCAGCTCCATTCTCTTCTCCTCTTTGTCCCCAGCCTGTGCCCCTCTGCCCTCTGCGCCCTCAGCCAATGGCCCTTGGTGCTCAGGATGATAAGACCAGAAGCCCCACTCACACACAATGAGATGCCATTGGCTTTGACCCCAGAAACTCTCCAGTCACTTCCCAGGCTACCTTGTCTCCCTCCAAAGTGGGAAAAAGTCAAGGGTGCCCCTCAGGACTTCACTTCATATCCCACTTCCCCAAGCTCCCCTTCCAATCACCCGGCCTTTCCCACCCCTGCCTCCTTTCGCCTTGTCCAAGGCTCACCCCATCCATAGTTTTGGCTAAAGCTGCTCCATCTAGGGCATTTCCCTGGGGGTCCAGTGTTTAAGAATCCACCTTTCAATGCAGAGGATGTGGGTTGAATCCCTGGTCAGGGAGCTAGGATCCCACATGCCGTGGAGCGACTAAGCCCATATGCCACAACTACTGAGCCCATGCTCTGGAGCCCACACACAGCAACTAAGACCCAACATAGCCAAATAAATAAATACATAATTATTTTTTGTTTTTTAAAGCTGCTCCATTTGGGATGACCTTGAAGGAAGCAAAAGCAGGTTCCCCCAGGCTTTGGGGGAAGCATTGGTCTAGCATCAACAGGACCCCAGGGACCACCAAACCCATGGGCAGAACTGGAAGTTCTCCCTGGAATGATCACCCACAATCTCCTAGAGTGTGGGGATCCAAGGACCCTCAAGGCTGTTTAGCTCTGGGGAGTCTGGTCCCAGGTCTGCCCTCATTCACTGGTGACCCCAGGGATGTCCTCTCAGCCCCAAGCTCATTCCATACAACAAATACACCTTGTCTAGCGGAAGAGCCAGACCAGAGCCAGATTGCCTTGGCTCAAATCCCACCTCCACCTCTTACTAGCTGTGCCACCTTGGACAAGGCGCTTCACCTCTCTGTGCCTCACCTGTGATATGCAGACATCACAGGACTTTTCACATGGTTGTTGTGAAGACTGGGCTTCCCTGGTGACTCAGACAGTAAAGAATCCACCTGCAATGCAGGAGATCCAGGTTCCATACCTGTGTCAGGAAGATCCACTGGAGGAGGGCATGGTTACCCACTCCAGTACTCTTGCCTGGGGAATCCCATGGACAGAGGAGCCTGGCAGGCTACAGTCCATGAGGTCCCTAAGTGTCAGACAGGACTGAGCAACTAAGCATATTGTGAAGATTAAATGAATTAACATCTGTAAAGCTCTTAGAACAGTGCCTGGCACACAGTAAGCTCCAGGTCATTGGAGCTTACAAGAAGTGTAAGCTTACAAGAAGTGTCATTCTTCTTTAAAAAAAAAAAAAAATTATGTATTTGGCTCTCCTGGGTCTTAGTTACAGCACACAGGATCTTCAACCTTTGTTGTGGCATGCAAGATCTAGTTCCCTGACTTCCCTGACCAGGGATTAAACCTGGCCCCCCTGCATTGGGAGCACGGAGTCTCAGTCACTGACCACCAAGGAAGTCCCGAAAGTGTTATTCTTAAGCATCTGCTATGTGCCAGGTGCCGTGCTGGGTGCTGGGACATACCATCACAACCTCAAGGTTGTGGGGACCCCAGATACCAAGGGGGCAGGGGAAGGAGAAGGCTTTGAACCAGCCCAGCTCCTGGGGAAACCATCCGTAGCTGCTCAGGGACTGGATCAGATCTCCTAACACCATCAGGGTAAAAACCTGACCTCAGCCAGGCTCCTCCTGCCTGCAGTGGGAGGCCTGGGGCGGCGAGGGAGCAGGAGGAAGCTCTCAGGAGCTCGCTGGAGAAGGCTGAGCAGGGGGAGAGCATTTCCCGTCACTGGGGGTGCCTGGCTCTGTTCTTCCAACCCCCACCCCCATCCATGTTTCTGCTTCAGAGGGTCCGATGGTTCCAGAGGAGGCCACCCCCAGGATGTGGGTGGGTGAGCAGGTAGGTGCCACAGGACAAGACTGGCGGTTCCCAGGGTGCTGGGTAAGGCCAACCTGTCTGGACCCTTAGCTGGAGGGACCAGGAGGTGTGCCTGGCACCCGGGCCGGTGCCAACTGCGGGCAGTTACCTGGGAACCAGGAAAGCCTTGTCCTGCCTGGAGCATTGGCCTTGGCCCTCAAAAACCCTATTAGATCCTCCTGATAACAGGTTTCCGCTGCAGGGCCATTTGCATGGTAAGTGGGCCTTTTGTGCTTTCATCTCAAATATCTCAGCCCACCTCTCCTGCCCTCACTAAGCCCCCTAAATATACACACACACACACACATACTCCCCACCTCTTCCCAGAAGGGGAGAGTTAGTGAGGGCAGTGTCTGGCCCAAGAAGAGGGCACATGGCTCCAGGCAGTCCTTTTTCAGAGCAGTGTTGGGGGGAACCCTCAACACCCCTGGCTCCTCTCCCCTCTTGTCATCTGAGGGGCCCCCGAGGTTTATGCTCCTGAGAAGCACCTCCCTCCCTCCATCCTTCACATTCCTCTCTCCTTGACAAGACTCACTGTCACCTCATACCTCCTCCAAGAAGATGTCCTTAGTGAGCAGCCTTAATGGCAAATTTGGCAGGTACCATTTCCCACCTTTATTCCAAGTCCTTCTCCCCACTCCTTTCACTCACTCATTTATTTAAATTTCAATATTGAGCATCAGCTTCAGGCCAAAGAAAACCAAAAGCCACCAGACTGCTCACAACATCCCTGTCTGGGTCGCAGCCTTCCTTTCCTCCCCAGCTCTCTGTCTCAGAAACTCTAGGACTGAATCAGTACACCTCCCCTTGCCCCACCCTGGAGCCCACCCCTGGCTCAGAAAGAAAAGAGCCTGGCCCAGCTGTGGGCTTTGTCTCTCCAAGAACTGCTCCACTTCCTGTTTTCCAGGGGATGCCTGCGGAGGATGGCATCATGGACTATGTGCTCAGGAGCTAAGTGGGCAGCAAGCAGCCCGCCCAACCAGCTTGCTTTGCATCTCAACAATCTCGGATATTTAGAGCGTGGCTGGTGCAACATCTGTGGAGGAAATGCTTTCCGCTTCCTCCTCCTGTCTCCCTCCCACTCCACTCAGGCTCAGGCTGGAGATGAGGAAGGGGTCTTTGTCCCTGGCACATACTGTATAAATCAGGTGGCATAGTGGCTATGGAGGGGTGGCCTCCCAGCCCCACACAAGTCTGGGGTGATAAACATCTCCCCCAGTTCCCTGGCCGTGTCCAAATGTACATTATTTGAATCAGTACATTCTAAGACTTGGGAAACCCTTCAGGATCACCCAGTTCAGAAGTTTTGCCCTAATGCCTCCTGGGAGGCAGAATCTCCTGAGGGCAGGCAGGAAGGGCCAGAGGTTTACCAAGTAGATAGGTCTCTGTTTTGACTTCTCTGGTGCCCTGGAGGTTCATCTAAGGGTTTTGTGTTTTGTTTTTTTTTTTTGTCTCATATGACCCTGAGTTAATGGCAAGCCTGGGTCTGCACTCCAGTTCTCCTGATTGCTTCTATCAAGACTGACAGTTTTTGCTTGCCATTTTAATATTTCAGGGAAACAGAATCAGCCATCATCATAGTAAATGTCCAGGGTGATAAGACCACAAGATGGGTAGGATAGAAGGAATGGAAGCCTGGTCAGGTCTCCTCCTCAGGCCCCCTGGGCAGTTAAAGGGAGAGAAGGACCCTGGTCTAAAACTGAGTTTCTCTTCAGCCAAGAGTCAAAAATAAAACTTAGAGAAGTGGACTGCCAATTCATACTAAAGTGTGACAGTCTGATATAATAAGGCTAGTGCCTGAGAACGCACTTTGCTAGACAAGAGAAGCTGAAAGGAGAGAGTCTGGGATCATGAAGAGAAGAGAGAAAGGGGAAGCCTGGGGTGAGGAAGGGAAGGGGAAGGGAAAGGGGGGGCTGGAAGGCTTAAGATAAACTTCCCCAGCTTCTTGGGTTCACAGGCCCAGCCTTGAGCCAGCGGAGGAGTATTAACAGTTTGGAAGACACAGTGTGGCAACTGCAGAGAAAAGCAAGTAGTCACTGAGGCTGTATCACCATGGGGCAAGCAACACCCCCACCAGCTCTGCCCCAACCATGGGACCTGGCTCATGGGCTGGGTGACTTCTGCCAAGTTTTTTTTAAACCATGGTTAAGCTGACCAACTAACCAGCTTGGCAGGCTCTTGGGTGGTCACCCTCCTCAAGGCGGACAGGCAGGCTCAGGCTGGGCTGTGGGCCCTGAGAGCCTGGCCCCTGGTGAATGCCCCATGCGCAACCACCTGTGATGAGGACAATTCCATTGTTTGCAGATGCTCCAGGAGGAGGTGTCCCAGGCTGCAGGTTCCATGCAGCTTCCATTCGCCTGCTGGCAGGACACAGGAATAGCCCATGCCCCTCCACACCCCTCCTCTCTAAAGATGGCAGGAACTTCCACCTCGTCAAGAAACCCTTCCCCGAATAGGCCTGGTGAGGGCCAGAGTGGTCAGGACAGCCCCGGGGGATGGATGGAGTTGTAAGAGGCTTCCTTGGGAAGAGAGTAGGGTCTTCCAGAGCAGGACCAGAGCAAGTTCCCGTGCTGGACTGTCCTGGATGCAGAGCCAACCAGGGCTGTAGCAAAGGGCCCCTCCTCTCAGGCCAGGCTCTTTCTTGTCCTCCTGCCTTGGCTAAAGTAATCCAGCCTCCATGCCTTTCTTCATGGTATAACCGCTACCTAGGTTGCCTTCCCCAGTCCAAAAAGCCCTCATGGATCCCCGGGACTCATAACCACAGCCTTTTCAACACTTGACTCAAAAATGCAGGGAACGGGAAAGGTGATCCTGAGGCCCCATCCAGCTTTAATAGGCTAAGATGCTTGTCTGCCTCTTCCAGAAGTCCTCCTTACTTGCCAGCCCCATCCCACTCTGACCATCCAACTTCTCTGACTTCTCTGTATTTTGGGATTATAGCACCATTAGTTCTTCATGGTTCACACTTTTTTTTCCTTCTTCCTCAGGGCTGTAGAGAGTGTCTCTCCAAGTAGCCTGTAACCCCCTTGGGAGAGGTCCTGGTTTCTCATCCCCAGAGGTCCCCCAGCCCCAGCCCAACACCTGCTGACTGCATACATCCCTCAGAGGACCAATCAGAGAGTATACCTTCAGGCTCTTCCTCAGCTTCTTCCCAGCCCTCCAGGCCCAAATCACTGGCCTCCCTGCTGTCTCAGTCCCAGGCTGCAGGGGTCACCCAGTGACCCCCAATCCCACCAAGAAATCTTCCCAAACTCAAGCCTTGCTCTGGAAGGGCGTGGCTCCGGAAGGGTGTGGCTTCGGAAGGGCGTGGCTATGAAGGAGCTGCCCTGTGGCCACACCCTCCCCAGCCCTCAGGCTGGGAACTAGAGTGCATATCACTTACCAGATCAGTCAGACCCTGACTCCTCCAACTAGCTCAGCCCCTCTGAACCTGTTTCTGGGGACAAGCTATGCTTGATCAGCCAGAGCCTCCCTTGATACGCAGTGAGAACTTGGCCCAGGTATTTCTTTAAAACACAACCTGCACCTCCTCTCATGATGATGTTCTATAAGTTTACTGCAGGTTCACAAAATTTCCTCCATGATTCAGGACTCCAGGATGCTCGGACAACTACAGTTTTTTTGTTATGGTTCTGGTGAGCTCATGTGGCAGCAAGACTTGACCTAAACCAAAATGAGAATACTCATGGTCTTTATCTCAACGCGTAGATGTTTTTCTGCAAAAATAATCATGTCTGATTACTGGGTGCTGCCCTCCAAATTGTTAAGGATGTTATGTGATACATGGTATACATATTATCTTTAATATAAAAATAATATAATATGCATCTGGCCTCAAAGGGATGGTCACTATGGGGAAAGCAGAACTTCTCTGCGCTTACCCTTAAACTAGACTCTTTGGAATTTCCAGGACTGACTGAATATGGTGGTTTGATTTTCTCTTGGCTCTTTGAAAGTCTCCCAGTGAGACAGTCTGGGCTGGAAGTGTCTGGCCCCAACCCCGGCTCATCTCTGCTGCCCCCAGGATTCCCACAGAAGGTCAGGTGTGGCTGACTTCCAGAGTCTGACAGGGGCTCACTGCTTTGCTTCTCGTTCCTGTCCAGGCAGAGGCCAGGTCATGGCCAGGCAGCTTGTGCTGAGAGGGCCATGCAGAAAGAGTCAACAGACAGGGCAGAGAGGGAGGTTCAGGGGGCAAGGAAGTGTCAGCAGAAAGGAAAGAGGACTACCCACCCCGACAGTCACTATGGACCAGGAGGCAATGCTAGGGATTGTGGGGGGAGCTGACCAACAATGGAGTCCCAAGACTTCTGCTTAAAGGATGCTATGCATGAATCTGAAACATGAGCACATAAAAAATTAGGTAACATACCTAGAGTTGAAGACATGTAGTGCCAGAGATACCTATGACGTATGCCAAGTGAAAGAGGCTACAGGGCAGAGGACTCAGAAGGTCAGAGCTGCCCAGGTCTCAGCTGGGCATCAGCAGGTGAGAGGGATGAAGAAGTTGGCTCCGGATTCTAACAGACTAGAATTCAAGTCTAGGTGCTGCCAGTCAGTAGCTCTGGGACTTTGGGCAAGGCACTTGGCCTGTCTGAGCTTTCCCCCCCTATTCACCTCTAAAGGAAGAGAATTCCACCATCACCTACCTCCTGGGATGTCATTTGGTTAAATGAGATTATGCACATAAAGGGCATAGGAAGGATTCAAATTATACAATGACTGGGATAAAAGAGGAAGAGAGGAAGCAACAAATGTCAAAAAGATGCTCCTCTACTTGGGATTCTCTAAGACAGACCACTAGATTTCTTGGACTCCATATATGTGGATAGCATTTCAGCACTTTTATATACACAAAACCCTCATAACAACCCTACAAGGTAAAGATTAGCCATTTTATAGATGGGAAAACTGAGGTCAGAGCAGCTAACTGACTTGTCCTGGGTCACCATTAGTAAGTGGTTGGCGGGAGGATTTGCACTCTATCCGTGTGATTCCAAGTGCTCCTTATACTAAAGCAGGGCCTTAGGCTGTGTCCCATCCTACTTAGGCTGATATCAAAGTGAGGGTGACCCTCACAGCACCTGGCCCACCTCCTCCTGAGCCCAACTTCTACCTGAGCACACAAGCCTAAAGGCACCAGGACCTCTCTTCCTTAGAAGTTTCCAGCCCAGGAGTCCCTCCCCACCCCTTGCTTCTCTTTCCTCTCTTTCCCTCCATCAGCCTCAGAAACTTCACCACCTTCCACGGAGGAGGCTGGTTTGACCTCAGCTCTAGAGCCCAGCTTCTCAAGAGTTAGAGTTGAGCTAGAGACAAGCTAGTCTAAATTCCTTTCCCAAATTCAATGATTCTTATCAGTGATGTTTGGCTTGCAATCTACCACCCCAAAGCAGTAAAATTTCTTCCTTTCTTCTCTCTAACCCTGTTTTTCTCAGGACCCAGTCAATTCCTAGCACTGTTCAAAAAAAAATCCAAATACATAAAACACTTAGGAATAATTTTTTAAATGTTTGTAAGATCCATACACTGAAAATTATAAAACACTACTGAAAGAAATTTTAAAAGCTCCCCTAAGAGAGATATGGCCAGTTTATAAACCAATAGACTCAATATTGTCAGAAGGCAAATTGACTTACAGATTCACTGCAATCCCAAGCAAAATCCTAGCAGGCCTTCCTACAGATATCAATAAGTTGATACTAAAATTTATGTGAAAACATAAAGGATCTAGAATGGCCAAAATAATTTTGAAAAAGGACATAATGTATAGTACTTGGTTTCAAGATTTACCACACAGTGGCAGTAATTAAGACTGTGGTACTGGTCCAGAGATAAGCTTTGTTGGTGGTGTTCAGTTGCAAAGTCATGTCCAACTCTTTGCAGCCCCGTGGACTGCAACAGGCCATGCTTCCCCATCCTCCACTATCTCCTGGAGTTTGCTCAAGTTCATGCCCATAAGCTTACCAAATAGAATAGCAAGTCCAGAAATAAGCCCTCATATATTGGGTCAATTGAGTTGCAATAAAGATGATGATAAAGAAAGGATCACCTTTTGGACAAATGGTGCTGTAACAAGTTAATATCTACATGGAAAACAGTAAACTTCAATGCTTACCTCACACCATCCATATACATTAATCCCCCAAAAAATCATAAACCTAAGTGTAAGGGCTAGAACTGTGAAGTTTCTAGAAGAAAACATAGGACAAAATCTTTGCAACCTCTAATGGACAGAAATTTCTTGAATGAGAGAAACAAAAAAGCACAAACCATACAAAGAAAAGTTCAAAAATTGTACTTCATCACAATTAAAAACTGGTTCCGGGATTTCCCTGGTGGTCCAGTGGTTAAAACTCTGTGCTCCCAATGTAGGGGCCACAGGTTCAGTCACTAGTCAGGGAAGATCCCACATGCTGCATGGTGTGGCCAAAAAATAAATAAATAAAATTCCTCTGTCTAGAAAGAGTTTTTAAAAATTTTTGTTCTTTGCAAGGTAACAATAAGAAAAATGAAGAGGCAAGCTACAGACAGGGATAAAATATTGCCAATAAATTCTGATAAAGGACTTAAATCCAAAATATGTAAAGAACTCTTACAACTCAATAATAAGAAGACAAATAACTCAATGAAAAAGATATTCAAATGATGAATGTACACATAGGAAATGTTCAGCACAGTATTTATCAGTGGAAAAATGCAAATTAAAATCACAATGCGACACCAATACATACCCACTAAAATGGCCAAAATTAAGACTGACAGCAGAAAAGAATATGGAGCAACTAGAACTCTCATACATTACTGTGTAAAGTGGTACAACCACTTTGGAATACTATTCAACCATTTCTTATAAGATCCAGAAATCCAGTTCTAGATACATATCCAAGAGAAATAAAAACATCTGTCCACCAAAAGGGATGTACACGAAGGTTCACAGCAGCTTTATTTGGAAGAGCCCCAAACTGGAAACAATCCAAATGTCCATCAACTGGTGAATGAATAAACAAATTTGGTACATCCAAACAATAGAATACTACTCAGCAAGAAAAAAGGGAAAGTGCTACTGATACATGCCACCATGTGGATAATTTCAAAAACATTATTTTGCACAAAAGAATTCAGATTCAAAAGGCTATATACCCTATGATTCCATTTATATGAAATTCTACAATGGGCAAAACTATCTCAAGTGACAGAAAGCAGGGAAGTGGTGACCTGAGGCTGGTGGGGGAGTGTCGACTGCAAACGAACAGGAGGAGTCCTTTGAGATGATGATACAGTTCTATATAGTAATTGAAGTGGTGCTTACACGGAGGCATACATTCGTTAAAACCCAAATTGTGCACTTAGAATGCATGTATTTCATTGTGTGTGATGTTGGTTTTGAAAAAAATTAAGGTCGTATCTTGCTTCTTCACAATGATGACACCTCTACAACCCAAGAAGATAATGAGAATGCCAGCAACCACCAAGAGTGAGCCTGTGCTGAGCACTTAGTATGTGCCAGGCACCATGTCAGACCCTTTCATTCATTGTCTCAAGCCTCACACCAGCCTTTAGGATGGGTATTATCATCACCCAAAGCTCAGAAAGGTGAAGACATGTGCCTGAGGTCACACAGCTGGCAAGAGGCAAAGATCAGTTATCAGTGTTAGTTGCTCAGTCATGTCCAACTCTTTCCCACCCCATGGACTGTAGCTCCCCAGGCTCCTCCGTCCATGGGATTCTCCAGGCAAGGATACTGGAGTGGGTTGCCATTTCCTTCTCCAAGGGATCTTCCTGAGCCAGGAATCAAACCCAGGTCTCCTGCACTGTAGGCGGATTCTTTACCATCTGAGCTACTACTTAAGACTGTGCTTTCCTAAACCTATCTATACCATCCTTAGACAGGAAGGAAACACAAACAGTGCAGAGGCCATACATGTACAAAGCAGCACCAGAGTCAACTACAATTTTAACAATTGCATCCACATTAACTATTTCTGAACACAAAATTCATGACTTACAGACTGAATTGGATGACCAGCCTTATCATATTCTCAGCTCATCACATAATACAGTGAGCATTCATTTATAAAACACCACAGGGAAAAAAAAAAAAACACCACAGAGGTTAATATTTTCAGAATTCCCAAGCCAACTGAGCTAAAAGATGAACTCTTGAGCAATCCAAGACTTCCAAGCCAAAGCCGTCTGGTTAGGGAACCTTAGGCCCTCCAGATGCTAAAGACCTTGGAGGCAAGTGACTTGATCATGGACAGCACAAAGGAGTGGTCTGGAGTTGGGACAAACCTTTCTACCTCCCATCTCACTGTCATCATGCCATCTATGGGAGCCTACCTGATACCTGAGCAGAGTTCATAGCATCCTATCTCACTGTTGAGGACAGAAGAGAATGTTGGGGCCCCACCCAACCCACAACAGCCAAGAGTGTCTAACAGAGTTAACCAAATAGGAGAGGGGGGAACCCTCTACCCACTTCACCCTCTGCATCTCCTTTGCAGCTGTGGCTCTCCTGGATGACCACACAGTATTAGCTCTGGTAGCTAATACTTTCTGTCAAATGAAGAGCCCAGACTGGCAACAGGACCTGATTTCTATGCTGCCTCTCCCACTAGCTTGCTGTGTGACACAGAGTGAGTCATTGAAACTTTCTCACCCTCAGTTTCCTTTTGAAAACTATTTACATCCATCCTGTATACCTCAAGAATAGGTCTGAGGATCAGATTATGGAGGGGCTGAATAAGAAAATTATTTGTAAACTGTAATACTAATGATACTAATACTATCAGCAACACCAGAATTAGGTGCTAGAGTCATGCAAAAGCACCAGAAGCAGTTGCTGGCTCACTGACTTGAGGATGATGGCCCCTTCATCTGAAAAATAGGAATAATACATGACCTGCTTGAAGCAGGGAGTTAGACCAGAGAAACTTTTGGGGGTCACTTCCAACTCTTAAGTCTGATTCTATGATTTAAAAAACCCCCAAGAAGATTGGCCTTACCTGTTCTCCTGATGTTTGAATTTTATTTTATTGGGATGACAAAACACTTGATCTTATAGTCAGAAATGAGATTTCAAATGCAAATAATCTGAAGGGAGAAGCACATTACCTCTTATTCTTACTACAGTGTGAATGACTGCTACAGATTACTTCCAGAGAGCAAATTCAAATAGTAGGATGGAAAACCTGGCCTGACTGAGTCACAACAGGGCTTCCTCAGGGAGAATTTAGGCTCATTCCTCTCTGTTCTCCAAACACATAACAGCACAAACCCCCAGTTTTATCTTAATCTCTGAGACTGTGTCTTCCTCCCCAGACTGGGGTGATGGTGGCTTGAGTGCATTTTGCCAGCTATATCCAGTGGAGCTCACAACTTGGAAGAGGGACTCACACTCATATGATCCATCTCACCCCCAGTTCATGCTCGATCTATGATTTCCCTTTTCATTTCCAAGACTGCCCCATTGCTTACAGCCCTCAAATTCTAACCCTGGGCACTGCCACAAACTCCTTTCCTTTCCAACCACACCAGCCTGGGTGGTCTCAGCTTCCTGGAGCCCTCTCCTCCCATCTGACCTGGCCCTTGCCCCATCCTCAACCCTTGAGCCCAAGCAAACAAAAGGATTGTGAAAATGAGCTGATATCCAAGAGGCTGCAGGCACCATTTATTCACCACCCTACTCCATTCCAGCTCAGAAACCCCTGTCAGGGCTGAAATATCAAGATACTCTACCTCATCTTCTTAATAATTAGTAGCATTAGTTGTGCATTTACTATATGCTATACCCTGTTCAGGCTTCCCTGGTGGCAAAAGAATCTGCCTGCAACACAGGAGACCCTGGGTCAGGGTCTAAACAACAACAAAGACCTTGTTCTAAGTGCTTTACATGTACTAACTCACATGATTTGCTGTTGTTTAGTCGCGAAGTTGTGTCCGACTGCTTTGTGACTTTATGGACTATGACCTTCCAGGCTCCTCTGTCCATGGAATTTCCCAAGAAAGAATACTGGAGTGGGTTGCTACTATCTTCTCCAGGGGATCAGATGGATTCTTTACTACTGAGCCCCCAGGGAAGCCCGACTCACATGATACTCATATGAAATAAGCACTATTATCCTCATTTTACAGATAAGAAACTGAAGTACAGCGAGGTTAAGTGATTTGGCCAAACTCACACAGTTAGCAAGTAGATGAATTGGGGATTGAACCCAGAGACTGTGCCTGACCATTTTATCCTGTCTGCTGAAGCAGCAACAGTGCCTTTCCAAGCCTGAAATCATTGGGAAACAAAATGAATGTGCAGTGCCCTTGACAGAGAGCAGATAGAGGGGCTCAGTCACACCAAGTTCAGCCCCTTCTTTGTACAAAACGGGACACTGAGGCCAGAGACTAAGTGGTCTTCCCAGCAAGCTGAGCCCAGAGCCTTAGGGTCTGGGCTGACATTACTCCCACCCCACCCCACCCCCTATATATTTCAAGAGAGGCCATTGCCCACAGCCAAGGCATGTTTTAACCAGGGGTCATGACCTGGAAATTAGCCCACAGCCCTATTCCTGTGCAGGACCTCTCAGACCTTCTCTGACCCTTATTTGCCCCTCCCTGCCAGGTCCATAAGACCAGTCTCTGGCAGGTCACTTGCTTGGTGGTTTATGTTTTTGGGGTTTTATTGGCTTGCTTGCTTTTGCCTTTGCTTGGGTCAGACTGTAAGCCGCACCTTGATTTGGGTGTGGATCACAAAAAGTACCATGATTTAAAGAAACAGACTGTATATATTTAGAGCAGGCTTTGGGGGGAGGTCAGGAAAATCCCTTCACACCCACGACCCCAACTCCTCTACCAAGTCCCTGCAATTCAGGTTCAGAGAAGGAGGGTCAGTTACCCTGTAACTTGCTCTCCAAATACTGCCCGGTCCCACCCATTCTCTCCCCAGATGTCACCCTCAGCTCGGAGCTTCCTTTTCCAATCATGTACGCCACCTCCCCATTACTCTCTTCGTCATTCTCCTGAGAATTCACCTGACGCCAGGTCTGAGATTTGGTTGGATTTCCCCTACAGACGGTTCCCTTCTACTCTCCGCACGGTCTGAAGGTTCCTCCATCCCTTCTGGATAAGTGCGATCCCCTCCCCCGACCTCGGTAACAACCCACCCTACCCATCCAGCCAGCCCTCCAGGTCTCAGCTCAGCAGGGCTAAGGCAGAAGGTGTGAAGGGAGCCCCAGGCAAGGATTGGTGACTGGACAGAGCCCAGGATGGGGACGGACAGGGCACAAGTGAGGATCGGAGAGGACGTCCGAGCGCGGGAGGGACTCCTTGGACGGGCAGGGACAGGGAGCACTGGGCGCACAGGCACCAGGTCCTAGACGCCTGCAGAGTCCCGGAGCTTGAGCCGGGATCCGAGACCCGGCTTAGTGGGCGGGATGAGGTCTCGGACAGGACTGGGTGAGAAAAGCGGAGGTGAAGGGGACCAGAGTTCGGACGCTGGAAGGTGCGTTCCGGGACCAGTCCGGGAAGCCAGAGGAGTTCTGGGCACTAACTCCCACCCCGAGATGGGGTTGGGTACTAAGGTCTGAGTTCGAGATCCCGCCGGGGCCGGGGCCAGCGGAAGGGAAAAGTTGGCCTTGTTGCAGAGGGAGGAGGGGGAGGCAGGCGGGCCGGGGCGCGGCGGGCACTGACCCGAAGTAGGCGGCGGCGGCGGCGGCGGGCAGCGCCAGCAGGCAGAGCGCGGCCAGGGCCAGCGCGGGCGGGGGGCGCATGATGCCGGCGGCGCGGAGCCCAGTCGCATCTCCTCGCGCCGCGCAGCGCTCGCAGCGCAGCCACCAGAAGCCCGCAGGGCTTTAAACCCAAGCGGGGCGGAGCGGGGAGGTGGGGAGGGAGCGGCGCTGGCGGCACCCATCCCTGAGCGGCGAGCCCCCCGCCTCATTGGCCCTGCCGACTTGCCCCGCCCCCTGAGGGTGGGGCCACCTCTCCAGGTCCGCCCCGCCCCGCCTCCCGGCCCCCTGCCCACCCTCCCCAGGTAAGAGCTCACCTGATGTAGTGCTTGTCGGGGGACTGGGAGGCTGAAGGACCCCGGCATTGGAGAGGCAAGGATGGGGATACGAAGTGGGAACCAGGGAGCTTTTGCCTCTCTGGGCGGGGTGGATGTACCCGCAGGAAGGGGTCGGGGCGTAAAAGGAGAGAGGAGCCTGGAGTCTGAGAAGTCGTGTCTCATCCACTCTCCAGCCGGTCGGTGCGGGCACCTCTGCCCCAGCTCCGCGACTCTGAAGGAGGGCCGGCTGTGGACACAGGAAAAATGCTAAGGGTGTCCTGGGATGGGGATACTCATGGTCAGAGCGGAAGCGGGATAAGGGAGCCCAGTTTCTAAACTAGAGTCTGTCGGGGAGGAGGCCTCACTGAGCATTAGTTGATGTTCATGGAACAAAAATCTAGGTTCTCTGGTCAGTGGGGCAGGCAGAGCCTGGGACGGGGTGGAAAGGAACTTACTTTCCAAAGTGCATAGACCCCAGAACTTCTGTCAGACAGGATGGATATGTTCAGTGTTGGGTCATAAAGCTCTGCCTTGCTTATTCTTTTTATTTTTTTTTTAAGTCTAACCCCAATTCCTGCAGTGAAAGTGCAGTGACCAAGGCAGTAGGTGGCTCCCATCTGGGAGGGAGACACACAACAAATCGCCCCGTCAAGGTTTAATATGTTTTTGAGAGTGTTGAATACTGGGTCAAATCGAGCAAAACAAAACATAACTCACACTGAATGTCAAGATCTGAATGTAGAGTTTCCAAAGAATCATCCATGTATGCAGAACATCAGGTGACAGCGACCTTGGCTTTGTGAACACAAAGGCGCTGGCAGACTGGGGGAAGATGGGAGCTGCCACATTAACATATTAACAGCTGCCATATTAACGGCTATATAGTGAGCCTCTCTGAGCTCAGTTTCCCTGTCCAATAAGGGCAGCGGTTAATCGACAATCTTCAACAACTCTGCCAGCGATATTGCATCTCACGGTTCTGTGTATTGAGGCATACAGTCCAGTGTGGTGGGCAGAGACCTGAATTCAAATCATGGAAATTATAAACCTCAGATATGAAATGGGGACGATAATAAATAGCTTACAGGATTTTTGTGCAAATAAGAGTGATGCCATGGGAATTCCCTGAAGGCCCAGTGGTTAAGATTTCCCACTTTGACTGCCAAGAGCGCAGCTTCAGTCCCTGGTGGGGGAACTAAGATCCTGTAAGCAGTGTGGCGTGGCCAAAAAAGCAAAACAAAAAAAGTGATGCCAAATGCCCAACAGGTGCTGGCACTCGATATCAGGGGTTGTTAAAACTGTAGACAAGCTGTGCTGCTTTGCCGCGTGGGTGGGAGCCTGGCTAATAGCATCTGCCGATTCTCTGCTGCAAACATTGCCACCGTGGGTGATTTCAAGTTACTGATGTGACATCATCCTTGATCTAAGGAGTTAGGGAGAGATTTGCTCAGGTGGCTGTGCAAACCAGTTGGAACTGGCTCCAGCATACCACTGGTAAGACCTTGAACCAGGCTCAACGAAGCTCAAGCTGGACCAGTGTGAATCAGAGAGGACGAAGGACCCCCACCAGGCTCCAACCACCCCAGTGGGCACCTGAGTTCAGGCAGATGAGGAGAGAGCTGCCCCAGCTGCCTCTCCTGTCCTTAGGCCCATGGGCCCCCACATATACACAGGCACACACAAGCAGGCAATTGCCTGGAGCAAGGGCGGGGTGAGGCATACTCTCCCAAAGTGACACATTTTCAATGTTTCAGAAAAGTTACCTGTTGACAGTTAAGGCTGTAAGGCAGGGAGATTGGAGAAAACACTAAAGATTCACCAAGGACATCAGTGACTGGATGCTGAGATACACATGGAAATATCCAGAAAGAAGTTCTCTCTTTTTTAAAAACATTTTATTGAAGTATAGTTGATTTACAATGTTGTATTAATTTCTACTGCACAGCAAAGTAATTCAGTTCTAGATACATGTACATTCTTTTTCATATTCTTTCCATGATGGTTTATCACAGGATACTGAATATAGTTCCCTGTACTATACGTGCATGCTAAGTCACTTCAGTCGTGTCTGATTCTTTGCAACCCTATGGACTGTAGACTGCCAGGCTCCTCTGTCCATGAGATTCTCCAGGCAAGAATATTGGAGTGGATTGTCATTTCCTTCTCCAAGGGATCTGCCCAACTCAGGGATCAAAATCGAGTCTCCTGTCTCCTGCATTGGCAGGTGAGTCCTTTACTACTAGTGCCATCTGGGAAGCCCATCTGTACTAATCAGTAGGACCTTGTTTATCCATTCTGAATGTAATAGTTTGCATCTGTTAATCCCAGACTCAGAAGAAAATTCTTGAGCCTCCACCAGTCAGTGCTTAGGATGCCATCCTTGGGCCCAGCACATGTCTCACTGAAGTCTCAGGCCTCCTGTGAGGTTAGTGAGCCATCATTATACCCATTGCACAGATGAGTTAACCGACACTTAAGTAGCTGGTGCGTGTGACCCCGCTGTAAGTAGTGGAAGCAAGAGTTAAGCCCAGCCTAGTGGGACTGTCGCACTGGTTGTGGTTCATGACTGGTCACGGCTGGCTGAGGGCCACCCAGACATCCTGACTCACAGGGGCTTTGGCATAATTCATCCTTACAGAGTATTACGGGGCTCTAGTCTGGAGGAGGAGATGGCAGTGAAAACAGATCATCTCCACAGTTGGGATACTGTGGGACCCCTGAGGAAGGACACGAGGGGCAGCCCTCAGGATTTAGAGCCTTGACCATAATAATTCATTCCTCCCACCTCACCCTCTGCCCGGGAGCTCCTCAAGGCAGGGGGCAGGTGGAGGCCCTGAGTTTTCTTTCTTTCTATATCTCCAAGGCCTGGCACAGGGCCCAGCACACAGTAGGTGCTCAGGTAATATGTGTTGTTGCCAGCTTGTAACTCGGATCTGTTGGCCTTTTTATGGGACTGCAGAGATAGAAATAATAGATTGTGTTATTCTGACACAATGCATGTTCACAGACACAATCCTTCCCATAGCCAGACACATGCCCCATCACACACACACACACACATACCCCTTGACACTCTACAACTCAAGTCCAGGCATTCAGTGACACACAGACTCCCTCACACCTCCCCCATGGCTGTCTAAATTCCTAGGCAGACCCACAGCTGCTCCCAGACCTGCACGTTCACACAGGTATGCAAGAGGAGCATTCTTAGACATCCACGTGCAGCTACCTGTCTCCATGAGCCAGCCCAAGGCAGCCACGGCTTAGGGATGCAGTTCTCCTACCCTACCCCCCGCCCCGCTACCCCCTCGCCACCCCACCCGTCCCGCACATGCGCACACACTGTGGCGATCACAAATGAGTGATCTGAACGACTTGCGGAGGCTGTATCCAATCCA
Organism: Bos indicus x Bos taurus; assembly: GCF_003369695.1. Lineage (NCBI taxonomy): Eukaryota > Metazoa > Chordata > Mammalia > Artiodactyla > Bovidae > Bos > Bos indicus x Bos taurus. The sequence continues at coordinate 46,416,076 of NC_040094.1, forward strand.
GATCCACATCTCTTCATCCTCCCCCCAACCCTGCCCCCAGACCAGGCCACCCTTCCTGAAGCAAATCCCCAGGAGCCATTCAGCCTTGTCTGGCCCCAGGTCCCAAGGGCTCCCAAGTCAAGCCCTGGGCCCCAGGCAGAGGCCAACACTCACACAATCCTCTGAGTTCACCACCTGGCTGTGAGCAAGTGGAAATGAGGAATTCCAGGCTGGCTATCTCCCTCTGATCACCCTCAGGGCTGCACTGGAAATGGACTCGACCCAACAGGAAGTGGGGCAGGTGATGCCTGGGGGCTCCAAGGGAAGGCACCTGTGCCCAGGCCAAGCCCAAGGCATGAGGCATGGCTGCTCAGGAGAGCTGGTCCCAGGGAGGACTCAACAAAACTGGTATGGGAGTGCTCCCTTGTCCCTCTGCCTGGGCTCCCCCACTCCCTGTGACCCAGCCTTCTTGGCTACGGTCTCACTGTAAATAGTTCTATTCTGACCACTCCCATCCGTCCTATCCATGCTCTTCTGAACTGGCCTTAACTCTCACTCTCTCTCTGATTTGGCTCCAGGGTGCCGTGAGTTATCACATTGGGCATCACTGTCCCCACTCCACAGGAAGGACACTGAAGTTTAGACAGGTAGGTAATTTCCTCAACATCGTGGAATTCACTGGTACTTGGTGGCATATACTTGGCCTTTTCAGAGCATCAGACCGAACTAGGATGGAAGCTAACCGGGGAAAGTGGGTCACAGAATCTCACACAGGGGGGACTTACAGCTATGCGTGAAAACAACAGAAAAGATGGGAGAGAAACATATCAAAATATGTATTAAAAGGCGAGTGCTTTGCAGGCTTCTCTGATGGCTCAGTGGTAAAGAATTCGCCTGCCAATGCAGGAAACGTGGTTCAGTACTTGGTCCAGGAAGATCCCACGTGCCGTGGAGCAACTAAGTCTGTGCACCACAACTGCTGAGCCCACGCGCCACAACTACTGAAGCCTGTGTGCCCTAAAACCCAGCTCCACAGCAAGAGAAGCCGCCACCCTGAGAAGCCTGCTGCAGCTGGACAGTAGCCCCCACTGGCGGCAACTAGAGCAAAGCCTGTGCAGCAGTGCAGACCCAGCACGGCCAGAAAGGAAAAGTGGGTGCCTTGGGCCATTCAGTCCAAAATAGAGGTCATGATTATTATTTTAAGAAGTGAGTGCTTTGGAGGTTGTAAGGGTGTGTTAAAAATGTTTTTATCTTCTTTGAATCTTCTAATTTAACATTTATAATGAAAAAAATTTTTCTTCAAAGGGAGAGGCAACAAGGACACAAGAAAAAATCTCTAATGGTAAAACTTTAAGCCTTAGCAGGGAAGATATTTGGGAGAAAACAAGGGATGTATTCCTGGACATCTCCTATGTCATCCATCCACCTATTTTTCTATAGGAAGGACTCCGGTCCTCTACGGGGAGCTCCCCCTACAGTGGCAGAGCACACCCATCCATGGCAATTCCAGTTCGAAACCTTCTTGTCTCTGTTCCTCCCTCCCTTTCTTGCCTTCTCTGCTCCAGAACAATGCTCTGCGTGAAGGCTGTGTTGTATGGAAGGTGATACGATGCTTCCTTATCCCTTGCTTGCCTGAGCCCTTCTCCAGTCCAAAGGTGTTTGAGCTTAGCCAAGGGAGGCTGAACACAGAGGTAGGTAGAGAAATGGCAATGTGGATAGACAATCCCAGTTTCAAAGAGCCTGCTCCATTGTCCACATAAATCAACTCAGAATTGTCAGGCGACACATATGCCTGTGTGCTGCCTGGGCAGTGGGGTCACCATGAGTATACACACCCACCCTCTGGGTTCCCACTTCTAAAAACATTAAAACACGGTGAGATGACCAGACAAGCAGCACTGAGCAGCATGCTTTCTGCCTTTGACTGTTAAGTACCCCCCTCTAGAGCCACCCCACGGGCCAAGCAATAATGAAAGACGCGACTTTCAGGTGTCTTATAACAGAAAAGTGTTCCGGACACGCTGCAACCACTGGCACGGTTCAAAAGAAAGAACACAAAGAAGGAAGAATAGGAGGAAGGCGAGAAGAATAACTTTCTTAGAAAATAGAAGAATCATCCAGAATTGACTATCAACAACATTCTAAAGATTGGATTCTGAACAGAGGCACACTTGGCATATTCTTGTTGGCATGTTTCCATCTGAGTAACTTCTTGCTCCGGAAAGTGAAGGGTAAAAGGAAAGGGTCCCCATTTTGAAGTGCAGAACATTCAGCTGGTGCCTGGAGGAATGCAGTCCCTTGCATAGTTCCTCCTGGTCACATTTGCACAATCATAGGCACAGGTAGGAAGTGCTTGTTAACAAAGTCTTGACTAGGAGATAACTGGACCATAGCATGTTTTCCTAAAGTTGATATGTAGTTCAGTGGCCCAGAAAGCTGTCTTTCCTTAAACTGGGGAGAGACTCAAGTCTTTGTTTACCTCTGGGAAATAGTAAGCTCAGGCTTAACAACACACACACACACACACACACACACACACACACACACACAATGACTAATTCAATTTTACTACAAAATTTCCTTTTCATAGAAAGCATGATTATATACTATAAAATTTAACAAACTTTGAGCATCTGGGAGTAAGAGACGATGAACTAACTAGGTCCTGACCCTGAGAAGCACAGTTTGTTGGGAAAGACATGTACATAAATACATATAACATTTTGACATTTCTATATAAGTATAAACTGGATATTGGGTACTTGCTACATGCCAAGCATTGGTCTAAGTCCTAGAGGCATATTAGCTCATTTCATCCTCACATCATTTTATAGATGAAGAAATGGAGGCACAGAGAGGGTAAGTAACTGCTCAGCTAGTAAACTTGGGACTAGAACCCAAGGAGCGGGTATGTGTTTCATCACTGAGCTGCAGAAAGAGAAGAAAGTGCTGGGAATTCTCTAGTTATCCAAGGGTTAAGGCTCTGTGATTTCACTGACGAGGGCCTGGGTTCAATAACTGGTCAGGGAACTAAGATCCACATGAGAGGACAATCCATTCACTGTTCCAGGGAAGGTGTGTCTGGGGCAATACTGAGATGCAGTAATATTTGAGCTGGATTTTGCAGAGTGACTCTCTTCAATCCATCTTTCTTCACATTCCAAATGGCACACTTCATTCTAATTTACCATATAAATGTTTGAGAAGGAATCAAGTGTTACCACCATTTGTTGGTATAATCCTAACAGATGAGCCCATGGCGCATCCCTTTGCTATACTGAGCTCACCTTTGGAGTGAGACGTAGATTGACAGGGTGTTGGGTACTTTCGAATAGGAAATGCTTCTGAGATTTGCTGAACCTTGCTGCTTTATGTTATTGACTCTGGAATCTCATTTTTAGCCTCCAGCTCCGATGAAACGGTCCACCTCCACCTCTCCCTCTTGGATTTCGCACCCTGCTTGTGCCTGCCTTTCTCTTGACCAGGCTTTGTGTCTACCTGCATGTAATACCACATGTCTCCAACAGGGGTTGCTGAGCAAAGGGATGGGACAACTGTAGTTGAATGGAAAGATCTCTGGGTCCCAAGTTAACCTTGTCTTTGGTTTCCTCTGTGACCTTGGTTTCCTCATCCATAAACTAAATATACCACTTCTGTCTGTCTTCCTCACACAACAGTGGTCAGAAATGTGAGGATGAAAATGAATATGGCAGAAGAGGCAGCTCCTGTCACTTTCTCACAGCTCTTCTCTGTTGTTTAGCCACTAAGTCATGTCCGACTCTTTACAACCCCATGGACTGCAGCACGCCAGGCTTCCCTGTTCTTCACCATCTCCCAGAGTTTGCTCAAACTCATGTCCATCAAGTCGATGATGCCATCCAAGCGTCTCATCCTCTTCTCCTTCTGCCCCCGTCTCCTCCTGTCATCAGTCTTTCCCAGCATTAGGGTCTTTTCCAGTAAGTCGGCTCTCCGCATCAGGTGGCCAAAGTATTGGAGCTTCAGCTTCAGCATCAGTCTTTCCAATGAATATTCAGGGGTGATTTCCTTTATATTGACTGGTTTGATCTCCTTGCTGTCCAAGGGGCTCTCAAGAGTCTTCTCCAGCATCACAGTTCAAAAGCATCAGTTCTTCAGCACTCAGCCTTCATTATGGTCCCACTCTCACACCCGTACATGACTACAGGAAAGACCATAGCTCCTGTCTAGATGGTTTCAAAACCCCAATCATTCCGCAGCTACCTGTCAAGCGTCACTCATTGTTTCAGGTGTCATACAACACCCAGAAGTCATTTCTACCTTTGTACGAAAGGACTTTGAGTAAAAGTTTGAAGCAAAGTGTAACCCTGACGGTGAGCAAGGAGGCTCTGGCTCTCCCTGGTGGGCAGTAAAAGCCACATCCCCTGTTCTGGGAAAGATAACAGGGTGTGAAATGGCAGGACTCATCCTGGACACCTACTATGTATGGTTGGAAACCTCTCCCACCCAGTAACTCATCTCTTCCTCACATAACCCGGAAAACGGAGGCACAGAGAAGGGAAGTGGCCTGCCCCCAAATCTGGATTCCAGGAACCTCCTCCACCAGCTCATCCCAGAAAGTGGGGTGGGAAAGGGCAGTGCAGGAAGAGGAGTGACCGGAGCTGACTGGGAAGGACAGCAAAGGAAGGCCCGGCGTACGGAGCACAGGGCGGCCGCGGCAGCCAGCCTTCTGCAGGAGCGCCCCCTGCTGGTCACCGGCGCAGCCGGTCGCGGAGGCTGCGGGTGCAAGAGGCTGTTCAGCTCTGGCGGGCTGTTTTCTCTCCCCAGAGTAGAGCAGGGAGGGCCCAGGGGAGTCGCCCCCACCTCCTCACTTAACACATGGCAAATGCAAAGCTCAGAGGAGAAGTGACTTGCTCAAGGGCTCTCAGCGAGCCAGCAGGATGTGGGTCTCTTAGACGCTCCGCCTGACACCGCAGACACGTCCATCTCCCCTCCCCTCCTGTTCCGCCTTCCTGAGCCCAGAGGGCCCCTTCCTCAGTGCACTGCGCCTGGCCAGCCCCGATTCCTCTTCTCTAGTCCCCACCTGTTCTACAAGTTCATCTCCTCCAGGAATCCTCCCGGACTGCAGCACCAGAGACCTCTCTTCTCCAAAGCCGTGTTATCTCCAGGATCGCGAGTTTAAATGACTTTCAATTCGGAGACATGGCTTTGTTAGCCCATGGGAACCATGGATGAGGCTTCCTTCCTTTGGAATTCTCCACTCACCCACGCAGCCGCTCCCCACCGAGAGGTGCCTGGTGTAGGGCTCACCTCGCTGAGTGATAAATGTTTTTTTTTTTTTTTTCTTCTTTCCGCTACAAAGCAGTCCAGCAGTGTCTGTGGCCCTAGACAGCCAGGATGTCTGTGCCCGCATTGGAGCTCTCTTTCTGAGCCAGTGACCTTGGTTAGGTCACTTAAAATCTCTCAGAGCTCTCATTTTCCCAACTGTAAAATCAGTGATATAGTTATTCTTCCGGCAGGATGTGAGGATTAAATGAGATAACATGTAAAATGTGCCTGGAACATTGTAGGTGCTCAATAATTGGCGAGGTCGATTAGTCAGACTTCCAGGGAGCCTTAGGCTGGCTGGTCTCTCTGACCTCACCTTTCCATCGGGCACCCTCTTTCCCAGATGCAAACCTTCCAAGCCTAAACCTCCTCCACCACCCTCACAGTGGCTATGGAAGGATCATAGGAAAGGAGGATGCTGTTGGAAGACAGAAAAGGCTCTGTAATGAGAGCTAATCAAATCACACAGCTAGACTGATGCTCTCAGGCACTGGGGTCTGCCTCTCATTCCCCTCCTTGTGCTGGCCTCCTCCCCCTGCGCCCTTTCTAGACATGTCTTTCTGCTTGTATTAACTCCTGGTTACTGCTTCTCTCAGAGGGTATAGCCTGCACGTGGCCCATCATGGCTGCCGTGACACCCTCATGGTGCGATGGGCATTCGGCTCTGGGGCCCAGTGGCATCTGTTGTGTATCCTAACATGAGTCTGAAGGGGAGAAGGGGACCCCACACTGGCACTTCGGGACCTGTCAAAGGCTGTGGCCAGTTGTGAACTGATTGCCCAAGGGTCAGGTCTAATTGGTCTAATTGGTTGTGATCATAGGGACAGAGTATCTGCTACAAGCATGACCACAAACATAGTTCCGTGTTTAATAGAATAAAAATTCAATAAACACTGGTATTATTAATAATAACTACAATAGAAGCTGATGAAAATTCATTTGAAATTCATTATAAAGGAAACAACCTCTTGTGAGCTGTTCTGTGTGGTGGATAATCCCCTCTATTGCACAGACCTCCTGACAAATGATTTATTTTGCATGCCCAAACTTTTATGGACTGCTTCAGCCTGAAGCTTGATATACTCATTTGCTTGTTACAGCAAATACTGCTCCAGGAAACTGTTCCAGGGTCCCCAAACTTGACTGAGTCTATTGAGAGAAGGACCTTCCTCTTTCCTGAATGACCTTTGATGTTATTGAATTTGTGATGAATTTGTGATGTGGAGAAAAAAAAAAAAGAAAAAAGGACAGCCCCTGCTCTGTATCTTTCCTTCAGCTCACCCATGGGACTCCAGACTCTTTCTCTCCTCTTTCTCCTTAGCTCCCCTCCTCCTCCCCCCGGTTAGAGGTCCTGCCCCAGCAAGGAGAGCAAAAGCCTGAACCTTTAGCCAGGGACCTCTGAGAGGAAACAGGAGGACAGGGGTACTGTGACAGCTTTGCTCCCTGTTACCCCTCTGATGACTGCTGGGAGAAACGAGATGGGGCAGGAAATGCTCCTCCACTCCCAATACCTGCTCACTCCCTTGGGTGGAGGTCTCAAGGAAGATGATGCAAATACATGTGGAAAAGGCTGGCAAGGCACTGCCTACCCACCATGAAGCCCCTCTGAATGATTTAAAAACAACTATCTCCTCCTCTAGGCATTTCACTACTAACTGTCAGAGAATATGCAGATATGCCTGTGATGCAGATGGGGCCCTCCTAGGTGGGGGAGAGTAACCTTTTGCAGTGCACAACCTGAGCAGCTGTACATGGCAGTCCTAATGGTGTATACCCAGGCATCCTCCATCCTGTGAGTGGTAAACTGAGTCTTGCTGACCATTAGCTATCTATCCCCCCACCAAAATCTTCCTCCGTGTCCATTCCCAGTGGGGACACCACCATCTTTCCATGTACCCAGCCCCAGCCTTTTGGGGTTACCCCTTACTCCCTGGCTTCAGAGTGAGGTGGGACTGGATGCATATCCCAGTTCCAACACTTACTAGGCCTGTGTCCCTGTGAAGTGAGAGCAGTGCCAGCTCTCATGTGGGGCTTTATTGGGGATTAGATGGGAAAGCAAATGAAACCCACCAAGACCAGGGTCTGGCCTGCTGAGCCCCCAACATCGTCCCATCCCCCCCAGTTTTCCCAATGGGAAATCCCAATTTATACTCCAAACTCTGCCCAAGGAAGGAACATCAGCACCTAGCTACATGGGTAGGTTTTCTCTATAGCCCCGTCATCGCCAGTGGAGTCTAATTATCCAAGTTAAGGGGTGTAAGGATAAAACAGATGATATGTGAAATACTTGCAAGAGACCTTGACTGGGTTCTTTCTGAAGTAAAGGGTTATTTTGCAAACTGAAATCCTTACCCCTGGATTTCTTTTTTATTTATTTATTCTATTTATTTACTTTTGGCTGTACTGGGTCTTCATTGCGGCAGGAGGGCTTCCTCTAGTTGCAGAGCACGGGGCTGCTCTCTATTTGTGGTGCATGGGCTTCTTATTGCAGTGGCTTCTCATTGCAGAGCATGGGCTCTAGGCACACGGGCTTCAGTGGTTGCAGCACCCGGGCTCAGTAGTTGTGACTTGCTGGCTCTAGGGTCTGCCAACTCAGTAGTTGCGATGCATGGACTTTGTTACTCTGAGGCATGTGGGATCTTCCCAGACCAAGGATCAAACCCATGTCTTCTGCATTGGCAAGCAGATTCTTATACACTGCGCCACCAGGGAACTCCACCCTTGGATTTCTTTATTTGCATATCTGGCTTTTCATTTATTTGGAGCAAGTTACTGAGGTCAGTGGAGGGCTTCCAACCAAGACATTGCCCTGTGCCCTGGGCACTTCTGCACCCCTCCAGCCTGGCTCACCAGGGAGGCTGATGACCCTCCACTGTGGGTTTCCTTTTATCAAGGAATTGCCCTAACATATTAAGTGTTTATCACTAATTCATTTCACTATATTCTTTATTCCTCCCAGTTTCTTCATATTGACATTACAATGATCACCTGGACTGTTTTTACTCATTGACATTGGCAGTATTACATACTTTTCTTCCTCTTATGGAGGCGATACAACAAAGAAATGTACAAGGCATGTCCTTGTTCTTTGCCCTTAAAACTCCATCCCACAGAGAAATGCAAAGAACAATCTCAGACTTCCTCTGGTTTCTTCCGTAGAAACCAGACTCTGTGAATGAAGTTCAAAAAATACCACCCATTCGAGAAATACAGCTCATGTCCCTAGGAGCCCTAGATGGAATTCCAATGGCCCCGTTGCTTGTGCATCTTCTTGTGCTTCGTTCCTGCAAAGGAGGTGAGAGTTTAACAATCTGAGGCTAATTTCAAGGCCTGCAGTGAGGTGTTACTAATTGCCCTTAACCACCCCACCCCCCACCAACATTCATTGTCTGTGACTCCCCAGCTGCTGTTCCTAGAAGCCCCAGCAGGTGTCACTGTGACCCTGACCATCCTCACAGGCCCCTGTCCTGGGTCCGTGCACACAACACGTTTGTGGCCTGGAGGCTCTCAGAAGTGCGACCTCAACTCTAAGGAGTCCCACAGGGAGGGTCTTGTCGCAGAGAGAAGGGCCTTGTCTCTGCTTCGGTCTCTCCCAGGACCATTATAGGGAAGGACTGTGGTTCAGTGAAGGTTCAACCTCATGGGCAAGGGGCTGAGGGTGCAGACGGTGGAGAGTGAAGGGAACCAAGGGAATCTAGACCCTCCTCCCTTCCTTCCAACCCAGCTGGACCTCTTCTTCCATTGCATTAGTAGAGAGTCCCCGACCCCCACCCCCACTCTCTTTTAACCCACCTGATCACCAGCCCCGAGCTTTGGGGACAAATCTTTATGGCTGCTGAGGGCCACTCAGGGTCAGGAATCGCTACATTGATGAGGAGCCACAAGGCACAAAGAGGGCTGTAAGTCAGGGAGGCTTCCTGGAGGAGGTGAGTGTGCACCCAAGAGATTAATTCATGGTTCTGCCCCACATTGAGAACAAGGAGGCTGAGGAGCCAATCTACGCGCTTCAGTACTGTCTCAGTGCTGATGTGAGTTCATCAGTGACCATTGGGGAGATGTTTCTTGGGTCAGGGTGGGCTTCCAGGGACTCTCCCCCAATAAGTCAAAGAAGCAGGAGCCACAGAGTAAGAGAGTGTGAGGGGATGGGAGGAGCTGGCCAGGAGTTATAAGGGGAAAACAGCATGCCTGGTTATGAAAGGGGAGAGGGAGTCTTTCTTTCCAGGCTAAAAGTTGGGTCCTCTGAATGAGGGAGGGCTGTGACAACCTGGGTTGGCGGGAGGCAGGACAAAACCTGTGCCCAGCCTTGAGAACAACGCTGCCACCAGGCGAGTCTGCTTTCTTGAGCCATGGCCTTCCCTGGGATGGAAAGTCATTGACAAGCCAGGGAGACGGGCTTTTTTATGAAAGACCCTCAATACTTCCTACTGTAAAACAGAAACCAGGGGACTTCCCTGGTCGTCCAGTGGCTAAGGCTCCAAGTTCCCAGTGCAGGAGCCCCTGGGTTCAATCCCTGGTCAGGGAACTAGATCCCACATGCCATCGCTAAGAGTTCATGTGCTACAGCTAAAGATCCCAGATCCAGCGTACCCCAACTAAGACCTAGCACAGCCAAATAAATAAATGAGTATTTAAAAACAAAACAAAAAACCCCAAAAGACCTCTGAGGACCTGGCAGAACTTTCCAGGTCCCTAACAGTCCAGCTCTCCACCTCTAACAGAGCTGTGCTGCCTCCCTGCCCAGCCAACCTGCCTCCCCAAGAGGGCCTCAGGTGAACACCCACCCCTCCAGCCACTGTCCAAGATACCCCCACGCACACCTCATTCCCCTCCCTGAGTGTTGGCAAGTACGCCCTTTTGGTTATCACCTCATGGGGATTTGGCCCTTCTGGAAGCAAGTCTTGACCCCTGGGGTGGGGCCTGGCCTCAGATGGGTGGGGCCTGGCCTCAGTTGGATGGGGCCAGGAAAGAACAGAACTAGCGGGATTCCCCTGGTGGTCCAATGGTTAAGACTCCTCACTTTCAAGGCAGGAGTTTGATCCCTGATTGGGGATCTAAGATCTCACACGCCAAAAAAAATTTTTTTAAAAGGAAAAGAAAAACCAGAACTAGTTAAAACATATACTTCAGCAGAAACAAGATGCAAAAGAAGTTGGAAGAAAAGCAAGCCTTCCCAATAGAAGCCCTGGACAAACACCCACCCCCACCTGCTTCCTCCAGGAGTCCTGTTTTCCTGGACATCAGCTTGCATGGAAAACATCTCAGTGCACACATGTGTGCAGAGTAAGAGATTTCTTAGAAGATGCAATGACTTCTCCATTTTGTCCAGAAATGGCCTCTGCTGAGCTATTTCACTCCTCCTCTCACTACCTGGGTCAGGCTTCCCCGGTAGCTCAGTCAGTAAAGAGTCTGCCTGCAATGCAGAAGACCTGGTTCAATCCCTGGATCAGGAAGATCCCCTGAAGAAGGGTATGGCAACCCACTCCAGTATTCTTGCCTGAAGAATCCCATGAACAGAGGAGCCTGGCCAGCTGCAGTCCATGGGATCACAAAGAGTCAGACACAACTGAGCAACTAAGGCCAGCCCGAGGCAGGGGCAGTAGGGATGCAGGTCGCCCACTGCCCGGGGCAGGAAACAGGTGTCTGAGCCCAGGGGAACCTCCAGCAGTGCCCCTGAAGTTCAAACAGAACCTCCCAGACGAAGTTGGGGTGAGCTGGCTGGCTGCATCTTTCCAGCACTAACACTTTGAAACTTTGAAGCAGGTTGGAAATGCTCACAGGACTAGAACTCAGACCTTAAAGGCTGCCAGAGGAGTAAAAGAAACTGCTCTTTCTCTAATCTGACTGCTACATGAAACAACAGATATGGCAGCCTGTTTTCAGCAGGTCAGAACACAATGTTGAAGGAGCCTTTAAACCAGGGAGCTCACACTCAAGCCCAGTAGGACTGGTCAGGGCTCCAGCCCAGCTGCCAGGCACGCCTGGCAGAGGACACCCTGGTCTCCTTTACTGACAGCCCCTCCGCTGAGCGCACCATGCACAACCCGCACGGTTGACATCCATCTATTGACAGCCGGGGCCAGGGACACAGGGGTCCTTGTGTTACCAAAATCCCTCACCCTCCATCTATCCCCGTGGCTGTGTGGTGGACTCCTCATTGAAATAGAGACAGTCACCGACCAGGCTGCAAAAACACTGTCCCCAAGTACCAAGGCACAGCCCGCTGTTTTTGTTCAGTCACTAAGTCATGTCCAACTCTTTAGGACCCCATGAACTGTAGCCTGCCAGTCTCCTCTGTCCTTCACTATCTCCCAGAGTTTGCTCAAGTTCATGTCCATTGAGTCAGTGATGCCATCCAACCATCTCATCCTTCTGGAACAGCTGTTCCCACCATGGGACAGGGACCAGGGGGGCAGAGTGAAGGATGGGGGAGTTGTCAGCCCCCTGCCCCACCCTTCTAAGTCCCCTGTTAAGGATTCCTAGACACCGGGACACCTCCAGGCACTGCTTGGCTCACCCTGAGCCAACAGAAAACGATGACCTGCCTTGTTAGATTCCCCCAGCCTCCCCCACCCCAACCCTGTCGGCTCTGATAACTTCCTGGGGCCCCAGCTGGTGAGTTTCACCCCAGAGGTGGCTGCGGCATTTTGGTGGCCAGGGCCACGGCCTTCCCGAATCCTTTTCCATTGCTCTGTAGCCCAGTCTCATTCATCCATAACCCTCAGGAGCGGGGGGCAGGGCTGGGGGCGAGAGGGGCTCTCTCTAGGCAGCGGCGGGGGCGGGGCTGGGGGGCTCCCCTAACTGCGGAGGCTAGCCTTACACACCCAGCAACACATGTCCCCCTTTATGGACAGGGCTTTCTCTCCTTGCTTAAAGGCAACTGTGAAAAGAGCAGGGCTGATTCTGGCTGCCTAGCCGTCTCCTGGCAACAGGCCTGGCAGGAGGTCTTTCTTTCTCCACCCCCCCACCTCCCTTCTCTCTTCCACCACCCCCTTCTTTCTTTCCCCCCTGTGTCTTGTGTTGTGTATCATTAAAACTTCCCTCCCAGCCACTTCGCAGCCAACAACCGGGCCCTTCTGGGGCCAGTTCCCTTGGGGCGGCTCATCCAGCCGGCCCTGGGGGTGGGGGCTCCGAGGGGTCAAGCCCCCAGAGATGAGGCTTTATGTTCTGGAACCAAGGCTTAAACTCAATTTGGCAACCTTCGGCATGTTCATGAGGGCAGCCACTGGGGCCGCCCCCACCCAGGCACCTCTTCCTTCTCTCATCCCCTCCCTCCCTCCCTCCCTCCCAGGTCCCCATCTCTTCTATTAGCGCCTTAAGCCTGCCAACATGGCCACTGGGCACTGCCCAATACTACCAGAGCCTCACCAGGCTGGACACCAGTGGCCCCTCACCTAGAAGAACAGCCCCAGCCATGAGCCTGTAGCCAGCTCTGGCTATTGTCCTGGTCTGCCCTGAAAGGGACAGGAACACAGAGGGGTGTTTACAGGGGTCCTGGGGAGCTGGACCAGCCAATCTATGATGTCGGGAATAGAAGGACTCCTCACTTGGCTGCTGTAACCTAGAGGGACACCGAGACCCAGAGAGGGTAAGTGCCTTGCCAAGGACACACAGCCAGTTGAGAGAAAGCTGAGGCGGAAGCCCCGGTTTCTGGTCTCCCGCTTCTGCGGCTCTTCACACTCCTCATAGGAGGGAGACGAGTGGCTCTCCAACGCCAATGCACCTTCTGGGCCTTGTCCTACCACCTCCTCCAGTCCCTCTGTCTCTCCTGGGCCTAGACTGGAAACTCAGCCCCTCTGGGCAACTGGGACACCATTAAGCTTCCTCCTCCATCCCTGAGATTCCTTGGTGGCTCAGTGGTAAGGAATCCTCCTGCCAACTCAAGAGACATGGGTTCCATCCCTTGGAGAAGGAAATGGCAATTCACTCCAGCATCCCTGCCTGGGAAATTCCATGGACAGAGGAGCCTGGCGAGCTACCATCCATGGGGTCACAAAGAGTTGGACACGACTTAGTGACTAAACAACAGCAGCAACCATCACCCCACCCCTAGTAGGAGTATCTGAGTCACCGAGGCCTCGTGCTAGGCCACCTTGCCATCCAACACAGTCCTAAGGCTGGATGTCTGGCCTCAAGGCTCTTGCCTGTACCTTAAGGCAGAAACGATGCTGGGGTGATTCTCAGCTCATGGCTGGGGTGACTGCCTGTTACAACCCCAGTGCCCTTCCATTCTGCCAGCTTCAGGTCACCCCGGGGCCCTGACCAACCAGCAGGTGCCCATTACTAAGGTGCCCTGGCCACACAGTGGAACTTGAGGGCACCCTGACTGTAAGTACTCAGCTCTGTTTATCCGCATGATCCAGTATTTTCCAGACTCCAGGCATTTCCATGTCACCTTCACTCCATAGGTGTTCTGCTATTTTCTTAACACTTTTCTTTAAATTGATTTGCCTTCCTTTTAATAACTTCAATTACAAAGGAAACTTTATTTATTTTGTTTTGGCCACGCTGGTTTTCATTGCTGTGCGTGGGCTTTCTCTCGTTGCGGCGAGCTATGGCCATAGTTGCAGCGAGTTGGCTTCTCACTGCAGTGGCTCCTCTTGTTGCAGAGCGTGGGCTCTCGGTGCTCTGGTAGTTGTGGCACACAGGTAGTTGCTCTGTGGCACGGCATATGGAACTTTCTCCAAGCGGGGATTGAACCCGTGTCCCTGCATTGGCAAGTGGGGTCCCATCCACTGCGCCACCAGGGAAGTCTGATTACAAAGGAAACTGTAGATTACTATCATTTTCAACAATGTCTTTCTAACCAGATACTGCTGCTAAGTCGCTTCAGTCATGTCCGACTCTGTGCGACCCCATAGACAGCAGCCCACCAGGCTCCCCCGTCCCTGGGATTCTCCAGGCAAGAACACTGGAGTAGGTTGCCATTTCCTTCTCCAATGCATGAAAGTGAAAAGTGAAAGTGAAGTTGCTCAGTCGTGTCTGACTCTTAGCGACCCCATGGACTGCAGCCTACCAGGCTCCTCCATCCATGGTATTTTCCAGGCAAGAGTACTGGGGTGGGGTGCCACTGCCTTGTCCGAACCAGATACTATGCCCCTCCAAAGGCTGGATGTGTGACCTTCTCTCTTTATCACAAAGGAATCTTAGGAAGTGTTGTATTAACATCAAACAGACTTTCTCCTCCCTCGACAATACTCGGGAAGAGTGAAGGAAAACAGGATAGAACATATGAATAAATGAGCTTTCGCACATGTGACCCCACGTGAATTAACACCATCTTTCATATTGTGGGGCATCCATGGTCCTCTCCAGCCTCTGAGAAATACTACCATTAGCCACAGAAAGGCTCTTGGAAGTCTAACTTTTAGGCAAACTATACATCAGACTTTCTTAAATTCTGGAGCAGGAAAAAAAAAAGATAAAGAAAAATATTTTGGTTATGCCACATTCACTGATGTGGGTTTCAGAAAATGATTTCTCCTCTTAGTACTACCCTCTTAAATGTGTACAACAAAAGGCAGAGGGGACCCGGGAGGGTCAAGGTCAGGGTAGGTGAGGAGAAGGAGGGGAAGGTGAACTTTTGGGCCAGACAAAGCAGAAAAGCTGGGAACATCAATCATGAGACAGTCTGGTCAAGGTTTTGCCATTTGTTTGGTCCCAAGTTAATAGTATGTCTTAGGGAACCAGCATTTGTTGTCAACTATTGGGCTTCCCTGGTGGCTCAGAAGGTAAAGAATCCGCCTGCAACGCAGGAGACCCAGGTGTGATCCCTGGGTTGGGAAGATCCCCTGAAGAAGGGAATGGCAACCCACTCCAGTATTC
Source organism: Bos indicus x Bos taurus (assembly GCF_003369695.1). Lineage (NCBI taxonomy): Eukaryota > Metazoa > Chordata > Mammalia > Artiodactyla > Bovidae > Bos > Bos indicus x Bos taurus. The sequence continues at coordinate 46,431,181 of NC_040094.1, forward strand.
TTGCCTGGAGAACTCTATGCACAGAGGAGCCTGATAGGCTATAGTCCATGGGGTTGCAAAGAGTGGGACCCGACTGAGGGACTAACATTTTCACTTTATGCCCAGGTCTTGGGGATAAATTATGCCATTTGCCCTGTGAGCTGTGGCATTAGTACATGTACCCATTTGCCAGATAAAGAAACAATCACATGGAAGTCTAAATAAATTGCCCGAAGTAGTAGCTAAGGAGAAGGCAATGGCACCCCACTCCAGTACTCTTACCTGGAAAATCCTATGGATGGAGGAGCCTGGAAGGCTGCAGTCCATGGGGTCGCTGAGGGTCAGACACGACTGAGCAACTTCACTTTCACTTTTCACTTTCATGCATTGGAGAAGGAAATGGCAACCCACTCCAGTGTTCTTGCCTGGAGAATCCCAGGGATGCGGGAGCCTGGTGGGCTGCCATCTATGGGGTCACACAGAGTCGGACATGACTGAAGTGACTTAGCAGCAGCAGAGGCAGTAGCTAAGCAGTGGAGCCCAGGTTGGAAATCGCCCTGTCTGATCACAGAGCCTGTGTGCCCCCACAGTATCATTCTGACACCCTTCCCCCAACCTGAGGCAATATGGCCAGTAGGGACAGGAGATCCTGGCTCCTCAGGTGGATGCACAGAGGCCTTAAAACGGTGGGTGGAAAGCAGAACTCACCCTCTGTCCCTAGAGGAGCCTTCCTCCAGCCCCTCTGAGCAGCAACCTCAGAAAGTGGTGCATGGATGTGTGGGAGTGGGGGGCCTGAGAAGGCCAGTGACTACAGGGCTAAGATCACAGGTGGAGGAGAGAGTATGGAAGAAATGCAGGTGAATTGCCAAAGCTTGTTTTTCTGTGTTTAAAACCATGAAGATATAATTCACATACCATGAAATTCCCCATGTTATAGTGTACCACTGACTTTTGCTGCATTCAGTAAGTCGTGTAGGCAACACCATTATCTAACTCCAAAACATTTCATCATCTCTAGAAGATACTCTATACTCGTTAGTAGACAAGCTGTAGCTGTTTAAGGAAAAAGCAACAACAAATGGAACTTTATTCTGGATTAACTTTAAGCTCCACCTCAACCCTACACCTCCCTTTTGTTATTTCCTTCTTCCTCCAAACTGTATCAGAGTGAGTCTCCCAGCTCCAGGCTCCAATTTGCAACCTCATTCCCAGTCAAACTAAAGCCCCCAAAACCAAGAAAAAGAAAAGTGACCAACCTTTAAAGCAACTCAATTTGTAAATCAATCAGTAACACTTTATCTAACTGCCCTATACCAGGCAGGAGAATACAGAATTCAGTTAGGAGGGCTTTGGCTGAAAGTAACAGACTAAAGTAGCCTAAACAACAAGGAAACTGTATTATTTCATATAACAAGAATTTCTGAGGCAGGACTCCCCTGCAGTCAGCTAATATCTTAGCAGTGGTATCAGAGACCCAGTTTCTTTCTCTGTTTTTGTTCTGTTCTTCCTCTATTAGTCAGCCTCATCCTCAGGCAGCTTCCCTCATGGCACAGAATGGCTGCTGCTGCTCCAGGCATCACACTCAGATATAATAATGTCCAAAAGCAGGAAAAAGCAATATGTATAGTATCATTTTCAGTTCAGTTCAGTTCAGTCACTCAGTGGTGTCCGACTCTTTGTTACCCCATGGACTGCAGCATGCCAGGCTTCCCTGTCCATCACCAACTCCAGGAGCTTACTCAAACTCATGTCCATAGAGTCAGTGATGCCATCCAACCATCTCATCCTCTGTTGTCTCCTTCTCCTCCTGCCGTCAATCTTTCCCAGCATCAGGGTCTTTTCTGATGAGTCAGTTCTTCGTATCAGGTGGCCAAAGTATTGGAGCTTCAGCATCAGTCCTTCCAATGAATATTCAGGACTGATTTTCTTTAGGATTGACTGGTTGGATTGCCTTGCAGTCCAAGGGACTCTCAAGAGTCTTCTCCAACACCACAGTGCAAAAGCATCAATTCTTTATTTATAATCCAACTCTCACATTCATACATGACTACTGGAAAAACCATAGCTTTGACTAGATGGACCTTTGTTGGCAAAGTAACGTCTCTGCTTTTTAATATGCTGTCTGGGTTGGTCACAGCTTTTCTTCCAAGGAACGTCTTTTAATTTCATGGCTGCAGTCACCATCTGCAGTGATTTTGGATCCCCCAAAAATAAAGTCTGTCACTGTTTCCATTGTTTCCCCATCTATTTGCCATGAAGTGATGATGGGAACAGTATCATTTTAAGGGCCCCAAAAAAACTTTTGGCAGAAAAGTTTTTGTACCCTCCAGCAGACCTCCCTTCACGTCTCATTAGCCTAAACTGGATCCCGTATCTACCCTTAAATGAATCCCAAGCAAGAGGACTGGGTTTCCATGACTGGCTCAGACCAATCAGAATTTCTCTCTGAGTCAGGTGGGGGAGCCAGAACCAACTGGCGAAGAAAGAGGCCACCGTCAGTGTGAGCTATACTACAACCTAACAGAAGGCTGCCATCGAGACAGATCGGCTAACTATCACGAAGGATGGAGGGGCACTTAACGTGCCCGAGGTGCCCTTTCTGACACTGTAGAAATCACTCCACTGAACAAGCAACAGCCTTTTGAAGCAGGTGTTATTACACCCATTTTGCAGATGAGGAAACAGGCTCAGAGAGGGTAGGTAATGTGCCCAGTATCACACAGGGAGAGGCAGCACTTGGATTCACTGGGGTTGGGGTGCTGGCATGAGATTTGGGCTCTAAGACAACCACTCAGACAGAGGGTCTCTCCAGCCAGACCTGAAACCCCATTCAGGCCTCACCTGGAAGCCAAGGCAAATGAGGGGATGGGCTATGCCAGATGTGGGACAAGGCCAGACAGGTGCCTCTGGTCTGCACAAGGACTCGCCTGCACCTGTGCCAGCCACAGCCACCTGCTCCTGGATGCCTAGTGAGGCAGCTCTCACCACTGGGTACACATCCATGTGTCCAGGCTCCCTGGACCCAGAGCCAATGCTTGGGCCCATGTGAGTTTCCAGCAATGGCTGCTGCTGGCTGCACTGGTTTGTGGGGAGCATAATTAGCTGGCAGAACTCAGGAGAGTACAAACCAGGATTTGATCCGTGATTTCTGCATCACCTCCAAGAATAATCTCTGGCTTGTTCTATCCTATCGCCTTAACGTGCCCCCACAAAAGTCTTCCCCCTCAAGATCTCTGGGATGAAAAGAACTGTCACGGCTCCTATCTTGGTGTAAAGGAAACACTTATCTGATCATCTCCCGGATGACTGTCTCCCCCATAGACGGCAAGGCCAACACCAGGACAGTTTTTGTTCATTAATGCTCATCCTTCATCATTGTTTAGTTGCTGTCTTGTCTGACTCTTTGCAACTCCATGGACTCTAGCACGCCAGGTTTCCCTGTCCTTCATTATCTCCCTGAGTTTGCTCAGACTCATGTCCATTGAGTCAGTGATGCCATCCAACCATCTCATCCTCTGTCGCCCCCTTCTCCTCCTGCCCTCAATCTTTCCCAGCACCAGGGTCTTTTCCAATGAGTCAGTTCTTCCCATCAGGTGGCCAAAGTATTGGAGCTTCAGCTTCAGCATCAGTCCTTCCAATAAATATTCTGTGCTCTATGAAAATGTGTGAATGAATGGAGTCATCCTCTGACCCTGTGCACACAGAGCACCTACCATGCTCCTAGGGTCCTCTTGAGGATCGAGCCCCAGAGCTCAGCCCCAGGCTTTGCCCACAGCAGGCACGAAATACATGTTTGTGGGAGATGGGAAAAACAGAAACACCTTCCTGCCCTGGAGCCCAGGTGAAAGAGGGCCTCAGTTTGGCTCAGGCTGGAGACAGAAGAAAGCAGAGATGGCTCTTGGGTTGCATCCGGGGCTCCCCTTCCTGGTTACGTCCCACCCATCGGGGATTAGAAGGAAAACTGGGAGCAACAGTCCTGACCACGAGAAGCCAAGTCAGCCACACCCAGACAGCCACCCAGAGGTCTGGCTCTACTTGCCCAGGGAAGGAGCACTTCCCTGGGCAGGAACCGACCTGGGGCCCCAGGTCCTCGCTCGGGCAGGCCAGTCATGTCCGGGTAGGGGCTCAGAGCCCCGAGGCAAAGGCAGAATCAAGAAGGATGGAAAAAGACTGAAGAGTTGGAAGAAAAGGGAAAGTGAGGGAGGGAAAGAGGGGCAGAGAGCGGGTCTGGCAGCACAAGGCCCATCAAGCCTCGAGTGTCCTGTGTGGAGGCAACTTCTCGACAGCCAGCCAACCCCTGATCTCAGCCCACCTGGAGCAGTACAGATGTCACCTGGGCAGGAGACAGGAGCCGAAACACAGGAGTGGGGTAGCTAGGGTGGGTGGGTAATTCTCGATGCCAGGATCTACTCAAGATGGGAACCCCAGAGGGCCATAAGGGTCTCAGACAACGGTCCCCTCATCTGGGGCCTCAGCCTCTGCCTCCTCCCTCGCTCCCCCAGCCAGTCATCAGCAATATATAGAAGGGGCTTGCTCTGTCCAGGATCCTGCTCTGAGTGTTGGGGCTTGGGAAGAATTTCATTTTAAAGTAGAGAATAGACAACGTTAAGTGGGTAATTTGACAGACACATTCGACATGGAATATATGGAATATAAGGTCAATGTTTAGGGCTGTGTAGAAAAATAAGGTGGAATAAGAGGCCCAGAGGGACAAGATGGGGAGCAGCTAAGAACTTGGTGGAGGGGGGCGGCGGTCTCTGAAGAGGAGATGGTGAGGTAGGTCTCAAGTTGGGAGGTCAGACAAGATTTTCCTGGATAAATCTGTCCAGAGGAGGCTCCTGGGCGCCTGAGGAGCCGCTCAGCTGAGGCTGACAGGGGCAGAAGGAGCAATCCAAGACAGCTTCTGATTCCTTAGCCCCTAAGAGGAGAAGAAAGAAACCCAATATTTATTATTCACCATCCGCGGTCTGCCGTTCTGTCAGCACGGTTCTCATTTAACGCTGACAACTCCCTATGAGATACAAAGTATTACCCACCTGGATGGAAGAAAGGAGGCTCAGAGATGACAAGCAGCTGGCCAGGAGTGCCCCTCTCACCCCAATTTGCGGTAGCTCCCTCCCTTCTAAAGGACTTTGACCCCAAATCACTTTCCAAAATGCCCTTAGGGAACTAGAGAGGACTAAGACAGGAGGAACTACTGTGACAGGGAAAACCTCTTACGGTCCCACAGGTGGCACCTGTGATCTAGGGGTGCCAGTGGGTGGGCCAGGCCAGGAAGGACTCAGTGACATCACCCGGCTGTCTGCAGCCTCCCACACCTCGACATAAGGTTGAGGCAGCCACACGGCCACTGCCTGTTGGTGCCCAGGAGTGGAAGCCCGGGGCATCACACTGGCCAGTCTGCGTCCTGCTTCTTGGGGCGCGGCCTGCTCTCCCAAGGGAGCCGCCTGGGTGGGGAGGAGAGGGAAGCCTAAAGCCACGCACACCTGATCCCTAGCTAAGCTCGGGGATTGCGAAGTAGATTAAAGGCATTCACTCACGAGGATGCCTACTTAACCGGGATCCCCAAAGATCCGGGCTGCTCACCAACAAAGGTTTCGGCTTCCAGCCGGCGGGTGCACGCGCGGGGCGGGGCGGGGCCACCTTCCTCGGCCACAGACTTCCTGCCTTGTTATCAGCACCGCCGCCAGGGGGCGCGCCGGGGCTGGGCGACAGAGACGCCCGCTTCCGTAGGCGTTTGTTACTCACCTATGTGCTTACCCAGTGCAGGCTTCCGGCGTTTCCAAGCGCGACTTCTATACTGGGCAGTTGAAAGAAATCTTGTTCGATTAAGTCCTGGACCCATCATCCACACTAGGAACCACCTGCCACCAGGTTGCCCTCTCCGGTTGTCTAGCTTTCCAGAGGCCTCCAAGGAGAACCTCGCTTGATACTGTTCTTTAGAGAGACTCCTGTAGCTCTTGGTGGTAAAGTTCAAAGCCCCTCGCCATCCCCGAGCTCCCTCCAGTACAGAGCCCCCACACGCTCTCTTCGTGCGGTTCCCTGCAAGAGTCGCGAGGTTGCAGGCCATCGGCACTTGCTGCATCTCCCCCCGACCCCACCCCGCCCCGCCCCGCAGCGGCTTTGCCCTCTCTCCCTTCATCCGCCCCAGGCTGGTCCGGGATCCCGGCTCCTGGGCCCCAGCGGCCTTCGAGCATGTTCCCAGCACAAGTGAAGCACAGAAGGCTGAATCGACGATGTCCTTCTCCCTCCCCGCGATAGACTGGTAGCCCCCAGCGGGCGGGCGTGCTTGCGGGCGGGCGGGGACCCGGCCCCCCTGTCCTTTGTCTCCGCCGTAGCTCCGCAGGGAGCCGGGTCGAGCGGATGCTGAATACACACCGGCCGACGGCATGCCCCCGGGGAGCGCACGTCGAAGTGAACCTTGGGGCAGCCAGAGCGGTAGGGGTGGGACCGGGACGGGCAGTCACTCCCGACGTCCTCACACAACCCAGAGTGCTTCCCACGTGCCAGCCTTCAGCCCCTAGGCCGCTTTCAAGAGGCCACCTTACCACGCAGGCGGAGGCCTCGTGGTCCAACACGGACGCCTCCGCCGCTCCCACCCCCACCCCGTCCCGGCTGGCCTTGGAGTGAATTTAACCCTTTCCCTATCGAGTGCGGTTCGGGTGCCCAAGAGACAGCGGGTGTTTCCGTTTGTGACACGTGTCTCGGGGGTGCCCTCCCCCTCCCGGGCAGGGACCATTCCTGCGTTCCCACCGGCAGCGTTGGGCCGGCGGGAGGAAGGAAATTAAGCCTGTGTTGAAGGAAGGACACCTGGCAGGGGAGGGGAAAAGGCTCAGGAATCCCCTCTTCTGGGGAGCTTTCAAGTGGGGGGAAATCCCCACACAGCTTCCATCCTCCAGGGCGCCTGTGCTCCTCTAGCAGGTTCCCACACCGCCTCTCCAGGGCTCTCCTTCCTTCCTTCCTTGGGCTGTGAGGCCAGCGCAAGTCCAGGATTCCACCCTACCGCCCACTTGTGACCCTGTCTCAGCTTCCATCCTCTTCCCCAGGCTCACGCCCCAGGTCTCCCGGTGCTCCCGGGCTGCCTGGAGGAGGCATCAGGATACTTGTATCCCTTCAGGGAATGGCCAGGCTTGCCTGCTCGACCTGGGCTCTCTGGCTGGGCAAGTCAACCCCCACCCCACCCCTCCCACAGCCTTCGGGATCTCCTGCCCCCACCTCCCAGGCTGGCACCTATGGAATATTGGGACCCAGACATGACCCCAAAGAAGCCATCTAATCCTTCTTCCCCCTCACACCACCCCCCACACACCGTCCTGGCCACACTGTATCCACAGTGGTGTCTTGGTGGCCAGGGAAAGGCAGTCCTCCTCAGCTCTAATAAAGACGATTGTGGGGTTCCGGAGCCTCCCAAATTATCAGGCAGGATTGGAGTTCGAGCAGGCAGAAAAACCATCGGAGAGCTCCCCGTTGGGGAGGGCAGAGCTCCAGGTAGAACTTAGCAGGCCAGGAAGGGTGTGTGCAGAGGGCTCTCTGCCCTCTAGAGTCAGGGCCCTGAGGTTCCAAGGTCAGGGAAAATGGCAGATTCCCCACAACCCACTTTCCAGGTGAATCAGAAATCAGCCTGCCACGGAGCCATCTCTTAAGGTCCCCATCTCTGCAGTCTCCACCCCCATCCACTGTCCTGGGCAGGTTGGGGCTTTCTCTTCGCCTTTCTCACCCTTCCCCATATCTGCCTCTCCTTCCCCGTTTCTTCCCCTTCTTTCTCTGCGGGCTCCCTCTGTTAATCTCCCCTCGCTCTTGTCTCTCGTGCTCTTTGCTCTTTCTCTCTCAGGCCCTCACTGATGCGCTATTTTCACTACTCTGTCTTTCCCTATTCTCCCCTTTCCTCCCCTCCTCTCTTTCATCTCCAACCAGCACACCGCGCCCCCCCCAACCCCCCCCCCCACCCCCCCGCCCTCTAGTCGAGCACCGGGCTAGGAACGCGCCAGAAGCCGTGACAAGCCCAGGCGGCTCTCCCGACCCTTGATGCCCCCGGGCCAGTTTTCCAAGCTCCCTGCACCCATCACAGCCTTGTGCACTGAGGGCTCTCAGGATGGGCAGGGGCAGTGGGTTCAAGCTATAGGCATGGGTGGCCCAGATCAAAGGCCAGGAATGCCTGGCCCCCTGGCACAGACTTCCTCTAGCCAAGCCCCCACCCGGTGGAGACTCTACCATTCCCGGCCTCCCAGCGCTGGGGGTTAGCCTCCTGATGCAGTTCCAGGAGTCACTGTCCTCAACCCCTCTTATTGGCCTCACTGTCTTTGCCCCAGGCCCAGGGATGCTCCAGCCCTGCTCCTGCCCCAACCCAGAGTGCCTGTGGGGGCCTCGAGGGGCCTGGGAGCAGGGTTGGGGGGCAGGCATCCCAGTGATAGGGGTCAAGGGCCCCCAAATCTGGCTTCAATCTCAGCACCGCTCAAGGCAGACTTAATTCCTTGACTCTGGGGAAAGAGAGGAGAGAAAGAACCCAGGGAGGCCTTGGAAAGACTTTTCTTATGGCCAGGGGTGGGGTATTTAGATTCCTTTGGTGTGCATACAGGAAAGGGGGCATTATCACCAAGTCCCAGGTTGGAGCTGAGAGCCTCAAGCAGGAGAGGTGGGCAGGGCAGGGGGTCTCTTGGCAGCAAGGTCCCCTGAGGACCCCAGCGGCTTCCCTGGTGGGGCTACTGCGTTTCACGCGTGGTAAACGGTTCATCCAGAAGATTCAAAAGGGACTGCGGGTGTCCTTCTGACCTGAGCTTGAGGCCAGGCCTGAACCCCTCAAGGAGGAGAAAGTGACACGGCTCCGCGCGCAGGAAATGCAACTGGCCGCTGGTGTCAGTTGCAGGAAATGCAAAGGCAGCAGGAGGTCCCGATACCGATCTGATCCCTGACAAAAGACTCAAATGACACTCGGCTCGGTCCCCTGGCGCCGCCCGCAGCCAGACCTGCGAGCCTCCGTGGACCTTTCCGCTCGCCTCTTGAAGACTCTGGAAGCCACCTCCCGCGGCTGGGTCGAGGGGCCCGGCCCGCTCGCGGGCTTGGGAGGCTGGGAGGGGTAGCATTTCCCAACCCCCTCTGAGACCCTTGGATCCTGTCCTGCCCGAGCGAAGCTTCTGGAAACATCCTTGTGCTTTCTACTCTCGATTCCTCACGGGCCCAAGTCCCAAGAGGTCACGGTCTCCGGAGAGAAAAGGAGCCACCCGTCAATATCCACGCCAAGCCGGCTCCACGTCAACACCCAGTCACAGCCCCGGCTCCCTAAACCTGGCTGGCGGGGGGCCGCGGCGGTTCCGGGCCAGCGGAGGGTCCGTAGGTGCCGTGTCCCCCCTCAAGTTCCCACTGGGTCCGGGGCGCGGGCTTTGCCCAAGTTTGCTGGGCGATGCCCTTCCCCGAGCCAGACTCGTGGGCCGGGCGGGAGGGGCGCGTGATTGACAGGCTGAACTACAGACTCATCTCTTACCTTAGGCCGCGGGCTCTGATTGGCTGCTCGCTGACATCCTCAAACCCGGCTGCTCCGCGCTGGGCTCTGGAAGGGGGCAGCTGCGGGTGGAGGTGCGCTTCTGACAAGCCCGAAAGTCATTTCCAATCTCAAGTGGACTTTGTTCCAACTACTGGGGGGCGTCGCTCCCCCTCTTCATGGTCGCGGGCAAACTTCCTCCTCGGCGCCGCTTCTAATGGAGCCCCACCTGCTCCGGCTGCTCCTCGGCCTCCTGCTCTGTGGCACCAGGGTCCTCGCCGGCTACCCAATTTGGTGGTAAGACTCGCCTCTTATCTGCCCGCGGCCCGATTTCTCCACGGAGCCCCAGGGAGGTGTGTGTGTGGTGGGGGGGCGCCAGCCGGGGGTGGGCTGCGGCAGGGCTGGGGCTCCTTTCTTCTTACCTCCCTCCAGCTCCCCACTCGCCCACCGCCCCCCACCCCGGATTTTCTGCTGGTGTCGCCTTTAGAATCCAACTCCTGGCTTCTCTGATAAGCACCATTTTCCTTGCTAGTCGCTGCAGAGGCTTGAGGACTTTCCCCATCTCAGAAGGTCTCTTATTCTTAGATCCTAACCCTGAACCCGTCCCAATCTGGGGGCCCCCTGAAGACCCTCCATTTGCTTGCAGTTGGGTTTCTGGAAATCCAGAGAGGTCCCTGGGGCGCAGCCACTCCTCTTCTCCATTTTGGGGTCTTCATGGGCAAAATCATCCTGTTCCTTCGTTGCCACCCCCATCTCCTCCGGCGCCTCCATCAAGAGATTTCCCCACAATAACCCCCTCTGTGCTTTCATATTTTAGACCCCAATGGCTTCAGGGATCCCTGGGGCAGGGTAATGGTGGGGGGTGGATTTCATCAGATTCTCCCCACTCTGCTCTAGATTAATCTTGAGCCTCAGAAGTGAATATGGTATGTGCTGATCCGAGATGCCATTGAATTCGGATTTAATTCATTTCTTGCTTGTCCATCCTGGCAAAAGCAGGGCTCCTTGAAAATGTAGTTGTTTGGGAGGGGGGTGGGTTTGTTCTTTGACCAAAAACCCAATTCTCCATGTCAAATTCGTTCCTTTTGGAAAAACCAAGGACCGAAGAGAAAGGGAGAGAGGGAGAGGAGGATTCAGTCCTTGAGAAATGCGGATACAAAAGACATTTTTAGTAAATAAGGCTGGGAAACCAGGCGCGGTGTTTTGGGGTGGGGGTTGTGCCTGTATGGGGGAACTGGCCATGGAATAAACAGCCCCTTGGGAGCCCCAGTTCCAGGGAGTCCCCTTGTTTTCCAAGCGGCCTCATTGCTACCCGGCAGGTCCCAGAGGCCAGAGGGGAAAGACACACTGAAACCAGCTCTCTAAATTACACCCCGCCTCTCCTCAGTCTCCAGCCCCCTGCATTCCGGAAAACTTTAATTAAAGAATCTTCCCCTCCTGGATGTAGGAGAGCCTCGGCCCGGGGGTTGGGGGGGTGGGGTGGGGTGGAAGGTGAGGAGGAAGAATTTGGGATCTGTGAGTGAGCAGAGGGTCTGTGGCCCCAGGATGAAAGTCAGAGAGGCGTGCTACCTGCATGTCCCCTTTTCCCTTCTTAACCACCCCGTGCCCAGCCTGGGATAGGAAGAGCAGAGCCAGGAGATTTGGGGGTCACACCCTGAGCCTGTCTCCAGCTGTTTGGGGTGGCAGCATTTGTGTCTGGGTGTTCGGGAGGGCAGGATGGGAGTAGGAGCAGGGCATGGCCAAGGGGCTTCATAGAGAGGGTGCTGAGAGTTGCTCCCAGGACAGACACCCAAGGGGAAATCTTTCTTCTGCCCAGCCATTTCTTCCCATCTTGGTGGGCTGGCCCGAGGCCTCCTGAACATAAAGAAGTCCCCAGGGTGGCGGGGGCAGCCAGGAATTCCGGGTTGGGGGCTTTGCTGGTTGACGGGAATGCTGCTGCAGAAAACAGTCCTACCTCACTGGCCCTTCCCGACCCTTTTCCCATCCTCTGGGAAGGGGATGCTGTTCTCTGCTTTCCCAGGGACCTCGGGGTGGGTGGGGAAGGTGGAAAGAGAAGGCTTGGAGACTGATAGGCTGTAAGAACCAAGGGGGAAAGACCGTGTTCCCCTCTCCTATGAGCTGGACAAGAGCACTTTTGGGGGGCAGTGCTGGTAGGGAGGGGTGGGGGGTCTGCTGTGTAGTGGTGTATTGGGGATCATTCAGATAGGGACCACCCAATAGGAAGATGCTGGAGAAACCTAGAAAGCCAGGACATTGGCCCTAATATAATTGCTGGACACATGGCTTATTTGGGGTTGGGGATGGGGACAGAGATGTTGCTTTGTCTGGGCAGAGAGGTGTATGTGTGTTCAGGTCTAAGACCCTAAGGAGTGTCATCTGTATACTAGCGTCCCTCCGTTTGAAGGAGCATCCGTGCCTGCAGATGGGAGACTGTGGATGTGAACTTGTGTGAAATGTGCCTGGGGGAATCCACAGCCCAGGGTGTATTATGTCTTTGCATACAAGTGTTGGCAAGCGGCTGATTCTGTGAAGTGTGTGTGTGACAGAGAAAGTCTAGAAGTATCTGTGCCCATGTAGAGGTCAGCACCCGTGTCTGCTGATGACACTGCATGACTGTATTCATGACTGGGCATGTGGTGTTGTGCGTGTGTGTGTGTGCATGTGCGTGTGCATGTGTGCACATGCCTTCATGACCGTATAAGGGGAAAGCTCCCCAGATGTCTTTGTGCATGGATATCAGTGCTCATGGCCATGACCTGATTGTGAGTATGAGTGTGAGGGCTGTGTCCGGGTCTGCCTGTGACCCCGTCCTCAGGTGGCAGTGATCATGGTTGGGCCTGTGGCTATGGATAGGTTTGCAGGGGTATGACCTGTAAGTGGCTGTGGATATGTTTGCAGTCATATGACCTGTAAGTGTGAATGACATTCTAAGCTTGGGGGCTTGGTGGGCATCCATGGTCCTGCAGGGATAGTCCTGCAGGAGACGAGGGTTTAGAGAGGAAGCTGAAAGGGTCTCAGGGACTTGGGATCTGGGGCTGGGCAGCATGGGCAAGGGGAGGTGCAGAGCCTTGCTTGGCACAAGCTCATCCTGTCTGCCCGAGGACTATGTCACCAGCCCTCCCTTCTTAACGCCGTTTGTCTTTGGTCTTGGAGCTAGGGCAGAGCGTGTTATGTTCTCAGGGCCGGAGCAGGGGGCCGAGGCTGCGACAGGGACAGTAGAGTAGACAGGCCTCAGATTCCTGTTTCTACTCTGCCCCCAGGGCAGCCAGATTCCAGTTCTCTAGCCCATCACAGCCTGCCCTCTTCGGCCCACCCAGCTCACACATTCCCTAGGAGGGACTTTAAAGGGAAACTGTTCAGCTGGGATTTCTGTCTGTGCCACCCATCAAGGAGAGCACCCCACCCGCAGTGTTCCTCACCGTTCAGGCCCAAGCCTCCAGAAGGTAGACCAGAAGGCCAAGAGACAAGGAGGGTCATCAGATAGAGGTTCATGAAAGGAAAAGATGTTCCAGGGCCTTGCAGCCAGGTAGTGGAAGAGTTGGGACAGGAAGAAGTGGCAGCGGCACTGATTTCTATAATTCTTCTTGTCAGTCTCAGTTAGCGCCTGGTGGAGGAACTTGTCTTTCTTCTCCTTCTTGGGGGAAAAAAATGAACAGTCTTATTAGAGCCCAGCCTAGTGCCTGCTGCATTCCAGAGGCGGACGCCCTGATGGAAGGGGCCTGTGCTGGGGGTCAGGAGCCACCTCTGTGGGACACAACCCTCTGGGCCTCTGTTTCCTAACGCAGGAATCACTAGCCTACCTCTGCTTCTCAGCTTCGGTGAAAATGCTCAGCAGAAGTCGAGGGCAGAGATAGGGAAAATAAGAACAGCTGAGCTCTCTCCACCATCCTGGGAGCCATTTCCCCTTTCGAGCACTTGCCCTAAGCCCTACCTCAGTTTCCCCATCTGTCAGATGTCCTGCTGCCTCCCCCACCCACTCCCACCTCCAACCACCTTTCAGAGGCTTGTGAACATGTTCAGTCAAACCCTGTGGGGGTCAGTGGGCGGGGCTCAGAGAGGCACCTGGAGACTGCGGGGGAGGAAGGCCCCGGGCCAGGTGTTAACACTTGTAACAGGCAGGAATTACAGCTGGCTGGGGCTGGGGCTGGTGAGGAGCTGAGCTGGCTGGAGGCTGTTGATCCCACAGACAGACAGACAGACAGACAGATGGGCAGATACCAGATCGGATGGCCAGGCTGTAACCGGGTGGTCTCCCTTCCAGGGCAGGCCTTACCCTCGGGGGAGGTAGTGGGAAATTAATCCGGGTCTCTTGGAAGTGAGTTCACCACCCTCCTGCCCACCCCACCCCCATTGTGGGCGGAGCCTGCTGTCCAAGGGGAGCAAAAGTGGTTGTTGATCTGTTTGTCTTCTGATGGGACCACATTTTGCTTGAAAAAATAAAGAAAAAAGGCCAACAACCATTGAAACGGCAACAAGAGCAAAACCCATGTCAAATATTATTATAATGCTGGAGTAGGAAATGGCAACCCACCACAGGATTCTCGCCTGGAAAATTCCACGGACAGAGGAGACTGGTGGGCTTCAGTCCATGGGGTTGCAAAGGTCGGCCACGACTGAGCACTGCACTGCACAAACAGGAGAATGGAGCTGAGTTATGTTCTCCGAAGAATCTTTTTTAATATATGGCGAGAAGGCATGGGGAAGGGGGTAGCAGTCAGGGAAAGTTCTCCCAGAATTTCAGAGTATTTTGTCAACATCTGTGGGGCCAAGAGGTGAGTGATGGGTGCATCTGGGCCCTGAGCATCACCCTCACCCCAGGTAATCTGAGGACCTGTCATCTGGGAAGGATCTGGAACACTTGCCTGGTGGGAAGAACTTTGGATGGAGGTCAAAAGAGGCAGGAGCTGGACTGGGGTGCCAAGTTCTCTAGCGGGTATGCTCCCTCCCTCCCTGCAGCTTTCCCAGTGGCGAACTCAGCTAGAATCTGCCGCCACTCACACTGTCTGGCTTTGGGGTGCCTGCTCAATCGCTGGTTCAGAAACTGAGGTGAATAGCGAGGGCTCTAGGTAGAAATCCCCAAAGAACAGGCTCAGCCAAGCAAGCATCTCCCATCCTGCCCACTACAGAACTTAATGCTAATAAACATGGTGGTGCTCGGGCAGAGGTACGATCGAGATGTTATGGATGTGAGGCAGGGGAGGGGGTCTCTGACCTGGAGGTTCTCTCTAGACTCTGAATAGATCTCTCCTGAGTCTGGGCAGGAGACAAGGAGCCTGGGGTTGGGGCAGGAGGGGCAGCTCTTCTCAGAGGAGGATATAGCTAACAGACCCTTCCAGGGAGCGTGAGGGAAAAGGAAGACTTTTCTGGTCTCAGAATGTGGTCAGCCCAGAGACTGAGGGGCATCTGGCCTTCTAGCCTTTTCCACTCATCCTGCCATGAGCCACAGAATCCTTGTAAAGCCACCAGGAGGGAAAGGACATTCTCTACTCCCTATTCCTAATTAGGGAAGCAGGTGAGCCTAACCCCTTCCTCAAAGCTTAGTACCACCCTGATGCTACACCTACGTATTCACATTACTGTGTGTCTGGAAGTGAGCAGAGCTTGAGTGCACAGACTGAGTCTGAGGGCGGAGTTTACCACTGACAGGCTGTGTGACCTAGGATGGGTCCCTTTCCTTCTCTGTGTCTCCCTCTAGGCTTCATTTTTCTTAGGCAGCCGGAGGGATCTCTTCTGCCTCCTGGAGTCTGCAGGGCTGTGACAGGGACGTGATTCACGGCTGTGAAACAGGGAGCTCCAGGTGGCCCCAATGCACTCCCCAGGGAGCCTGCCTCCCTCACCCCTCCAGGCCACCCGTGCAGACAGAGCCTCCCATAGGCAGCCCCTTCTGACCTAACTCCCAAAGCTGCCTAGTCCACCTGCTTACACCTCCAAACCTCATTTTCCCCGAACACTCACATTCCTCTTGGAGCCTGACTGCCTGCATTCACATTCCTGTAGTAGTGGGTAACCTACAGCAAGTTCACCTCGCTGAGCCTCAGTTTCCCCATCTGTAAAATGAGAACAGTGACTGTTTCTACCTCATAGGGTTGTTGTGAAGATTGAATAAGTGAACACAGGTAAAGCTTTCTGAATAATGCCTAGCATACTGGAAGTATTAAATACATGTTAGTTTTATCCCTATCTGCAAGCTATTTTGATTCAAGTTCTAGATCGAAACTTGCCTCTCCCAAGAAGTTTTCCCAGGTTGACTCTACCTGTGTGTGTATTTGTGTGTTACTCACTCATTCATGTCCAACTCTTTGCGACCCCATGGACTGCAGCCCACCAGGCTCCTCTGTCCCTGGAATTCTTCAGGCAAGAATACTGGAGTGGGTTGCCATTCCCTTCTCCAGGGGATCTTCCCAACCCAGGGATCGAACCCGGGTCTCCCCCATTGCCAGCAGATTCTTTACCATCTGAGCCAGTTTTCTCCTTATCCTCAGAGCCAACTTGCCCCTTTAACTTGGTACTGGAGACCAGGAGCCTGAGGCTCTATTCTTAACCTGAGGAAGCTAGGCTAGGCTAACCTAGGCTCTGCTGTTTGCCTGCCCAGGAAAGAGGGGGCGGAGAGGGCAGTGTGTTCTCCCCTAATCCTCCTCCTCCCGTCCCACAGTTTGCTGGACTCCTAAGCCACTGCCACTTCCAGCTGCGACTGGAGCCACCTTGGGCTGGACCAGGGAGGGGTGGGAGAGGCAGGTTCCCGGGCTGGTGAGGGTGGGTGGGGGGGAGTGGCACTGGGGCTGCCTGGAGCAGCCTGAGGAGAAGTTACTCCTCCAGGAGCTGAGAGATGATTCAGAAGGTGATTTATAGACGGAAGGCAGAAAGCTTGGCTCCTGGCAGAGGCCTGCTGCTTAATTACATTCTTTGGGGGGTGGAGGTACGAGGGGGCAGCAGCAGGGGAGCGCCTCCCACCCCCTCCCCCTCCAGGTCTTGTCCCTGGAGCCGCCCCAACTCCAGGCCAGTCCCTGTGGCTCCTGTTGCTGGAGAGGGAATTCCCTGTTCTCAGTGGGAGACTAGGACAGGGAGCAGGAAGAGTTCTGAGAGAGAGGGGGTGGAGGAAAAGGGAAGAGTCCTATCTCCTGGGACTCCTGCAGGGGGGTCTGGGATGCAGAGGGGGCTGGGAAGCGTGACTGCCTTGGGAAGATCACTTGGTCTCCTCTCAGCTCCTGGACAGCCAAATATAGCTAACCCACCTGAGCAGAGGGTTTCTAGAATCTTCCTGAGGCCATAACCCCATACTTTCCCTCCAGGGGTCTATCCTATGGCTGCTTCTGGGTTCTTCCTTCACCTTGACTCCTTTTTGTTGCTTGACTTTCAGTGGGCCGTGGGCTGGGAAGCTGGGGACCTGCCTCTGTACTCAGAGGTCGAGACCCACTTCTTTGGTATCAGGCAACCTGTGGTACGTGGCACAGCGGTTGCCTTAGATCCAGAAGGTTCTCCAGGCCGGGTTAGCCTTGCGTTGGAGGGAGAGACACTTTCCTCTCCTCACATTAAACTGATACCTTAGGGAGTCACTACAATTCAACTTGTCGTTGTTGTTCAGTCGCTCAGTCGTGTCCGACTCTTTGCGACCCCATGGGCCACAGCACGCCAGGCTTCCCTGTCCTTCACTCACCCTGTCCTTTGCTCAAATAGTTCAACTGCTAAAGTTAAAATCTCTTCGGTGCTGTAGACAAGCAGCCTCTCGTTCAGTCGGTTACTGGCGGTGGTGACGTCTGGATTCTTTCTATGAACGCTGATCCATGCAGCACAGTCTGCGACATCTCTCCACTACTTCTTAATTCCCATGCAGCCTTCTTCACAGCTTTGAAACCCCAAACTCCGCCTCTCGTTTTTGAGGCTAGCAAGGTGTGTCGGGGGCAGAGGGTAGGGGAGCGCAGGCTGATGGACTCTGTTTATCTGTTTGCAGCTTGGCGTGCACAG